>NC_137464.1:131554240-131742540 GCF_964235325.1 Thermobia domestica
GAATAAATACGCATCATGGAAAAAAGGAAAAATAGATCAAGACAAAAATGCTCTTCTCCTAAAAGTCTTTCTTAAAAGAAACAAAAGTTGTAAACTAAGAAGTGGGAGCTTTTCCACTTTTTAAATTCAAAAGTGATTTTTTAAAATTAAATCCGAAGAAGCAGGTAAGAAAACCCGCAAATCTAGCTCTTCTACACTACTTGACAAAATGCTATGGAACAATTATTTGTGTCACGTAACATTTTGTCAAGTAGTGTAGAAGAGCTAGATTTGCGGGTTTTCTTACCTGCTTCTTCGGATTTAATTTTAAAAAATCACTTTTGAATTTAAAAAGTGGAAAAGCTCCCACTTCTTAGTTTACAACTTTTGTTTCTTTTAAGAAAGACTTTTAGGAGAAGAGCATTTTTGTCTTGATCTATTTTTCCTTTTTTCCATGATGCGTATTTATTCTATTTTATTTAATGTACTTTATTTTATTTATTTAACAATCACCAATAGCCAATTTTATAATGGATATTTAACAACAATAATAATGTAAAGGATTTGGGAAGATATCGGCCAGGGCCTGTTTAGTAGCTACCACACCCGTGTTGTCAAGAAATACCAAGTTCAAGGGTTTGGGGAAAGTAAATAAAAAATTTCACAAATTAAATCAAGGTCTCATAAATACTTGTGGATTGATGGGTCAAGGTTTAATAAAATCTTGCGTAACATCCCGACCATCTTGAATGTGGTATGTTTGGAAAATGTTTTTTTCTGATATATATATATATATATATATATATATATATATATATATATATATATATATATATATATATATGCGTGTGTGTGTGTGTGTGTAATAAGGGGTGGAGCGTATACCCATTTAAAAAATTAGCATTACATCACTGGTCGGGACCTATTGATACAACGATATCATGTATCATTGCATTGGTGCATTGGATTACTTCCATTTTTATATTTTGAGTTTGGGATAACGATGCATAAAAATACTCAATCTGTCGTGTAGAAGAAGAAGAAGAAAAGAAATTATATGTTGTTGATTCTAAATAGAAAGAAATAAGATATAATCTCAATCGTTAAAGATATATGTTAGTTTTATAGAGGTAATCTGCATATATAGTTGTCATAACAACTGAAAAAAACAAAATGAATAATTAATGGAGTCTTGATAATAAAAAAGGTAATAGTGATACAAGTTGTCTTGATTGAGTTAATGTGATTTGACCGTGTTGAAATATTTTAAGAATTACACGGACTGTGGGCTAAAATACACAATAAAATCATTGTGGTTGTTATAACATTAACGCTTGAGGAAGATACCGTTACGTTATGGAAACTGTTACGAAATATTTTAATTTTTAATAAAGAAGTACATACTCTGGTCAAAAAAATATTAAATATTTAGATCTATTAGGGTGTTTACCGTAAAAACACATGTTCAGTAATACCTGTTCATGCCCTGTACATGCTCGCCCAACATACATGTGTAGAGTGTTCAAACTGGGGACCTGCACATGTGCCTGTCCCACAGGTGGATGAAGCGCCTGTGTTGTATGTGCCTGTATTTTTCATAAGAGACTTCCACTGCATAATGAAATTAACAGACAGACACAAACTGTAATGCCACGTATCCACTAGGAAAAAAAAAATTCGGATTCAAATTTTGTAAACTCTCTACCACTTCATTAGTAATTAAAGACTTTTCGTCTCACTTCTCCACTTCAAAAAAACTGGACATCTACAAAGTTGGATATGGTACAGTCCGCGGCATAAAATTTGTTACAAAAATTCTAAGTACAAATGAATAACAAACTCTTGCCCAGTTTTCTTATGCATTCCCGCAATACATGTATCAATCGATTAGTTGCTTCTAGTATTTATTCCAACTCCTCCCCGTCCTCCACCTCTCCTTGTCTAAAGCAGTGTGTGTGACGTAGTACACTCTTTCCATTCAGCTGAAAAAAAACAGGAATCAAGTTTACAACGTTATAGCTTTAAAACAGTCTTTTCCATTCGTTTGTTCTGAAATATTTTTAAGAGCCTAAATTAAAGGAAAGTCACACAATCTTCCCAGAGCTTCATAAATATCTTTAGTTTCATTCTTTTCTTTCTTTAAAGAGTGCAAGCTAGTAAGATGCTCCCTAAGAAATCTATGGAAATTGCCAAGAGCTCTAAAATATCTACGGACAGAAACGAGTTTTATTCAATGATTCATTGAATTTCTTTTCAGTAAGTGCAAGCAAATGTTTCAGGGGCGTCATTTGGGCAGGACAGGAGGGTGTAATTTCCCCTCTCTTGAGCTTCATAAATACGTATTTTTTGATCAAATGTATAGTAATACACTAATAAAAAGTGAAAATCTTATGTCGCCGGAGAATCTCTTCCTCCCCCCCCCCCCCCCCCGCATAAAGTCGAAAAGGCACTGGTTTTAACAACAAACCTATAGAGCTACGATAGCACATTGCTAAAGAGCTTACATTTGGTTTCAAGAGTCGAAGGTTTGATCTCAAGCCATATGACTTCCTGGGTGACATTAAGAGAGAGAGAGAGAGAGAGAGAGAGAGAGAGAGAGAGAGAGAGGGATTCAAGTATGGAGACAGAGAGGGATGATTTGTATAGACAGATTTAGAATTGGGGAAAAAATGATCGGACAGCATTCGTATTATGACGAAAATTCTGATTTTGTGAAAGATAAGAAGGGAAGTTTTCGAACTGCGAGGATCACATTAGGCAGTTGTCGAATTAATGTAGAGAACTCTTTTTAGAGCATCAGATGATTACGAAAGGAGAGAAAGATCTTCAGAACTGAGGAATTAAGATTTTAAAAAATCTGATTTCGGCGACGGGTTTCGAATCACGAACCTTGTGGTTATCGAACCATGACTTTATCCATTCTGCTACGGAGAATTCTATTACTGGTTCACATACGTTTCCCTTAGCTGCGTTGAAAGCTACCTTAAGGGGATATTCCAAAAGTTGACTCGGTGGATGCGCCGTTCAGATAGGACGTAAATCTCTTGTAACTTAGTTACAATGTGCAAAATGAACTTCCTCTTCTTCAGGACACTTTTTAAAGCTTTAAAATTTGTTACTATTGTTTTAATTAAGTTACATTTGATAGAACCATCTGATAAAGTAGTGCCAAGCCCTGTGCGTCATTGTCTGTTAGGTGAATGGTTAATGCAAGTTACTTTTACGTGGATGGTCCGAGCTTCCAATCAAGACCATTCTTATTGATTATTTTATTTGAGCTACGCTCATACTGTATATTCCACAAGTTCAACTTTGAAGTAATGTAGTCACAGCTAGTTTAATTCGAAATAATTTTCCAATATTATATTTGTTACTAAATTTACATGGCACTCCTCACTTGTTTGTAGCCCTGCATAAATGCAAAATTGTTTTAAAAGTATATTTTACTTTGAAGTATTATTAATTTTTTTTTTAATTGTCCTTCAAATTTATTTTATAAATATTTTCTATTTCTTAATTATAACATATTTTCTATTTATATTGTATTCTATGATTACACGTTTATTATTTACATTTTATGTCTTACCTTTGAAGAGGAGCTTTTGACAATTCAGAGCAGCAGGGACATACACAGGATGCAGGCCTTGGCAATCCAGAGCTTTTGCCCCCACGACACCACTACTTTTTTGTTTGTATATATATCTAATTTTATAGATGGTGATAGCAGGGGCGGATCCAGGGGAGTGTGTTTGGGGTGATCGCATCCCCCAGAATAGGGAACTTTTTATACTTTTTATTTTAAAAACAAAACATCCTAAGTATTTTTCATCTTTGTATTATAAACTTAAATTAAAACCTAAAGTAGATAAGCCTTACTTTCTTAAGAAAGTTAATTCTGCAGAAGAGCTACTTCTCCTTTTCTAAATTTGTTTTTTTCTTTTCTTTTCTTTCTTTTTTTTCTTTTTCTTTCTTTCTTTTTTCTTTCTTTCTTTCTTTTTTTTTTTTTTTTGCAATCCGCTCTTACCTTGATTTGACTTCGAACGACCGCCCCTGCCAAACAATCATCCTGGATCCGCCCCTGGATGTTAAACATTTTAGTAAAATATGCCCTCAATCGCTGAAATAAATTCCTGTCAAGCTTTCGATCGCTGAAATAAATTTCTGTCTACGGCCCTGCAAAACAGTGACGATTTTAGGGAGTGATCAGTTAGTAATGTCTCCTTGGAGCAACGACACTTCCCCAAAAGTCATATCTCCGATAATTCAGAATGTGATTTGTGCATTATCACTTTTCACTCTCAGTGTCTTGAAACGCACCAAAAAGGAACTGTTCTGAAGTATTTACTGGTTCTCCCTATGACCCCATTTCAATATGGCCAACCTTGGACATATACACATCTGAAATATCACCTTTTATGTCAGTGATCCCGAAAACTATCCATTCGACACAAATATAGGATATTTTCGATTCTTTATTCCTGTTACCCTCCCATTGTCAACTCGAAGCCAACCAAGGCTTATTTTGGACTTACGCAGCATCCACAGTGTCACTTTTCATCTTTGCATATGAATTCGACACTAATTTTGTTCGTATTTGACTACTTTTACATGTCACCTCCACCTCTTGGTAGGGATTTTTTCAGTATCTCGCCCCCACAACTATGGAGAAATTTCGACCAACTAAGTATAATTATAAATTATCATCTGAAACACAACAGTACGGTGATCTTTTTCGCAGAGGAATTCGTTAACTACTGTTTCAATATCAATGTATTGGCTTTTTTTGCTGTCCATGCTGAAGATTGCCAAAGAGCTAAACTTCATCTGCACTATTGTGCAATGAATATAGGTTTTAGTGGTTTAATTTACTGAATACTCGCTTAGATGTTGCTCTCATCACAGAAAAAATGATATACAGTTATAAAAGAAAACTGAAATGAAATATCTAATTTTTACGTCCCACGATTATGCCGACTATGCTAATGGAGAGAGTAATGGTGAGAAATAAATGAAATTTTTTAATGAAAAAGTGGGAGAAAACGGAAGAAACCCGAGGACACTCATGCACATGGTGTTTGTCCATAATAAAGTTCATTCGGCGTGAGCTGGGATCGAACCAAGGACCCCATGCACCATAGGTAAAGTTATAAAAGAATAGGCGTCTAAACAAATACGGAACACTACTATCAATGAGAGTTATATAAGATTAGATTTTTAGTTATTTCATTCTAAGTTAAAATTTCAATCAATCTTGTTCTTCACTGCTGTTCGAAAACTTAAATATGTTGCTGCAAGACGTGATAAATCTTTTCAGCAGACTTCGCAGTCCCCTCCACAGCTTCTTTTTCATGTAAGGCTAAGTAGTCTCATTTTAGACATCGAGGAAAAATAGTGGAATTACGAATTTTCAATGGGCCCGGTTTTACTCTGGGCTCCCTCAACGCACTGCCGTTAGTTACGTCACTGTTCAGGATGCACGATGCAGCTTCTGCTTTAGGAATACTTTCTAAGGCAGTACGAGTTTTGTTTTTTAACTGCTGTGTGAATTAAGTTGTATTTGCTAGAAGTGTCGGTTAAAGGAAATTAAAGATCCTACACTCAAACAGAAATAATCTCTTTCGAAACTCTAATGGAAAACGAAACGAATCGTCCTAAACATGTTACGCTTTTGAAGAGAAAAAGAGCAAAGTAGTAGTTGCACATACGCTTAATGGTGTTTCTTGGATACAAATTTATAACTTACAAAAGTCATGTTCACGTCATGGTTTGATAGATGAAGGGTTAGTAAAAGGAATTCTTACGCTGGTGGTCGTGGGTTCGAATCTCTGCTCTTCTTGTTACTTTTTTCTCTTAGCTACACTTAGTTTGTGCATTTCAAACCTCGAAGTTTGGTTTGGATTATTTATGAAAGCAGGTAGAGAATTAATTGTAGTCGAAATTAGTTTCAAGTATGAGATTATAATTACATATTTTGTTTTTAACTTATTACGTATCAATTTTTATATCAAATTTTCCAGTCTTTATTTAATTCATCTTCCGGTGTAATACAATGAACATTTGCAGAGCGACGTCAGTCGGACGAAAGTACTATATTCCATTGTTACTCTAATATACCTAGGTATTTGTTCATATATTTATAAATTGTTTACTAAGTAAAAACTTATGGCGGTGCACATTATGTGTCATATAATAGACCGTACGAAGGCGGACATAGCAGAAGGCGTATTGCAAATATCCCTGGTGATAAAAAGTAGGGGTCGTCTTCACTAAATTCGAACCACTGTTACAGGCGGTTTTGGTTTACATAGCAAGCATAATACCACTCGGCCACCAAGTCTCGGACGTTCGCCTCTTTATTAATGCAGAACATACTGAGACACTTACATTCACTGGTGTCGCGTAATGTATTTCATAAAATTTTGTTAATAAGTGGGTCGAATTAGGTAGCCCTCGAGAGGGCTGATGGTGTTGTGGGCGAGCATTTATTAATAGTGTTTACTCGGGACTCGATTACAGCTGCCATACGCCGTGGCATTGAATCCACCAGGAGATAGCGTTGGGTGCAACAGATCGACCACGCATCTTCAACACGCTCCCAAAGATCATTAGATGTTCGTGGAGGATTGTTCGACCAGGTTTCCCGCAATGTTCTTGCAACAGAGGCCCACATATTTTCAGTAGGGTTCAGATCTGCTCCATGAGGAACCCAGTCAACTATTTCGACATCAGGTTGCCTCTGCAACCATGTCTGAACCACATTTGAATTATGTATCGAGCTATTGTTCTGTTGCAAATATAATATGCCGTCACCTACATGAGCTTTTATTTCCGGAAGCGTTTCATCCAGATGTTCCACATACTTGTGGGCGTTTAGGCGACCAGGAATCCTGTAGATTCCTCCGAAATTTGCAGCCTTGCATATCCATGCCCAACAGTGGACAGTTACATGTCCCATTCGACCAGAACGGGAAACGTATTCAGAGGCATACGGGGGCGGTAAACACGCTTCGGCCCGAAGTTTGCACTGGAAAATATTTTTTCGTCTGTGAAAAAGACCTCGCCCCCCGCACACGTGCAATATTTAACTGTGCAAACGCCAGACGGTCAACCATGTAGTCTTCTGTTAGTCGCTCCTTAACAGCTGCCCTGTATGATCTCAAACCAAAGGATTTGAGTCTACGACGGACAGTCGTAACATCTCCTGGGAAATTGGTTTCCTCTCGTAACTGTCGGGCAGACATGAAAGGGTGCTCACGGCATTGGGCAATTACACTCTGGTCTTCTTCGGCAGAGGAAACTCTTTGTCGCCCACTTCCTCTTTTACGTCTTACATCTCCTGTTTCTTCATATCTCCTCCACCACCTCCGTGCTGTAGCACGGTTAACGCCTTATCTCGCACCTGCCTCGCTATAGTTCATGCCCGCATGCTCAATTAAAGGAATCACGCTGCTTTTAACCTAAGCTTCGTAGTGAGCCATTTTCACACCAGAAGCAAAATGATAGCTTTGCTTAGGTGTTTGAACGGAACGTGCTTCATGTGACGTCACGTAACAAGGCGGAGTTTCCTCTCATTGCTGTAGACGATATCGTACGCCCTCTGCTCGGTGTTTCGTGACGGAAAGAGTGCTTTTAAGCAGTTCATGGCGACCGCTTTGAAATCAAATGTAATGCATGAGAATTAAATTTGTCATATCTGTAGTTTGGTGTAGAGACAAAACAAAATTGGAAACCAAAGGTTTAAGAACAACTCAGATTATTAATATAAAACAAGTCAAAGATTATTACCTTGTATTATCATACAAGAAATGCGAGAATTTTGAAACAAAGAAAAATAACTTAGAAATTTGCAACTGAAGACAAAAAAAACTAACTTAAACACACTAAAGGGTATGAGTAGGGGGATTAATGGGGACGTCAGCAATGAGGCTATATGTCCCTGTCTCGATTAACGCGAGGGATGGATTTTATCATTTCACTTTGACGGAATAACGTAGAGGATGGAGAGGAGGGGGAAGATACATAACAGCTATAAATATAAAAATAAAAGTGACAATGTTCGGTGGTGAATAACTCTTGAACTACCCGATCGTTCTCAATCACATTTTGAACATAGATGAAATTCGAACCTGGGAAGCTTTTTGTTATTTCATTTTGATATTAGAACTTGCGGAAGAAAAATGAAATGAAATCTTTGAGTTTTACGTCCCACGATTATGCCGATTAGGCTAAAGGAGACGGTGATGATGAGTAATGAATGAAATGGGGGAATGAAGAAAGTGGGAGGAAACGGGAGAACCCCGAGAAAACCCACGCACACGGTGTTTGTCCACCACAAAGTTCACTTGGCAGGGGCTGGGATCGAACCCGGGACCCCAAGCACCAGAGGTGAACGCTCTACCACTGAGCCACCGCGGCCCCAAAACTTGCGGAAGAGGAGGGGCGGGTAAATATATGAAAATGAATAAAACTTAATAACTCTTGAACAATCCGACTGATCCCAATCAAACATTCAATATAGATAAGGTTCGGACCTGGGATGTTTTTATTTTTTGCCTTGACGGCACAATGTAGGGGAGGGGAAGGGGGGACTATGTAAAAAAATAAAAATAAAAATGCTGTCTTGGTGACTTCATCACGCTTAAACCACCAAACTGATCTTAATCAAATTATCAACATAGATGAGGTTCGGACCTGGGGTGGTTTATATTATATCCCTTTGATGGTAGAACGTAGGGTAGGAGGAGGGGAGGGGAGATATCTATAAAAATGAATAAAACTTAACAACTCTTGAACCATCTGACCGATCTCGATCTAATTTTCAACATAGACGACGTTCCGGCCTAGAAACTTCTGTTTTAATACTTTCACTTTGACGGTAGAACATAGGAGAGGATAAGAGAAGGGGAGATTAATATATAAAAATAAATAGAACAACTCTTGAACCATCCAACAGATTTCGATCAAATTTTCAACGTACATGACATTCGGGCCTGGGATAATTTTTGTCATACCGTGCCCCCAACATGGAGAGGGATACATAAAATCATCGAAAATGACCAATATCAAAGAGTGCTTTAGTAATAGTAAAACCATAACATATTACTATTTTTCTTTAATTTAGCCCAGCGAAATCGGGGTGCGACTTAGATTCGAGGACGTCTTAAGTTCGAGTAGTTATCGAGAAATAATTAAAGATATTAACGTGTTATTGAATTACTTTGCTAATAATAATAATAATAATAATAATAATAATAATAATAATAATAATAATAATAATAATAATAATAATAATAATAATATTGTTAGTATTATTATTATTATTGAAGATTTGATCATTCAAATATTGAAAGATCAAAATATTCAAATACCTTAAGACAATTAAACGTGTGTCATCGTCGACTAATGATCACCAAAAATTCTAAATTTAAACAAAATATTCACACATGGTTCCGACTTGAGAACCTCCAGATTATTAGCTAGCGCCTTGAGCACAGATCCACGCTCTATATGCGCTAAATGGTATGTTTTAGAATGTTTAAATTAGATTTCCTTGCCTCCAGTTACAAAATTCTAAGTTAGTATTTTTCTTTCTTTCAAAATTTCTTTCGATTTTTTTTTAAATCATATAAGTCAATAATCTTTGGCATAGTTTATATTAATAACGTGGTTGTTCTTAAACCTTTCGTTCGCTAATTAGTTTCTTCTCCACACCAAACTACAGATATGATACGTTTAATTCTCATACTTGTCATTTGGTTTCAAAGCAGTCACCATTATCTGGTAAAGCAATTTTGTTCGCCACGATTCATGAGTTTTGTAACAAAACACGTCAAGAAATGAGTTAAATGAAGGCTGCAAGAGTTTATATTAAAGTTGAGTATTGTGAGCTAGTGACAAGCATGTAATAACGTCTCGTATTTGAAAATAATGTTAGCTACTTTTAATTCACTAACTGGTATTAGATTTAATTCAAGCTTAAAGAATTGGAATGAACAAACTCAGTGTAGCTTAAAAAAACAAAACGTAAGAAGAACGGACGAGATTCGAACCCTGGACCACCAGTACAAAAATCCTGTTCACTAACCCCTCACCTAACAAGCCATCAACTTCTATAAGTTTTAAATTGGCAAGCAAATGATACCATTATACGTTTGTGCAATCAATGTTTTGCTGTTTTCCTCTTCAAGAACGTAACATGTTTACGACGATTCGTTTCGTTTTCCATTAGAACTTCTAGAGAGATGATTTGTGTTTGAGTATAGGATCTTTTGTTTTCTTTAAAAGGGAGAAGCTCCATCGTGCACCCTGAACAGTGACGGGAGTGCGTTGAGCGAGGCCAACAGCAAAATGGGGTCCATTGAAGATTTGTAACTCCACTTTGAAGGGTTTGAATTAATTTCACACTTTTTCATCAATGTCTAAAATGTAACTACTTAGCCTTAGATGAAAAGGAAGTTGTGAAGGAGCTATAGACTGTGAAGTTTACCGAAAAGATTCATCACGTCCTTGCAGCAACTATTTCCAGCAAAAGGGAATAAGTACATCAGACCTAAGTTTTCAGAAACGCTAAAAAACCTTCCCGAGGCGTATTTGTATTTGTTTCAACACGTGTATAACTGATTAATTGTAGCAAAAGAACTGACAAACTCTAAGACAAGAAGAAGAATCTTGTATTGTAGCACTGCAATTGGTGAGAAAAGCTTAAAAGTGGAAAAAATATTTTTATGTACTTATTCCCTTTTTCCAATCAGTGGTTCAATTATGAGCCTATATTTTTGAGGTGTTAAAAATAATAATAATAATAATAAGAAGAAAACTTATTAACTGGTAGGTTACGCTGGACTCTTAATTGTGTATATGGAATAATGGAACGTGCGGTTATACAGAGGATTTTGGATTTCTGTTGGCGATCAATTAATCTTTACCCTAGTAGGGAATACTGGTTGGTCCGGATTTCGAACAGTAATGAAGATCAAGATTGATTGAAATTTTAACTTAGAATGAAATAAATAAAAATCTAATCTTATACAACTCTCATTGATAGTAGTGTTCCGTATTTGTTTAAAGGCCTATTCTTTTATAACTTTACCTATGGTGCATGGAGTTGTTGGTTAGATCCCAGCTCGCGCTGAATGAACTTTATTATGGACAAACACCGTGTGCATGAGTTTTCTCGGGTTTCTCCCGTTTCCTCCCACTTTCTTCATTAAACGATTTCATTCGTTTCTCACCATCACTGTCTCCATTAGCGTAGTCGGCATAACGTGGGACGTAAAACTTAAATATTTCGTTTCGTTTTTTTTTTATAACTGTATCTCACTTTTCCTCTGACGAGAGCATCATCTAAGCGAGTATTCAGTGAATTAAACCACTATATTCATTGCACAATAGTACAGAATGAAGTTTAGCTCTTTGGCAATCTCCAGCATGCAGAGCAAAAAAAGCCAATACATTGATATTGAAATAGTAGTTAACGAATTCCTCTGCGAAAACGATCACCCGTACTGTTGTGTTTCAGATGATAATTTATAATTATACTTAGTTAGTTGAAATTTCTCCATAGTTGTGGGGGCGAGATACTGAAAAAATCCCTACCAAGAGGTGAAGGTGACATGTAAAAGTAGTCAAATACGAACGAAATTAGTGTCGATTTCATGTGCAAAGATGAAAAGTGACACTGTGGATGCTGCGTAAGTCCAAAATAAGCCTTGGTTGGCTTCGAGTTGACAATGGGAGGGTAACAGGAATAAAGAATAGAAAATATCCTATATTTGTGTCGAATGGATAGTTTTCGGGATCACTGACATAAAAGGTGATATTTCAGATGTGTATATGTCCAAGGTTGGCCAATATTGAAATGGGGTCATAGAGAGAACCAGTAAATACTTCAGAACAGTTTTTTTTTTGGTGCGTTTCAAGACACTGAGAGTGAAAAGTGATAATGCACAAATCACATTCTGAATTATCGGAGATATGACTTCTGGGGAAGTGTCGTTGATCCAGGGAGACATTACTAACTGATCACTCCCTAAAATCGTCACTGTTTTGCAGGGCCGTAGACAGAAATTTATTTCAGCGATCGAAAGCTTGACAGGAATTTATTTCAGCGATTGAGGGCATATTTTACTAAAATGTTTAACATCCAGGGGCGGATCCAGGATGATTGTTTGGCAGGGGCGGTCGTTCGAAGTCAAATCAAGGTAAGAGCGGATTGCAAAAAAAAAAAAAAAAGAAAGAAAGAAAGAAAGAAAAAAGAAAGAAAGAAAGAAAGAAAAGAAAAGAAAAAAACAAATTTAGAAAAGGAGAAGTAGCTCTTCTGCAGAATTAACTTTCTTAAGAAAGTAAGGCCTATCTACTTTAGGTTTTAATTTAAGTTTATAATACAAAGATGAAAAATACTTAGGATATGTTTTATTTTTAAAATAAAAAGTATAAAAAGTTCCCTATTCTGGGGGATGTGATCGCCCGAACGCACTCCCCTGAATCCGCCCCTGCTATCATCATCTCTAAAATTAGATATAATTTACAAAAAAAAAAAAAAAAAAAAAAGTAGTGATTTCGTGGGGGCAAAAGCTCTTGATTGCCAAGGCCTGCATCCTGTGTATGTCCCTGCAGCTCTGAATTGTCAAAAGCTCCTCTTCAAAGGTAAGACATAAAATATAAATAATAAACGTGTAACATAGAATACAATATAAATATAAAATATGTTATAATTAAGAAATAGAAAATATTTATAAAATAAAGTTGAAGGACAATTAAAAAAATCAATAAAACTTCAAAGTAAAATATACTTTTAAAACAATTTTGCATTTATGCAGGGCTACAAACAGTGAGGAGTGCCATGTAAATTTAGTAACAAATATAATATTGGAAAATTATTTCGAATTAAACTAGCTGTGACTACATTACTTCAAAATTGAACTTGTGGAACTTGTGGAGTGTGTGAGCGTAGCTCAAATAAAATAATCAATAAGAATGGTCTTGATTGGAAGCTCGAACCATCCACGTAAAAGTAACTTGCATTAACCATTCACCTAACAGACAATGACGCACAGGGCTTGGCACTACTTTATCAGATGGTTCTATCAAATGTAACTTAATTAAAACAATAGTAACAAATTTTAAAGCTTTAAAAAGTGTCCTGAAGAAGAGGAAGTTCATTTTGCACATTGTAACTAAGTTACAAGAGGTTTACGTCCTATCTGAACGGCGCATCCACCGAGTCAACTTTTGGAATATCCCCTTAAGGTAGCTTTCAACGCAGCTAAGGGAAACGTATGTGAACCAGTAATAGAATTCTCCGTAGCAGAATGGATAAAGTCATGGTTCGATAACCACAAGGTTCGTGATTCGAAACCCGTCGCCGAAATCAGATTTTTTAAAATCTTAATTCCTCAGTTCTGAAGATCTTTCTCTCCTTTCGTAATCATCTGATGCTCTAAAAAGAGTTCTCTACATTAATTCGACAACTGCCTAATGTGATCCTCGCAGTTCGAAAACTTCCCTTCTTATCTTTCACAAAATCAGAATTTTCGTCATAATACGAATGCTGTCCGATCATTTTTTCCCCAATTCTAAATCTGTCTATACAAATCATCCCTCTCTGTCTCCATACTTGAATCTCTCTCTCTATCTCCCTCTCTCTCTCAATGTCACCCAGGAAGTCATATGGCTTGAGATCAAACCTTCGACTCTTGAAACCAAATGTAAGCTCTTTAGCAATGTGCTCTCATAGCTCTATAGGTTTGTTGTTAAAACCAGTGTCTTTTCGACTTTATTCGGGGGGGGGGGGGAGGAAGAGATTCTCCGGCGACATAAGATTTTCACTTTTTATTAGTGTATTACTATACATTTGGTCAAAAAATACGTATTTATGAAGCTCAAGAGAGGGGGAATTACACCCTCCTGTCCTGCCCAAATGACGCCCCTGAAACATTTGCTTGCACTTACTGAAAAGAAATTCAATGAATCATTGAATAAAACTCGTTTCTGTCCGTAGATATTTTAGAGCTCTTGGCAATTTCCATAGATTTCTTAGGGAGCATCTTACTAGCTTGCACTCTTTAAAGAAAAAAAGAATGAAACTAAAGATATTTATGAAGCTCTGGGAAGATTGTGTGACTTTCCTTTAATTTAGGCTCTTAAAAATATTTCAGAACAAACGAATGGAAAAGACTGTTTTAAAGCTATAACGTTGTAAACTTGATTCCTGTTTCTTTTTCAGCTGAATGGAAAGAGTGTACTACGTCACACACACTGCTTTAGACAAGAAGAGGTGGAGGACGGGGAGGAGTTGGAATAAATACCAGAAGCAACTAATCGATTGATACATGTATTGCGGGAATGCATAAGAAAACTGGGCAAGAGTTTGTTATTCATTTGTACTTAGAATTTTTGTAACAAATTTTATGCCGCGGACTGTACCACTTACTTGGAAAAATATGAAGATGTTACATCCAATCGATGTCTTGACAGAAGTGTAAAAATCTTAGAAACTTATTATGATGAAAATCTCTTCTCTTGCACTCAATTCCTCACGTGGAATCACAAAGGTGCTTATAAAACCTTCGTAGGTTGATACTACAGCTACAGTAACCACAATGGCAGCCTGCCACACTACCCCAACCCTCAGTTCCTAAAAAAATATACACCTGACCAGTGAGCACTAATCGAAATCCACCACTTCTATTGAATACATTGAATACCACACTAAACATTCACGAATTTTTACGCAATTTTTAATAATTTAACAACAGTTCTACATCGGCTTCATGCTATCATTGTCTTCGATGAAAAGCATGGAATGACTAAGGGACGATCCCTAATGGGCTAATTTTTGAGGTCAGAATAGAAAGATGCTTCTAAATCTCGAAAAATGAGAGAATATCGACCAATGACGATACTGAGAGATACTGAGTAGGTCTCGACCTAACGGTGATTTTTAACTTTCAATCAGGGTAATCTCATCGTTAAAAAAAAAACGCTTGTCCATGAAGATAAAATGACTGAATTTCAGAAAATTAAATTTTAGAATAATTTACGAAAACAGAATTTTGAAATTTCTTAAAACAACTTCTACTTTGATTTATTTAAAAAAAAAATGGAAAATAAATGATAAAATACATCTTCAAATAAAGTAATACCTTAATATTTACAGCAAAATGCACGAAGATATACGATATTAATACATATACACACACAAATGATAGACACACTAAAACTACTATCCTACAACTAACACAGTATGATTTTGCAAGATTATCCATAAAATAATAATAATGTATACAACATATTCGTTCATTTGGAACAAACTACCCTCTTAAAGCAATTCTATACAAAGTGTCCCAAAACTCGCAGATCATGATACATTAGACAAATGTATCATGTTTCATGTATCAAACTTAACACAGCAGACTGTCGTTAATTCGAACTTGGATAATTCGAAATATTGGATATTTCAAACAAAAGCTTATTCCCTTGAAAACTGAATTAAAAATAACAGTAAAAATTAACAGTAAATCGAATTTTCGAACCTTCTGTTCGTATAATTTCAAGTAATACAATACGAGTCATTACACGCCAATTCAACCAAAATTTTGGGGAAATTTAACCCACTATCTCAGATTTGGATGAAATTTGGTAGTGTTATAAAACTTTTTATGCTGACTACAAGTGTGTAAATTTTATTGAAATAGCATCAGAGGTTCAGAAGTTATTGTATTTCTAAAATGAAAAGAAAATCCATGTTAAACGGTCGCGACATGATATTTTCCCGGTTTGGAAGAACATTAAAACAATCATATTTCGGTTCCTATTAATGCCAGAAACATTATTCTTTTTTTTTCAGATTGTCTTGAAGTTGTTTACCATTAAAAACATGAAAACTTTCCTTAGAACTGATAAGAAATTTATAGTCATTTGAAAGGTAACATTTTGAGAAAAAAACTGGAACGCCATTTTGTAAACTTCAATCCTTTAATTCTCAAAATCCCCATCATGGATTTCAATGAATTTGTTTTTGTTTGAAAGCTTATTACATCTAGTTTCATATATGCAAAAATTGTGATGGGTCATCCAAGCACTGAGGAGATATCCCAGTCAGTGTTGCCAACTGATTGCGAAATAAACATTTTCCAATAACTTCCATACTATTTAACATAACCACCCCAAAATTGGTATAAGTACTCTTCGGTATCCTAGAAACACGTCTGTGAGCATTACCACTTCTCCCAAGCAACCCACTTGTCAGGGTTGCCTGTCACAGCGTTAGACGTATCTCTGCCACATTTTGCAGTAATCTTATTACATCTATTTTCACTATACAAAAATTGTGATGGGCCATCCAAGCACGGAGGAGAAACAGGGAGTTTCGAAAATTTATAGGTAAGGGGGAAAATAACTGTTACAATAATCTGAACACTAAATGGGCATTAGCATTTTTAAATATTAATCACAACATTTACCAAAGAAGCAAATATAATAAAGCTTGATAGTATTATAGGCCTACATATTATGGCACATAAAATAAATCTTCGGTTTTGCTGTAATTTGACATTAATATCAAATACTTTTTGTAAACGTTTCCCACATTGAAGTAACTACTTGCAAAGACTTTGGACATAACTGGTATGATCTGCCAGTAGCAGTTGTTATATCAACTTTACATAAGATGTGAGTAAACGGAACACAACAGGAATCATTTTCAGCCAAGTAAAATTGGGGAGATGGACCATGGGGATGTAGGAAATTTACTGATGCATTACCTTCATCACTATTGACTAACTAAAGTCTTCATCTTGACCTGTACGCTTCTCTCCAATGGTCCATTTTTTCAAAACAATGCATTGCACGTGTTCCCGGAATAGTTTTTGCTCTCAGAAATCTTTGTTGAAGTATGGCATGAACAACAGCCATTTCCTCTTTGTACACAAAGAAAAACATGGTGCTAATGATGTTTTCTTCACAGAAATGAAACATAAGGGCACATGTATTTATTTTATCTGACAGTGGTCTCTGAAGGCTTGCTTTTGTCACAACCCGGTGAAAAGCTCCACCAATTTCATCGCATGGGGACTTTCCAAGGCTGGTAGCAAAAAAAGACCATTTTGCCACCATACCATGGAAATCACTTGCGTGGAAGTAAAGATTTAAAAAAGAAGGCTTTGCAGGTTTTATATTGGGCTCCATACCCATCAGTGAAATATTCCACTTTTGTTACGCGAGGAAAATATTGTTTTAAATCCGACAATACCACTTTCTGTGTTCGAAAAGCTGTTGGTACGTCATGTTTCATATCATTTGAAAGAATGAAGTAACTTTTGTGTTGAATAGTCATAATTAGTTGGGAGAATCACATTGAGATACAATATTTCCATAATTCTAACAATAACTATACTACATTAGAACAACACTAGAAGACCTTACTTGTTATAGATACACTAAAGTGCTTTCAAAACTAGAAACAAATTGACGTTTGGAGAAGCACTTGGTACGCTGTTGCCACTTCGTGCGCATCCCGGTAAAAGTCATCAGCTAGAACTGTTCTGTGAGTCTTAGCGAAAAGGAAAATCTCTAAATATGGTTTGTTTGGATGGATGAAAGGATATGTTGGTCGTTCCAGTTCGTGCATGTTGGAAAGGGGGGAGGGCTGTGTGAAATCACTTCAACGCACAAAGAAAAGAAAGGCTGTAATAGTTTCTTTCCTTCTGACGTGTTTACTAGCGGCAACATTGGAATGTTAAGACTGTTGCCAAGGAAACCCTCCACCCACTATTGCTAAAATGACATTTATGATTCGACCCTCGCTAAGTGACCGCAATAACAATGTGACGTAGAGTTCCTTCTTCAAAACAAATCTGCACGTGTTTTTGAGCTGTCAATTTGTTTCTAGTTTTTAAAGCACTTTGGCTGATACACCCTCCGTTGTGCAGGGTAAGCAATATTTCAAATACATTCACTAACTCTGACTTTCGGAAAGATTTAGAGCGTTGAAGCATGTAGTATTTTTTCTAGTGTCATGGACATTTACAAAGAAAGAAAAAGGCAAATTTCGCTATTGTTTGGAAAGAAAGCAGAAAGAATACGGATTTTGAGCCCTGTGTACAGGTTAGTAGGGTGCCGAATATATATTATGTTTTTACGAAATTGGTAGTTCAGTAATTAGGGGTATTTGGTTTACATGATTTCGTATATTTGTAATGTCGCACGTAATAATGGAAAGTGTGGGCACAGCTACGTCTAACGCTGTGACAGGCAACCCTGATAACTGGATTGCTTGTGAGGAGTGCTAATGCTTACAGGCGTATTTCCTGGATACCGAAGAGTGCTTATACCAATATTTTTTGGGGAGGGTGTATGTTAAATCGTATGGAAAAAGTTTATTTCTCAATCAGTTGGCAACACTGACTGGGATATTTCCTCAGTACTTGGATGGCCCATCGCAATTTTTATATATGTGAAACTAGATGTAATAAGCTTTCAAACAGAAACAAATTCATTGAAATCCATGATGGGGATTTTGAGAAATAAAGGTTTGGAGTTTATAAAATGGCTTTCTAGTTTTTTCTCAAAATGTTACCTTTCAAATGACTTAATAAATTTTCTATCAGTTCTAAGGAAAGTTTTCATGTTTTTAATGGTAAACAACTTCAAGGCAATCTGAATAAAAAAAGGAATTATGTTTCTAGGAACCGAAATATGATTGTTTTAGTGTTCTTTCAAACCGAGAAAATATATTGTCGCAACTGTTAAAAATGGATTTTCTTTTCATTTTTGAAATACAATAACTTCTGAACCACTGATGCTATTGCAATAAAGTTTACACACTTGTAATCAGCATAAAGAGTTTTATAACACTACCAGAACTGAAGTGGAATGAACCATACATGAATTTTTAGTGCTGAACAGATTGCAAACAGAAAGGTGAAACTTCAACTGGTTTCCAGTTATCCAGGGCAGTTGTAGGGGAGAATGACAAAAACACAAATCATTTGATGGTGATAAAGAAGGTAAGAACGAAAAAAGTATACAAACTCACTTGAAGTTCTTAATATAGCTAAAAATTTACGAAGGTTTATTGAATATAAACCAAATATTATTAATGACGTATTTCACGGAATAAACGAAATTGAATATTTTGTTGATCGTGTAGAAACAATAAAATAAAAATAAAGATGAAAATATCTTTAAGTGAGAACAGATAATTAAGGCTGTTACTCGTGTATGTGATTTAGTGTAACAATTAAGCGCACGTAGTGCTGTACTTAAGTGTGTTTTTTATGATACGAATAGTTTAAAATATCTGCGAGTAAATGTTGTTTGTTTGTTTGCGGTATTGTATATGTTGCCTTAAAGGTAAAGTGCACTGGAAATTAATTGCTTCATGTAGATAAATGGTGTTCCATAAAGAATGACCGCACTCTTTATTGCTGTTTTGAGGCAAAAAATTTTTAAGTCCAACTTCGGATATCTTCGGAAAAAAGTAAACCAGATTCGAACCTCCAAGCCAACCTTTACAATCGGGGAAAAATGTGCAGATATGTTTTTCTTCTTTTAAATATAAGACTTGTTACTAAGTGTAGGAAAAAAAAAAAACATTGGAATACTTAATGATACAATATTTCAAAACCATGTATTAAAGTCAGCACATGCTTGTTTGTCATTTAGCTTTCCATACGTAAAAGAACATTTGATTATGTAAAGGAATCTTTCCAGTGAAAGCAAACACAGAGAACATAGTTCTCGCATCGATAGTAAAGTTAAAAAGAGAAAGGAGAAAGAAAGCCACAGAACTTGTAACGGATAAGAATGGCATTGTTTGGAACTTCAGTTAGCTATATATCGTTAGAAGAACCTTGGCTATAGTCGTCTTGTTAGCTCAGTGATAAACAGCGAGATTTCAAATCGTAAGGTCGTGAGTTTGATTCCCGTTTGGATCAAAAGTTTTTTTGTATGAAATTCTAGTTTCCTCAATGTATGAAAATTATATAAAATAATTACAATAAAATAAATCAGTTGTATATATATCCATATAATCAATTCAAGTCGTAAGTAATTATTATGTTTAAATTGTAACATCTGAGATGTGGGAGGTGTTGATACAATGTCGGTATATTATATGTGAATAATACAAATTAAGAAAATCATGTAGTAGCAATAAATAAGTTGTGTAGTGTATTTATCTGCAGCTATTTGTCATACGGAGGTTATTTCTCAATATTCTCATTACAGCAAATAATTTACGTTCTTGAAAGGTAAAGAGAATATGCGGGTATAAACAGATATTATACAAACTCGAATCTTAGTCCCAAACACAAAACTCACGAACCCCAAAACTATGTAAACAGGAAATCTACGAACACGAAGTTATGTCTAAGAGGCTTATATTATTTATACTTTAGAAAGAAGGCAGAATAGGATTTCTTTCCAAAGGATTTCAGTACAATACTCTGCAATGTTTTTGTATATGGAAGTTGTCTCTTTCTCTTCGCCTCACACATTATTCCATCATGATTCTAGCATGCCAGAAGTAATTATAAACAAACTTCCTACATATAGTACTTACAGTATAAAAAAGAGTACTATCGGGCTAAGCTATTGGGAGTTGGAGGAATATATATATTTATATATATATATATATATATATATAGTAAAAGTAAGCGATATTAGTGTGGAATCCATAGTTCTCATTGTCACAGATAATAATTACAACCTCGATAGCGTTAAAGTTCAAATTCAACTCCCATCGAGAAGCTCCTTTGTGGCTAAGCGTATAGCGCACACTCTTTCGGCATGGGAGACTCAGGTTCGGCCCCCAGCGGGGCTCATGTGATTTGTATTCTACGTTAATTAGTAGGTCAACTAGACTAACAGATAGAACACATTTTATTTACCACTGTTTACCATAAACTTCGTTATGTGCTTAAAATTACTCATAACACACTGTCTTCAGAAAGGCTTTTCTTAACGTTGGTGAGTGGTGGACGTCAGAGTAATGACGTCAACATGGCTGCCACCGGAACTCATAGTACAATTTTTAACTGAGGATAACTTTCCACTCGATGAAGGGAGAAACTTCGTTCATGTACCAGATTGAAGGTAATAAATGTGTCTAAAATTTGACGTCAGTGCCGTTTATTTATATATCCGCCATCTTTAAATATGGCGCATGATTCACTCAAAATTTAGTTTAATTCACTTTATTATAAATCTTTATTGGCAAATAATTATGAAACCATTATAAATATAAAAAAAAAACATATGAAACGAACCTGAGAGAGCAAAATTGGAACTTTCCAACGATATCCATTTCATTACTATATCTTAAAAATTGAATAAGTAATTCGATTTTATGTATCATATGGTGTGTATTCTTGACCTCTAATATTATGCAAAGCAAAACGCATAGACCACTTAATTATCCCAAGTTTATCGTAAACTCAGGGGTAAAAGTGCGGGGGAACGCGGGGAGACGCCGTCGCCCACCTCAAAAAAATATGCGCGGCGTCCCCCAGCTCGTAAAACATTACAATGGGCAAAGATAGGCAGGGGGAACGGAGTGAAGTCATGCCGCTACCTACTGTCCCCCCCACCTTTTCTGATCCACTTTTACCCCTGCATAAACTTTGCTAAGTGCTTAAGATTTCACATAGTCTATAATTTTGAGAAATGTTTCTCTCAAGGTTGGTGAGTGGTGGAAATCCGAGTAATGACGTCATCACTATGGCTGCCGCGCTAACGTGTGATACTCTACTTAAACAAATATAATTCAACAACGAAGGGTAGTAGAGAATTGTTCTTTTTTTCTAAATGCTCGTAATGAAATAGCCTTTGGTTTGTGTGATACCAATATATTTCGTAGCTCCAATAGTCTTGCTGATATTAGCCTGAAAGTTACATTTTACGATCTTTTTTAACATAATGAATGTTCCAAATCCAACAACTTTAACTCTTAAGGGAATAAAACTTATGAAAACATTTAAAGTTTCTAATATTATGGAGTATTTAATAATGTCGTGAAGCAAAGGGTTAAAAGATATGTTGATATGTTTGAAAGTTATACTTTTCTGTTTTAGCCCCTTGTGTTTAAATGCTGATGAGCGATGATGTAGCACGAAGTTGTGTTTTTTTGTCTTTTAATTTGAAATTTTTCTCGTAATTTCCCAGTCTTTGTTTCTAATGAAAAATTATTTTAATAAGGTCCTAAAGGACAAGGTCTTAAAGCATAGGATTAGAAGATATTTGTAGAAATTATAAATGATTTTCTGTTTTAGACTCGTGCCTTCAAATGCTTATGAGCGATGATGCAGCAGGAAGTTATGTTTTTGTTTCTTTTAATTTGAACTTTTTCTCGTAATTTCCTAGTCTTTGTTTCTGAGAAATTATTTTCTTTCAGATTATCTTTCTGAAAGTAATTGAAGAGAAACAGTAAGAAATGTCAAACACAAGAAAAAATAGTCGGGTATTGCGTGAAAAAGTTAGGAGAAAAGTTAAAGGGAAAGATCAACTAACCATATGGACACAAGATACTCTGAAAACATTATCAAGAGTGCCGCCTATATTTTGGAGGATGAGAAATTATTAATAACAACAGACGATGTAGACTTTATTGCCAAGGAAGTCTCTTACCATAACTCATGTCGAAGGGAATATCTTAATTTAGCTAATGCAAAAAGGGTTGAATTAAACAAAGTGCAATCTCGAAATAAAAAGGAGAGTGTCAATTACAAACTAAAACACGATAGTGCATTCAAACGAACAGTAGAATATGTGACAGCATGCATCATTGAACCACAAAAAGCATAGTGTCTCACTTTTGTTCGAGATACTATGCTTAACCTTTCTCACCGAAGAAGGAATACATGACTAATTATTCGACTCAAAAACTGCATGATAAACTTTCCTATTTTTCTCGGGAAATTGTGTTTAACTGAAGTTAGTAATAAAGAAGGAATTGTTGTATACAGTAATGACCTATCATCTACTGAAGCTGTTTCGTTAGCAAGACAGTACTCATCAACCATATAATCTAAAATAAAAGATATAGTTTTGTACTTGAGAAGGTTGATTCTAAACGAGGCTGAAGGAAATAAATTACTACACCCATTGAGTGTAGATGATATCATAAAAGGTGAAAGCAAAATGTCTGATTCCTGTAAAAAACTTTAAGCACACTGTTTGGTGGATTGGCAAAACGTAAGAACGAGCGATTAGAAAGAAGAATGAGCTTTTGCGCAGAGGATGCAATTTCCATTACAACAAATGGTAAAGTGAAACTTAACAAGCATTTAACTTTAGGGCTTGGAATCAAAAGTTTAACTGGAAGTAGAAAACTCATGGATATAATCAATCACTGGGGACACTGTATTTGTTACCATACAGCTGAAGAGTTAAGACTGATCTTGCAGTTTCACTTGACAAAAAAGCGGGTGTAACACTTTAGAATATAAAAAGATTACCTGGCCTTGCTACTGGATTGACTTGGGATACTTCGACTCTAATATTGAAACCCTCTCAGGTAAAAGTACTTTAAACGATACGTTTGGAATCTGTTTTCGGAACAAGTTTTCTCAAAATCTGGTAGTGGGACTTGTCACTAGCAACACTTCAAGCACTTGTATGACGAGGTTTAGATTTTATCAATTTGACTTGAAAACTCAGGAGCCACACCCAAAAAACCCTAAATTGACAAATATACTTTGCTCCACAAAGTTGAAGCTTCCTGTCACAAATGTATGGGAAATGCTCATATAAAGGACTTTCTCTGGATGACTTCCATAGAGTCGTCCAAAAACACTCCGATGTGGGCTGGGTGGAATTCAAGAATGACTGAAGATAGCACCATTATGCAGGAAATACGATACATGGAAAATATAAGTTTGCCTCCAACCCTGAATGATGTGGTTCCGTAAACACTAAAGGCGATTCAGAAAGTAACCCATGAGTGTGGAGATCCATGTGTTGTTCATTACGACCTCGCTGTAGCAAAACCAGTGATTTTAATTCAAAATCAGGAGTACAAATGTTTTGACAATGTTTTCAAATGTTGTCGATCCTTCCATATTGAACTAGCTTTGTTCGGAGCCATTTGGATATTTAATAGAAGGATCAGGTATCGAACAAGTTTGTTGAAAGTGAAATTTTAGCTAGTGGTACACTCACAGTTTTTTTGAAGAGAAAACATTTAACAGATGCAAAAGAATATACATACTCTTCCGTTACTTGCTCTAGAAAAGCTTCACTTTCAAATATTTCTAAAGCAATACGGAGACGGTCTCACAGTAAAAGTAAGAAAACTAATGAGAGATATGAACAACGATCCTTTTTTTTTTAAAAAAATTCGCTTTAGACATTTTTGGAGAGTCTTTATGGGAAAACTGTTCAATTTTACATACAAGATATAGACTTTGTGGAGATTTATAAAAAGGCTATAATTCCAATTACTATCGCTCTGTCCATCCAAAAGCCATATTTAATTCTCCACAATATTAGGAAAATTTTTGTGCTTTCACAAATTTTATTTCCCTAACGTTTTAAAAGTTGTTGGTTTTAAAAGATGCATTATGTTACAAAAAATCGTAAAATGTAATTTTCAGGCCAAATATCGGGAAGACTGATGGAGCTAAGAAATATATTGGTATTATACAAAACAAAGGTACTTCATTACGAGCATTTAGAAAAAAGAACAATTCTCTACTACGCTTCGTTGTAGAATTATATTTGTTTAAGTAAAGTATCACACGTTGGCGCGGCAGCCATAGTGATGACGTCATTACTCGGATTTCCACCACTCACCAACCTTGAGAGAAACATTTTTCAAGACTATAGACTAAATGAAATCTTAAGCACTTAACAAAGTTTATGGTAAACTTGGGATAAATAAAAGTGGTCTACGCGTTTTGCTTTGCATAATATTAGAGGTCATATGATACATAAAATTGAATTACTTACTCAATTTTTAAGATATAGTAATGAAATGGATATCGTTGGAAAGCTCAAATTCTGCTCTATCACGTTTGTTTCATATCGTTTCTTCATGTCTACAATGGTTTCATAGTTATTTGCCAATAAAGATTTATAATAACGCAAATGAAACTAAATTTTGAGCGAACCATGCGCCATATTTAAAGATGGCGGCAATATAAATAAACGGCAATGACGTTAAATTTTAGACACATTTATTATCTTCAATCTGATACATGAACGAAGTTTCTACCTTCATTGAGTGGAAAGTTATTCTCAGTTAAAAAATGTACTATGAATTCCGGTGGCAGCCATGTTGATGACGTCATTACTCTCACCCCCACCACCTACCAACGTTAAGAAAAGTATTTATGAAGACAGTCTGTTATGAGTAATCTTAAGCACATAACGAAGTTTATGGTAAACTTGGGGTAAATAAAAGTGTGCTATCTCTTGGTCTACACACTTCATAGAGTCTCACTGCTGAACGGGACGTTAAACTCAAAATCAACTCACTCGATTCAAACCCATCATCATGGCGGGCGATAAAAGGATGAAAAATAAAATGTCTCAAGTGACTGAGATTAGTGTCAAATCAATAGTTTGGGTTCGTCAAGCTATTACAATCGCAATGGCATTTAACGCCACGTTTTGGCATGACCGAATATGTCACCTGGAATTTGAATTTACAGGGGCAGCATCGAAGGCGTTGCTCATACAGCTCTAAATATTTTAATGTTTGTATAAGTGTATATTGCAGCGAAACTGCGGAATGTCTAGAGCAACTTCTACCAAACGTGGGAGACATATTACTTTCAACCTAGGAGAAAATTATTGTGGAAGTCAGATACCCCAAGGGCTGGAAGTTGAGAGGAGTGGCATGCAAAAATAGTGTAAAATGACTGATCGTAGAGTGTTCTCCATAGTTTTCTGGATCGCTGAGATGAATAGTGACGCACTCAATGGCGTTTACATTCAAATTCATCCCCATCTTCACGGGATAAGGAGCTGAGAAATATGACCAATAAAATGTCAAAAATTACTGAAATATTTGTCGAATTAATAATTTTCAGGGTCCCGAAAGCGTTTCTAATAACTTTGGAACCAGGGTTGGCTGGTTTCAACCAAGGTGGTTTAAACTGAAAAAAAAAAAAAAAAACTGGTTTAAACCAAAAAACGAAAAAAGTTCGTAAAAGTGTAACTATTCGTTAAATCTTGATGAACACACATTTGTGGGTTATCACGTTTCACTCCCATATATTATTCGTATTATATTCAGACCTAAATTCTCCATTCATTACTCAAAGAGATTATAATACAAAAGGAACTTTTTTTAAATAAGTTTATGAATATTTCTTTTGTGATTTTTTAATAGTTTGTTATTATTGTTATGCAATTACAATTAAAGGAAAATTCTTAAATATTGTTTCGTTTTAATAATGTTTACTATTGATAAAATACATCGAAATGCCATACTTCTTTGGAAAGGGGGGGCGGGGGTCATACGAATCTCACGAGAAACATTTATTGAAATCAGAAGTGTCTTTGGTATCTATTTATATATAAATGGGTCAGAGCCAAAGTGGACTCAAATAATTCGTATCTTTATTCACTTTTCTTACTGATATGCAAGGTAAGTCGTTGTATTTCTTTAACTTGGACTAATAAAAGTCGTAGTGAACTAACTTGGACTAAATTAGTTCTTTTGTACTCTGCAGTACTTTGAAATTGTTCATATGTAATTCTGTATAATGGTTTCACTTCTGCAATGGTTAATCTTTTTGTTTTACTGAAATGACTCTTGATAATTATATTAACAAGTATGTAAAGATCAGTACAACGTATATTTATCAGGAATCCTTCGTGAATGAGTCGGCAGACGTATCGCATTTGTGGTCAATTAGTCCCGGTTTCGAGTTCAAATGGAGGAGAATTTGTCTCAGATGTAAGCCGAGAAGCGGTTTGGATTCCACTTTAAGCTTATGTGACCCCTTTCAGAATAACCCGGTTGTTGCATAATAACACCAAGGCGAAATAAACTTATTTCTGTCCATATGTAGTATAAATACAGACAGCAAATTATATAAACCAAAAAAAAAAAAAAAACTGGTTTAAACAAAAAAAAACGGGTTTAAACCAAAAAAACAGGTTTTTTGGGTTTTTCAACAAAAACCTTGGTTTCTGCCCACCCTGTTTGGAATGTAGTTTGTACCCACTTCAAGATGGGCTTTTTAATCGTATCAATTTCTCACCTTAAGAAGGAGTGACAATCTCAACTAGTGTATGTATCAAGCAAGCCCTCGCAATCGGGAAAAAAATTGTGTAGATGTATGTTTCGTTTTTTAAATGATATTAAACATATTAAAATCAGAGATGGAGTGGGTCAGTGGATCGAGGGTTAACAAGACGTGACCCACTGGGAAACACGTCATCGTGACTCACACTGACCCATTGACCCAATCTGCTCAGAAGTCGTCTGTTTTTTGATCAGCTAAATAGTATTCCTCGACCAGAGATGAAGTGGGTCCGTGGGCCAATATTTTTGAATGTGTCAGTGGGTCTTCAGCAAGTGACCCACTGCGACCCACCATTCATTGTAACCCACTCTTACCCACCATGATCCACCCTGACCAACCGACCCACTTTTCTTAATGCATTGTAGACAGCATCTTTTGAACACTGGTGAATTTGTCTACGTTTTACTTTCAAAACCTCCATTTTTCTTCTTTTTTTCATTTGCTTTTAATGAAAAAAAAAGTTCAGGCTCTTTTGGATTTTGATATTTGCAATTGTAACAATAGCAATAGGACTTACTACTTGGCTTTTGAGATGCAGCCTGTGAGTTTTTAAAAGAGCTAACTACTGGAAATAATTGGTTTATTACAAGTATAACCCCTTTAGTCAATAGAGAGGACGGCGTGGATCATAGGTTAGAGTTAATGACGATGGGTTTTAGTGGGTCGGAGTTGGTCACAATGGTTCAGAGTGATTTGTAGTTGGTGTTGGGTCAGTGGGTCACGGTGGGTCAATAGGTCACATTGGGTGGTGAGCCATTGTGGGTCATGGTCAGTCGTAGGTCAGAGTGTCGTGGGTCAGTGTGTTGTGGATCAAGTTTTCATTGACCCACGCCATCTCTGGTTAACATTGTACTAAAGAGGAGAGGCTCTGAAGGTGCTCGCCGGCGATTTTGCTCAAATTTTGCACATAGATAGTAACCCACCAGAAAGCAATAAACCTGAAACGGTTAACGGTACCACCTCATAGAACTCGAGATAGAGGGATTTGTTTGATTGGCTAAATTAAAACGTCAACAATTTATCCTTCTACAAGGGAGGTTTTCTTCGTCGTTTCCGTGGCGAAGTCGGAAGAATACGCGGCTAGTAAACTTAAGGTTGAAGATTTGCGCCAACCTCGGGGTACTTACTTTTTTTCTAGTGTTTTCAGACTCACCTAAATATAAACAAATCAGACATATAGGCGATTTAACATATTTTGGGGGAGTAATGTTGTATACTCGTTCGCGTTTCGTTGAGTCTCTGCCGCTGGTGGTATAATTTGCAAAACGGAAGTGAGGCCACCGCGGATCGTAGCTATGGGGTCACCAATGTTTGGCGAGAGGTCGATAGTTACTCATCAGTGGTCCACTGACGTTTACGGAATGGGGAGGGGGGGTTGTATCTGAAAAACCAAGAGAATAAAGAACCATTTTATCCATCAAGCCTGTTGGCTTCCCTAAAATCTGAAACGATGAAACAATGTCAAAACCGGAAAACACGTATTTTATAATTTCAAAGGTACCCTGTATCGAGGTAAAAACACTTCCCCAAAGTACCCCCGGAAGGTCCCAGTCAGGGTGCAACTCACAATTTGATAATGGCAAGGAGAATCAAGTAGTATATCATTTAAAAGTATTGCTAAAATTGAAAAAGATACTAAGAGTCTCGAGTCTCTATGCTAAACTTGTGCGAGGGTTCAAGATTGTAATAAATCCTTCGTTGAAAACTCCGTGGCCACCTCTAGAAATGTGAAACTGTGAACATTAGAAGAAATAAACACTTGTCTTACCATTGCAAAATTATAATGCACCAAGGTAAAACAAGAAGTGCCCCATTGCGGGTTTATTACATCACTAATATTAAATTCTACGTTCCACGGTTGTGTCTTTAGGCTAAAGGACAGGGTGATTGTGAACCATGAAATTAATGGTAGAATACAGACATGGAACGAATGCTGGGGCATCAATCATGCTGGGGCTAACCCTTACGTAGCCAAGTGCTTGAAAAAGGTAAAAGCAAGACGAACAAAAACAAAATGTGGATATTGTCAAAGTTTATGCCGAACTGTCAATTCTATTGGTAAATAAAACTCATCTTGCCCAGCATTCCTTCCATTTCTATATTCTACTATTAATTTCATAATTCATAATCACCTGTCCTTTAGCCTAAAGGACACAACCATAGAACATATAATTTAACATTAGTGATGTAATAAACCTACAATGGAGCACATTTTGTTCTACATGGTGCATTATACTTTGGCATAATAAGACAAGTGTTTACATCTTCTGATACCGGTTTTACAGTGGTTTTACAGTTTCACATTTCTAGAGGTGGCCAAGGAGTTTTCAATGAAGGATTTATTACCATCTTGAACGCTCGCACAAGTTTAGCATAGAGACTCGACACTCTTATAATCTTTCTTTAATTTTAGCAATACTTTTAAATGATGTACTACTTGATTCCCCTAGCCATTTTCAAATTTTGAGTTGCACCCCGACTGGGACCCTCCGGGGGCTTTAAGGAAATGTTTTTACCTCGATACGGGGTGCCTTTGAAAATATTAAGTACGTGTTTTCCGGTTTTGACATCTGTTTTACCGTTTCAGACTTTTACGGGTGCCAACAGACTTCACGAAACCATGTCGTAAGCGTCGGTGGACCACCGATGGGCAACTAACAGCCTCTCGCCAAAAATTGACGGCCCCGCAGCAACGATCTGCGATGGCTACACTTCCGCTTTGAAAATTATAATACCAGTGGCAAAGACAGGACGAAGCGCCAACGAACTACAAAATGACTTCTCCAAAATACGTTAAATCGCCTATATGCGTGATTTTTTATATTTAGGTAAGTCAAAGAACACTAAAAAAAATATACCCCGGGAGTGGGCGCGAACCATCAATGTTAGGATTACTAGGCGAGTGTTCGTCTGACTTCGCCACGGAAGCAATGATAAAATGCTCGCTTGTTGAAGGATAAATCGCTGAAGTCTTAATTTAGCCAATCACACAAACTCAAGAGAGTTCTAGGAGGTGGTACCGTGAACCGTTTCAGATTTACTGCTTTCTGATAGAGTATTATCTATGTGCAAAATTTGAGCATAATCGCCGACGTGCACCTTCGGAGCCTCTTCTCTTTAGTACAATTTGAACCAAAGATGGTGTGGGTCAATGAAACTTGATCCACGACCCACCGTGAACCACTCTGACCCACCAAAAAGTGATCCATTGACCCACTGACCCAGCACAAACCGTTACCCACTCTGACCCACCACCCACTATGAACCACTCTGTCCCACCAAAAAGTGATCCATTGACCCACTGACCCAGCACAAACCGTTACCCACTCTGACCCACCACCCACTATGAACCACTATGAACCACTTTGAACCATTGTGACCAACTCCGACCCACCAAAACCCATCGTCATCAACTCTGACCCATGATCCACGTCCTCCTCTCGATTGTTTAAAGAGGTTACACTTGTAATAAAACAAGACTGTGAAATTATCACTTATCGGAGTTTGAGTTTCTAGGGTTAATCGCTCAAGCACCGTTCTGTTACAATACCGGTGGATCTGGCTTTTACGATATACAATAGTAAAGTGTTTGTCATCTTCCAAATTAAGATGAATTTAAATTTATTATATATAATAATATTTTTTTTTTTCTTACAGATACATTTCAGAAGAAAATAGGATGAAATTAATTTGAAAGTCGCAAATCAAGGTAAAGTAGACCAACGTTAAAAAAAAAAAAAAGCTAGTTTTCCATATGATTAAGCATACCGTACTAATTTAAAATCCCCATTTAAGCTTAGGGTACAAATATTATGGCTATTTTTCTCACAACTTTCTGGCTTGATTGCCTTATGCTCTGACCGCTCCATATATTAAACACAAGCTTCTGCATATTATAATAGAAACAGTGAGTATAGAATGCAAATAACTGTAGTTTTTGTTTCTCAGCTAATATCAATCGTTTTCGATTATTTTTACAAATCAACCCACTACCAATTTCCAATATATAGAAATCCCCCACCCTCCTCATAAAAGAATTTTTTTTAAATGCCAGAACATGTTCTGTTTATTTTTACTAAAGAGTTATATACTGAATTTCAGCTCTCTAAGTTGAACGACTTGTGAGATACTCAATTTTTTGCAAAAATTCGGAACCCCACTCCCCCCTAAGATTATGTATTATAATGAAAGTGATACGCTTTTGATAACTTCCTATTTGTAATTGGGGCCTGATTATATATCAAACGTCATTTCATTTGACTTTGCAATTTGACCGTGATGATCACGCAGACATAGTTACTCTCATTTATATATATTATATATATATATATATATATATATATATATATATATATATATATATATATATATATATATATATATATATATATATATATTTCATATATTACAGGTGATTCAGAAATATTTTTTCCAGTAGTGAACTCCTCTAGAAGCTCACAGCCCGCATCTCAAAATTCAACTCCTATTGCTCTTGCAACTATTACAAATGCAAATATCAAAATCCAAAAGTGCATGAACTTTTTTCATTAGAAACAAATGAAAAAAAAAATGGAGGTCTTGAAAGTAAAACGTAGACAAACTCTCCAGTGTTCAGAAGATGCTGTCTACAACGCACTGGACTGAATGGGTCGGTGGGTCAGTTCGAGTCACGATGAGTGGTGTTTCGCAAGTAGGTCACGTCCTTTTGACCCACGATCCACTGACCCACTCACAAATCTTGACCAATTTCACCCACTGACCATTCCATCTCTGATTTTAACATGTCTTATTTCAATTGAAAGACGGAACATACATTCACACAATCTTTTTCTCGATTGCGAAGGTTGGCTTGATACATATACTAGTTGAAATAGTCATTTCTTCTCACGGTGAGAAATTGATATGATTAAAAAGCCCAACTTAAAGTGGGTACAAATTACCTTCCAAAGTTATTAGAAACGCTTTCTCGACCCCGAAAACTATGAATTCGACAAATATTTCAGTAATTTTTAACATTTTATTTTCAGCTCTCCCAGGCCCTCATCTTGTGAAGATGGGTATGAATTTGGATGTACACGCCATTGGGAGCATCACTACCCATCTCAAAGGCCGAGAAAATTATGGATAACACACTAAGTGTTGGATCAGTCGTTTTACACTATTTTTACGCCACACCTCCCAACTTTTATAACTTGGGGTATCATACTACCACAATATTTTCTTCTTAGATTGAACGTAATATGTCTCCCACGTTTGGTAAAGGTTGCCCCAGACTTCCGGCCGGAGTTACGCTGGAATATACATTTATACAGAAACATTCAAATATTTAGAACTGTGCAAGCAACGCCTTCGATGCTGCCCCTATAAATTCAAAATCCAGCTGACGTTCATTCAGAAGTGTTGCTATTTATCTCGATGATAACGTAACTATGGACTCTACACTAATATCAGTCGTTTTCAATCATTGTATATCTTACTCCCTTCGACTCTTCTTATTAGATGTGCTAAGGGATCTTACCCCTACCGAAAGTTGAACTTAAATGTCATCCGAACTGCTCCAAATGAACTTGAGGACCCCAAAAGATATGGATTCGACACTAACATTGGTCGTTTTCAATTACTTTTACATGTCACAATTACACACACCCCTTCAGGGTGCTAAAGGGATCTTAACTTACATGGCATCTGGAGTGTCACTCTTTATCTAAGCGACCTCCAAAATTATGGATTCGACACTAATGTCGGTCTTATATATATATATATATATATATATATATATATATAATTTTGATGTCAGCCCCTTTCATTCCTCCTAGGAGAGCAAACGGACATTGCCACCGCTAGGACTAAATTTTGTCTTAAATGGCATTAAAACTTCTACCAATTAATTTAGCGACCAGTGATGCATTTAGAAGCTTGGCATCCCTAGGCACTTCTGCTCTCGGCGCCCCCAATAATTATATGTTTATCCACCCCTTCATCCCTAACTTAAAAATAAAACTTAATTCGATTATTCTTAATTAGTAAATTAACAATTTAATGCAGCTAAATACCATTCACTAGATGCTACACCTACAATTTCGTAACAAAAAATAACAAATGGGAAACATGTTCTGAAGTATTTTTAGATTTCTTACGTTATCATTAAACATATTAGTATAGTAAAAGAGGATTGTTCACGAAATAGTATATTTACTCTTGATTTTTTAAACTTTTTCATACGAAAAAAAAATATTATTTGATTTTTAAACTTTTCGCTCTTCAAATATGTTGCCCTGTAAGCACGGGTCTAGTTGGACTAATGGGAAATGGGGCACTGTTGGCGGCGCTGAAATCTTACGATTCGACTCTAATATCGGTTAATTTCGATATTTTTTACGTCCCTATGTAACCACCCTGCGTGCTAACGAGAGCTTAATTAGACTTAAGCGGAACTGAAAGTAGAACTATTCCCTAAGCGACCACGAATTATGCATTCGATACTAATATCTATCCTTTTCTAGTATTTTTCATATGTATCCCGACAGTACTCTTTTCCAGACAGTAAAAAATATGGTTAAAATCGCTCTAGACATCAGACATTTGTTGAAACAAAAGCATAATTCCCCTTTATATATATATATAAATACAGATAAGATAGCGAGCAAGCGAGAGAGAGAGAGCGACCCAAGGTATCATCACTTTCATATTGCAAAAGCATATCAGGTATTGAAAATCTATGTAAAAACTTTACGTTGTGGCATGCTTCATAAGGACAATTCCAGTCTGCTCACGTGACCTTTGGAATTGTACAGGAATTTTTTGCGAGCGTTCCGACTTTAGATTCTCTGTTTATACCCTCTCTTTATTCCTCGCATAATTTTTCAAGAACATAAATGACATGCTGTAATAACAATGTTGAGAAGTAACCTCTATATGACAAATAGCTACAAACAAATACACTACATAACTTATTTATTACTATTATACGATTTTCTTAAGTTCTATTTAACATTCACATATATAATATCGACGTACTGTGAACACCTATCTCAGACGTTATATTTTAAACATAATAATTACTGCAATGATATATATATATATATATATATATATATATATATATATATAACTGATATATTTTAATGTAATTTTTTATAAAATTTTTATGCATTGCAGAAAATAAAATTTCATACAAGAAGAAAAAGAACTGACCCAGATGGGAATCGAACCCACGACCTTACGATTTGAAGTCTAACAGTTTACCAGTGAGCTAACACGACGACTCTATGGTACCGTCATCTAAGAAATATAACACGATTTTAAGACAATTACCTTTATATCCATTGCAAACACTGTTTTTGTTCTACTTTGTATTTTATTTTACTAAACAGGCGAGAATTATATTCGATTTCTTTCTTCCACTCTTTTTACAGATGGAAAGCTAAATTACGAACAAGCATGTGCTGACATTAATACAAGGTTTCGAAATATTGTATCATTAAGTATTTCAATGTTGCTTTTTTTCCTACACTTGGTAACAAGTCATTATATTCAAAAGAAGAAAAACACATCAGCACATTTTTTCCCGATTGTAAAGGTTGGCGTGGAAGTTTGAACCTGGTTGACATTTTCCGAAGATACCCGAAGTTGGACTTAGAAATTTTTTTTTGCCTCAAAACAGTAATAAAGAGTGTGGTCATTCTTTATGGAAGAGCATGTACATCTGTTTTGTTCATTTGATTCTGAGTATTTAACAATGTATATTTCTGGATATTTCCAATTTCGGGCATTAGAAATTAAAAAAAAAAATCCGCAGTATTTGTTTCTATTCAATCCCCCAAATTATGGCTAAAATCAGTATTTGTGTACTAAAATTACACAACGATTGTCCGTTCTTCCTTACAGTTACAACAACAGTTTTGCGTACAGATTGTTTTTAAGTAACACGATCCTTACAATATAATCAGATGTATGACATTTGCAATTTCAATTAAATCTCAAAAAGACATTAATGGCGTAAGTTATTAGTAACGTGTTAAAAAAAATATATGAATACTTACACGCATTTGAAATTTTTCAAATACGAAAACGCCTCTCCCTCAAAAGGATCAATCACGAATACGTCCTTTTTCTTGGGCTGCATCTGGAGACATTCTTCTTCTGTGATCCAAGTTGGGGACAGATCGTTATCCACCGAAACCTAAATGAAATGTACGAAATTAGAGTAAATTTCCAAGTAAAACAATCATTAAGGTACATTTAGCATGAATTCAGTACCACAATTAAGGCAGTAAGAATAGCTACTAGTAACTTGGCATACCCAAGGGATAATTAATACGTTCATACAAGCGAAAGACATTTCAAAGCAGGGGCAATCCAAACGAAATCGATCAATGATGGTTGCTGACAAAATTTAGTTATTACATCAAACGAATATGCACAGATTCAACAATTCAAGTAACTACTAGAATATTCTGTCACACACACATACACACACAGGAAGTTATTTCGTTAAGTTCCACATTACTATAATGAAGTCTGAACAGGTAAAAAAGCACTATTTATTTTTGTATACATTGAAGACAGTTTTTACAAGATTTTCCTGCTTTTTTTCATGGGAAGATTTACCTCCCGAAGTTTGTCAGCTGACTTTTTTGACACCCGGTATATCATGACCATTCACAGTCTGACGATATGCTCATAGTTACACAAAAAAAAAAAAAATAATAATAATAATAATAATAATAATAATAATTTCCACAATTTAAACAGAAAGAAACAAACAAATACTGTACTGAATAGACTGCTTTGAGTGCTCCATTTATAGCTAAATTTATTATCAAATGAATATGCACAGATTCAACAAATCAAGTAACTACTAAAATTTTCTGTTCTCTCTCTCTCTCTCTCTCTCTTACGCTCTTACACACACACTAATAATAATAATAATAATAATAATAATAATAATAATAATAATAATAATAATAAATTCTCGTAATAAAGGAAAGAACTGTAGAAAATTATAAATGTCACTGCAGCTTCTTTGACTAATCCATACAGCAAAAGCTCATGTTATGCCTTTTCAAGTTCACTGTCAATATCACTTTTAGCTTTCCTTGCATCTTCTATCTTCGCCTTTTTATTTCTAGCTCTTTGATTAACAACTTTGTTCTTTTCCTGTTTATGTCTTTTTTCATCTTCACATTCTTTCTTCTTCCTTCTCTCATCCAAAGCAGCTTGATAATTCTGTCTAACAGAATGTTCTCAACAATGCACTCCTTATTTACAGAAAAGCTTCTTGCCATATTTGCATTTCCGTGAGAGAGATTGTGTAGAATGGAGAACCCTCATCAAAGCATCTGTCTCACCTTTGTGGGCAGATATGACATTAGACCACAAACTGTCAAATCTTTGACACTTTTTATCAAGAGATTCAAGATGCGTTTTGGTATTTGAATTACTGATTACAGAACAATACTGTTGAGTAGTGACATCAGCTGTGTGGCTGTCAAGTCAATTGCTTTGAACTAATATTGTTAAACGTTCCTTAAAGCGGAGCATCCCTTCATCACATGCAGCAACCTCTAGATTCCAGTAAGTTATGGCTTTTGTCAACTTAAATTTCAGTAGTAATCGCTCCTGCATTTTTATGACCATTTTCTGCAATATTGGACAATTCCAGTAGAACCTTGTTAGTTCAATATCCTTAACATTTTCCCGACATCTCTTTATCTCAATTTTTTGTGGCAAATCCTGCATCAACATTTGTTGAATTCAACAAGTTTTCTTCTTTTTGTACGTCGATCTTATCATTTTCAATGTGTTCCGGTTTCACAAATCTTTGCATAACTGCACACACACACACTCCTGTGCAGCTCTGAGTATAGGAAACGAGCTAAAGGTCCGTCACTCTGAAAATCTGTGAATCACTAGCTACGGTTTTAAAGAAGGCTAGTTTGGGGCCTAACATTGGATCTTCAAGACAGTGTTCTACTACTTCATAACTGCTACAAGACGGTTTGCTACCATCTTTTAAAGATGGCACCTGTTTCACAAATTTTCTGAGGCAGGGAAGCATATCAAGAGCTCGCTGTGCCACTTTTCCATTTAATAATCAACGGACAGGGGCAAAATTCGTGCGGGAACATATCGGAACTTGTTAATTCAGTATATATAGCTCTCCTTAGCACATTCTTGAATAAATTAAACAAAGTACGCAAAAACTTTGCAATATTCCAATCTACTGCGAACATACCAACTTTAAAAGCATTATTTAATGTATGTAAGCCACAACTGCCTAAGTTTAAAGGACCAGAGTTACATTCTTCTTTTTCAGATATGTATTAAACTCCTGAAAGAACTTTAGTTCATCCATAGAAACCTGTATTATACTTTTACGTCAAAGGGTTTCACAGAGTCCATGAATGCACCTAGGTGATCTGAGGTTCTCTTCGTCCAAGGAAAGCTGAAGTCACGTAACGAGTACAAACCTTTTCCTTAGTAGTGTCCCAAAATCTGACAACGACGTCCGTTTGATTTTTCTGAGACACTTTGTTAAGTAACACATCGAACCCAATAACAAATGGACTGCTACCGCACACTGTATGTATTGTGTTAAGAAGTTCCCTTTTGAACTGCAGTGCTAGCCCAAATAAAATGATGTATCCTATCTTAGTACGGGCCAGTTGCATTTTTCCTGCTATTTCACTGAATGGGAATAAGTAGGGAAACAGCTGTATAAACACATTTAATTTCCGCACTGGTAACATCACTGTTTAACAGATACTTCTTGAAGGCACTTGAGTGAAGATCACAAGATCCAATATTATTACTATTGCTGTTAGATTTATTGCAGACAATGCCTGACGAGGAAGCTGAACACGAAACAGTGTTAGTTTCTCGACTTTTCACTCCTGATGAAGAAGCTGAAGGTGTTTGTGGTCTTCTTATAAATGTGTGAAGGTTGAACGAATCACAGGCTTCCTTCTTTTCTGTGTTTTCTTCCGCTGCATATGGCTAATTAATGCTTGGAGTTCCATACTGGCAATAGAAATAATAGCCTGAGGGCAAAATATCGGCAACCTGCACTATAAACATCTTTTTCACGTCTGACTAGCCAATCCCGAAGGAATGGGTCCTGCAGCCAACCTTCTTGAAACGAAGTCTTACCATGGCACTGGAAATCCTCTGATGCTCTTCCTGGCATCAACTTGGAAAGAGTAAAATAATAAGTTCTTGTTATAGTTACCTACCACAAAACCAATTTATAGGCAATAAAGACCTGCTTTTTTTTTCGTCGAAAATAGGAGACGATTCTAAATATTTGCCCTTGTAACTAACGTACCTAACAAGGGAATTTACCTCAATCGGAAATGCAGTGTCTGTAAACTGTTCTAAAATATTAATAAATGTTAATAAAGCATCAAATTTGTAACTTAGTTTATTCTTTAAAAATTCAAGGATCTATAGATAAATTCAAGCATAATTCCCGCTTTTCCCAAAATTCCCGACGTATGGCCACCATGACACCGTAGACGGATTCATGCTATTAACAGATGAAGTTTGACCACACAGAGAATAAATTGCTTAGGACAGCTCAACATAATTCCGATTTTTCATTAGGTCGTGCGCCGATTCTAAAGCGTATAAGTGTGTCTGTAATGCCTGGACCGTTGCGAAAATTTCTAACGCAATTTTCTGTAAAAAGTTTTTTTCAGACCTAATGACAAATAATTTATTTTTTGCTCCTCCGTAGCACGGGTAGCATGAGTCATAACTTACCTGATTACTTTTAGCTTCGGTAATATATATATATATATATATATATATATATGCGTCTATGGGCTCATTCTCACCTTGCTAAACTTAGAAAATTTCAAACTCTGCAAGCCGAGAATTTCGGTCTGCTCAGATCTGTCAATTTGGTTTTTAACTGATCATAACTAAGTGATTCTAACTGATTTTGAGCTTTAAACTGGAGGACTAAATCGAGAGCAACGTCTTGAAGGTATAGTGGAAGAAGTTCCTTTTCCTTTTCCACATTCCAAGACTGCATCCCAGACTGAGACCGATCGCGGTCATCAGTGACGTGCCCCGAGTATTTAGTAAGGTGGGCAATGTTAAAGGAAGGGCAGGAATTTTGCTCAACCATATTAGTCGTATTCTCTGGAAAAGTATTTTTACCGGATCTAGTCTAAGCCATATACAGGTAAAAAGAAAAATGTACTAGCGTTAAGATACGTGGAGAGAAAATATCACTAAGTTCACTATTTAAAAAATCACATACCTATAAATTTAAAAGGTTCACTTATCTGGTTGATAAAAATAATGTCCGGTAAGAAGGTAATCAGTTAAAACTGAGTCGGAAACGCTCTACCATGTGAAAGTTCTTCCCTTTGAAGGGATAGGTAGAGCAAAGTTGAGTAAATCAGAGTCCGGAATTGACTCCCACTACCGGTTTATTATAAAATCTTCTAATATAACATCAGTCTTTACAGAAATACTACAATACAACTTTTCTCTAATGCGAGGTAGAAAAAGGTAGCCCAAAACCTTACAGTCTTGACGCAGGATTTCTACACACCTCCAAGCAAGATCTAGGTTCCGGACTAGGTAGAGTGGAGTAGAAAATCTCAACACTCCGAAGCAAGCAGTGAGGCGGTTAAAGGTCATAAAGCCCCGAAGTAGGCTAAGCAACTGAGGTTGGGAAAGGAAGAAAGCGGCCTGGGACCTGTATTTGCCTGGTGTGAATGAGAAAAACCTTACTCAGAATGGATGACCTGAAAAAGCTTTTATACCTTTTCGACCGAGTGTCCCCACCGGGAATCGAACCCGAGACCTGACAGACCAAGCGAGATTTTGCCCTTTTGCTTTACTGAACTTCATGATAATGTACACGTACTTTAAATTCCAGGCCTATCCCTCACCTTACAGAATTTAAAAACGAAAACAAAATCTTGCACTAATAATTTTCTAAGCAGCCATCATAATTCTACGAAACGGTTAACTGGGTGCTTATTAAGTGATAAATTGCTATATTAGTCATGCTTATTTTGTTACTGGAAATGAGTATGGAATATCTCAGAATTCAGGTTATCATTTTTTGTGAAAAAATAGTGGGCTGTCATGAAAAGCCCCGAAAGGGAAGATGGAAAAATGATTTCCATGTTTCACAGATACTACTGTGAAATATGCTTTTTATGCCATAAAAGAACAAGAAAACATACAAAGTAATTCATGGCTAAGCCTAGCCAATTTATGAAATATACTCAGATTGCACATCTAATAAAGTGATTAAGTTCTTTTTATTCTTATTTTTAGCGCAACAGTTATTATCAAAGATTTTCTATCTATAAGATATCATATACACCAGCATCCAAGTCCTTGTTAAGATAATATTCCAGTAAAGAACTCCCTACATAATTTGATCAAAAAAAAATAATCCAATTCGTATCTAATATGTTATTTAAATAACACATATTAAGTTCCAATTGTAACTCTTTTATTGCCTATTCTCATTTCAGGTAGAAAGAATGACATACAATACTCGCTATGAAGTTTCGTTAATATGAGAAAGGAAGGGAAAAAAATCTATACAGTATAAATTGTTACAGTTCGAAATGTGTTACATATTCAAATATATTTTGATTATTATTCAGTTTTATTGTATTTCCTTTTTCAATAAATAAGATTTTGTAAATATTATTATATTTGTTCTCTTTTCCTAATTCAAACATACTTGAATAACCTCATATTACTCACATTTACATTATGTCAACTAATTATATTATCCCTAAGCTTTCATAGAAACCTGCGTTCATTAGCATACTAAATAGTTTAAAATTTTACTACAATGATTTTGTCCTACATTCTTCACCCTTCTGAGTTATAGCTGTCATGATACTGAACATTTTATCATTACTTTTATATTATATTATATTATTATTATTATTATTATTATTATTATTATTATTATTATTATTATTATTATTATTATTATAATGATTATGATCACTATCACATACCAACATAATGCCTCTTTCAAGAGAGCTTAGCAGATTATCAGGTTAGGTTAGCATCATTTTTGTTTAACAATAACTACTACTACTGTGTTAGGCCGGGATCTGAGGGGGTTGAGCATGCATGGAAAGCCTAACGCAATTTTATTTCTGATTATTGTTATAGGCACTATAGTGATCGCGAAAACCGATGTTGTCGCCCCCCCAGCGTGGTCGACAACTTGGGAGGAGGGGGCAAAAGGGGTGGGACGCAGAAAATCGTACACTTTCACGTTGGCGGTCCTAGTAGCCCTCCTAATTGTCACAGGAACATGAGCCATACCTCGTTGGACAGCTTATAGAACACAAATTCCAACGAGGTAACTTTTGTGTCACCCGTGCTCAACACGTAAAAGAAGAAGAAGAAAGTTAAAAAATGGAAGAAAAACATATTTTTGTAAAAATTTGTGGGCCGCTGGCAACATTGTTGTTTGTCGTACGCAGGAAAAAATAATTTCACAATGGCAACAATCATATAAAGAAATGAAGGGTATAGATACAATAGCAACAGAGATAAGATTTCGGAACTTCGTACCTCGATGGTCATTCTGTACATATTTTTCGATGTACTGTCGTCACGTTGGCAGCCCTAGAGACGTCTCTAATTATCACAGGGATATGAACTATACCTCTTTGGAAAACTTGTGGGACACAGATTTTAGAGAGGTAACTTTTGTGCCCTCCCTTCTGCGTACGACAAACAAGAGTGTTGCTAGAGTTCCACAAAGTTAAAATTCTTTTTTCAAATTTTTTCTTCTTCTTTTTCTACAAGTTGAGCATGGGGGCACAAAAGTTATCTAGTTATAATCTGTGTTCTATAAGTTTTCCAACGAGATATGGTTCATGTCCTTGTGACAAATAGGGGCGTCGTTATGGCTGCCAGACAACGTGAAGGTAGACGACAAATATACAAGGAAAGTGGAGAGTGGTACGAGCTTCCGAATTTTTATCTCCCTTGCTATTGCACCTACGCCCTTCATTTTTTTTATATGACTGTTCCCAATGTCTGGCCTACATGTGAGATTTTGTTCCTGCGTACGACACACAACAGTGTTGTCAGCGTTCCTCAAAGTTCAAATATGTGGCTTTCTTTTATAAGAAAAAATAAACTGGAGAATGAGCAAATTCAATACCTCCCATTTGCCCTTCGTAAGCCCAATGACCAAATATAGGGTATCACTAGTTAAAATATTCATTTATTTATACTGATACCAAATTTTTACCTTTGTAGCTCCTTTGGGATAAGTTTAACGATAATTTGAGTTTGGTAGGGTTACATTTTTTTTTAAATGCATCTTCAGTTGTAAAGCCATTATCATATTGTTAATAAATGTAACTGAAATAAAAATGGGGAAGATGTACTCATTCGCTCTTCTCAATTATGAATAGCCTAGTTTCTAGATTTTACATTTCAAACAAAAGAATTAGTGTAATGTATCTTCTGTCCATAATTGTCTATGACAACCATTTTTTTCTGTGGCAATGAATTTTCAATATTCTTAAGTTTATTATTTTACATTGATGTTCATTATTCAGATGTTTCACTGTATCATTTTCAATGAAAAATTATGTACAAGTTTGAATTAACAGATCTAAAAAACTGAAATAAAAATATAATATTAGTATTACAACAACTTTATTTGCATTTACCTTCATTTGTTGAACATTTGTGTTCCTGATGTTAATCCAGCAAATTTCCAGTGTCTGGTAGTTTGGAAACGAAAACGACCGCTACCTTAAACATGAATTTCAATTAATAACGTATGAAAACCTTGAAACTAACCACAATGAAGCGCACACAAGAATTTTTCTTCATGCATTTGATTCAGTTCGAAACAAAGGAAGTGTAACCCTAATAATTCACAGACCAGGCATGGGTGTGTTCGTGTTAGCCATATCATACTGGCATGATTTGAAAGACGTCTGTTGCCATAGTTTGCGGTTAGTCGCTGATGTTGGAGAAAGGAAAAGAGCTTTAGGATGTCATATAGCTTCAGAAGCACTTGGGTGTAAAATTCTCCAAGTTTACCAGCTCTTCATCTCTTTACAGTCTGTGACTCGACCAGTAAAGTAGGGAGCAAACAGTATGCTTTCAGTTTAGCAAGAAGATCGGACTTTGTTTTAGATGTGCTACAGTTGTTACAGCAATACGACCTGAATGATACTCAACTTCACCAACTAGAGGTTGTCTATTTAAAGATTGTTAAGAAAGAGAAATTCTTGTGATAAATGTGGATATATTCACTTCCTGTCACCCCATCAGCAGTTAATGACATTGTTTACCGTGCACCTCCAACTCTTTCCAACACGTACTGAGATGCACTGCTCAACTGAACTACTGGAGTAACTCCACCATTCCCTTTGCAGAGCCTTTAGATCTAACCAAGTTTGTTTTTTTCTTAGATCACAATAAAACCATACGTCCACTTCTGATGACACAGCCTTACTTCCACCCTGCACATACGAAACCAGAAAAACACTGTCTTGCAGGTGTTTTGTAAGTAAGTCGTCTTGCTGCAGTTATTGTGCTTGTACGGACAATTGCAAAAATCCTGTGACAAAATATATTACTGCGAAGAAGCCGATAGTAACTAAGTAAATTATACCCAATTGCAATAATCAAGAAGAACAAACCATTAGTATTAGATTTATTTTTTAAATTGATATGCAAACTTTAAGGCAACAGGTACGATACGTTAGGCCTCAAGTAATTTATGTTTAGTTAAAAAAAAAAAAATGGAAATTTTGAAAATCAAGGACAGTTCGTTTGTGAAATGAAGAAGTATTATTAAACACGTGAAGATGTGGGCGTTATTTGCCACTGTAAATTGGTTGGATTAACATCAGGACCACAAATGTTCAACAAATGAAGGCAAGTGCAATACTAATAATATATTTTTATTTCAGTTACATTTATTAACAATATAATAATGGTTCTATAACCAAAGATGCATTTCAAAACACGTTATTCATACCAAACTCAAATTATCTTTAAACATATCCCAAAGGAGCTACAAGCATAAAAATTGGTATCAATATAAATAAATGAATATATAAGGTAACCATGAAAGTTCTGTCGCTTTTTCATCCACCACATTCGAACATATGTCACCTAAGACGTACTACTATGAGCAAAATAAATGACGCGTCTCTTTATTTTGAAGTTTTTTGAAAATATCTCCGTTTTCTTTATATGTTCGAAATTTCGGAAGGTTTCGCCAGCAGGACAGGTTAATAACAAACTTTGTTTTTAATATTTGTGTTAGATATTAGCTTAAAATAAAGAAATTAGAAGCAAAAAACATTAAATCGACAGAAATCTCGAGAATTACCAACTCTGCTAAAGTGGGAAATTTTCAAGAACGCGAGGGAATTCGGCAGTTCAACACGAAGCAGCGACATCTATGTCATTAAGAGAAACGTGGATTAGATCTACAAACGAAAATTTTAACGAAATATTTCTAATATGTCTTATTATATGCATTATCAGCGAACTCCAAATACAGTGAAACCTCTACTAACGGACACCTCTATAAAGCGGACACCTCCCATAACGAACATATTTTGTAATCCCCAGACACTGTAATAGGAAAAAACATATTGGCAAACCTCTCTAAAGCGGACACTCTCTAGTACGGACACGGACAGTCTTTCTTGTCTTTTATAGGTATTATTTACCTTCGTATTACGGACACTTTCTCTAGAAACAAGTTGAAAATTATAGTAAAAATACACTTTTAGTAATTCATACGTATGTCACCAAGGAGGAACATGAAGGTGTGACAACATTTTACCTCCTGAACTGTCTGTTCAGCAACCCAGAGGAAGGTACCCTGTTTCACAACACCCTTATGTCCTCTGCTTGCATTCCACTCCCACCCAACCTGCTTCAGAAACAAAAGTGATTGACAGTTGCCCACTGTTTGGGATGACACATCATTCTACTGTCCCGCTGGAATCTCTAACGAAGCAGAAGACAAGTTTGGTATTTTTGACCACGGGTACGCATACTGTCTTTAAAAAATAATGGACTGCAATTAACTCACAAATTAAAGCAACATACCAAAAACGTAGTAAGTAGCGATAAGTGTAAAGTGCAGAGAACTATTAACATCTTATTCCCATGTTGTGCTTCGAACATAGGGAATTGGATGATGCAAAATAATGCAGGAACAGTAACATTTTGGTAATATTCATAAATACGTAATTCATGCAAAAATATTTTTTCTAATTGCATATTACCTTGTTTATTAATTTACATAAGAAAATACTGAAGCCTCTCTAAGGCGGACACCTCTCTATAGCGGACAATTTTTGATTCGCCACGGCTGTCCGCTTTAGAGAGGTTTCACTGTATATGAATTTATGCTAAGTATTAACGTATAGATAGAGCAAATAGTGGAAATTGCCTATGGAAAAGGACGAATTGTTAGCACAATCGTAATGAAAAATCGTCTTTACTGTAGAACAGGTTCAGCTCACGTAAGGAAACAAATAGCTCAGTTAGTTAAAGCAACGAGTCTGTGTGCCAAAGGTAGTGGGTTCGAACCCCATGGAAGTGCTGTTGTCATTTTTATCATTATGTTATTTTATTTATTTTTTATTTGGGAAAGAATCAAATTTTAACATATGTGTAAAACTCATGATGATACCAAAAAAAAAAAAAAAAAAGAGAGAAAATATCGTTGTCGCATTTGCATTGGTGTCTCTAATTTTTGTTTGCAAACAGTTTCGTAATTATTTCCCCTGTGCTCACTGCTCACTACATCCTCACTGATGCATAACGAATGTTTTTCAGTAAATGTTAATTCTAACTTGGAGAATTTTATAAAGTTTTACAATGTTTCTCACTAGATAGTCTTCTATCTACGTGTTTGGATATTTTGATAACAGATTTCCCTATTAAATGTTTAATTTTCCCTATAAATATTTGTCTTAAATTGAAATTGTTTTGAATTTACTACATAAGGAAAGTTGCCCGAAGGAGAAGAACTCAAGTAATTGATATTCTACGTAAAAGCAACCTATTGTAGAATGATGATGCTTCTTACCTTCAGCACATAATCTTAACGTTAGAAAGTCAGACAGAGAAAAATCCCGTTTTTTCCTCCCCTATGACCACTCATTTTAAGGTGGATCACCACCCGGAAGTCAGTATAAGGATTAGTTTATTGCCTTAACCAACGCGTAAAGAAATGGCACATATTATAAGTATTACACTATAAAATAGAGTTATGCGTCAGCTACAACTTGAGATACTATTTTCTGTGCTTATGTATTCTGTTAGCTAAAAAAGTAAAATATAAGAGGAAAACTTGATCAGTTTTAAGATGAGTACGCAAGATGGCGCTTGCTGTTAGATTTTGCTACTCCTGTGCTCAGTTTTACGAAATTTTTACTTACAAGCATAAATTATTTTACAAGTAGTTGTCTCATTACGGAACATGAATATTATGTTACCGTTTTTCGTGTTAGGTTTTACATTTTATCCAAATATTATTTTGTGTTTACGGAAATAGTTTTAGCGGCTGAATCTCATGCTTACGCAGGACGCCATAATGCTTCGTTGCCAAACTTACATGTGTACTGTTGCAGTCACAGTAGTAGGGCAATTCCTTGTTAGCGTTTGAAGTCCAGAGACGGAACCTGTGAACTGTGACAAAACTATTACAAATAATAAAAGTGGAAAATGGGGAAACGGAAGGAATCATACACAAAAAAGAAGAATCCAACTCAAAGTAAAAGATCGAAGAGCCAAGGGAAGCGAAGAGAAAGGGAGAATAATTCGAAGAAACAGCTAAGCGCTTTTCAATTTTTAACTGTTTGTTTCCACGTAAATATTATACACACGTGTAATACGAAGATAGTTTATCTTGACAATAATTTTGAACGTTAAATATGTAATATGTGTTCTTTCTTTTTCTTCTTTTCTTTTCTTTCTTTATTTTTTCAGAAACTCATTTTGCTTAGGTAAAATATTATATCTTCTTGAAAATAATTTATATATGTTTTTGAGCTTTCATACATACCCCTTAGTGTCTGAACCCATTAGTGGAAAATAGTAATTAATTCCACTTACTAGGGAAGGTCGTGGGGTGTTACTCTGACTTCATTTTGATACTATGCTCAGTCGACTCCTTTTTACATATGAAACAAGTAGGCAACTGGAGAAATCCTCGATCACAAGCTTGTTCGAATTATGGACGTTAAAATTTCAAAATTGAACAGATTTTGAAAAAAGTTTGAAGAAACCATTTTTTGAGATACACGCATCATTTTTGGTACTGAGGTGTTTTCTTGGATACTCGACAGAATGGTGAGGTCAAAACGTACGCATTTTGCAAGATAAGGGAACTTATTGGGGAAGGGATGAAGGGTAATGGCGTCTTACAACTTGCAAATTGCACCCTATTTGGCACACCGAATAAATGGGCTAATAAAATTTATTTGAAACCAACTGTATTGTCATTCAAATGTGACTTTCTGTGTAGCCATCTAAACATTAAACAATGACATGTGTCTCCGAAACGCTTTGCCGCGGGACTAATTTCAATGCGACTCCCAACCCAGCCGGCCCCTGTGAATTGTTGAAAAAATGAAATATTTCAGTTTAACACCCGATGATTATACCCTTTAGGCTAAGGAAGACGATGATTGAGGTAAGTGAATGATGGAAGAATTGATGGAATGAGAAGGGAGGAAACAGGAGTACCCCAAGAAAAACCATGGACATGGTGGTATCCATTGTGGAAGACGGTGTTTCAATATTTCATCGGTAGCCATTTCTTTTTTTTTAAATTTCAACGGATTTCAATGGCGATTGTTTGAAAATAGTGGCCAAACTTCAGACAATATTTTATGTATTTCGCGAGAAATGTGACCAAAAAACAAACAATCGGCTAGAGGTGATGTATTGAAACAGCGGTTTTCTCGAGAATAAAAGTCACCTAGTTCACAATTTTCAGCGCACATTCCCGTTAACCATTTTTTTCTTATTTAAATTTTTTGGTCTATTTTCTCGTTGAATATCTTAAAATATTTCCTGGAGTTTGACCAATATTTCCCCATAATATTGACATTCCAATTGCTGAAAACTAAGCACATGGCTAGCGATGATGTATTAGAACACCGTATTCTGCGATGCATAAGCATAGGCCGACAGGATTTGGAGTACCGCGACAGTGCAAGCCTGTCTGGCGCTGCTCGAGCTGTTTGGACCTAGCTACAGAAGGGGAAGAACCAGGCCAGTAGTCAGTCCAAAAATGCGGGGGAGCGGTAGAAGTTAGGGAGGCCGATCCAACCATATTATAGTTCATCACCATATTATTGTTCATTTGCAAGCTTATCGTGAAAATTTTAGGGGAGCAGTAAAAATTTAGGGGGAGCCCGGCCCCCTAGACCCCCAGGAATACGGGCCTGGGAAGAACAATATAGATCATCACAAGTTTAATTATGAATATCACGTCGTTCTTCATTGAATTTTGCACGCCTGGCAAACCGTTCCCAAGACGAATGTGATTGTGCAATTTGAAGGTGGCCACACAGGATAGTGATATTTGATTAACAATATAGTCGAATAGGAGTATCAAATACATTTTATTAGCCTATTGTCCCCAGGGGTGAAAGTGAAGGAGAATGTGCGGACGCCGTACCCCCACCTCGAAAAAAGTTAAGGCGTTCCCCAGTTTCGAAAAAAAACTATAATAAGTATAGATAGGCAGGGGAACGGCGTGGCGTCATGCCGCTACCTACCGTCCTCCCATTCTTTCAGATCCAATTTTACCACTGGTTGGCCCAGTATGTCAAATGGGAGGCAATTTGCATGGTGTGAGACGCCATTACCCTTCACACCATTCCAAATAATTGCCTTATCTTGCAAAATGCATACGTTTTGAACTTACTACTGTGTTGGGTATCCAGGAGAACTCCCTGATATCAAAACTGAAGCGTCTATCTCAAGAAATGGCTCTTCAAACTTTCTGCAAAATCTGTTCAGTTTTGAACTTTTAACGCTCATAATTCGAATACGCTTGCGATCGAGGGTTTCTCCGGTTGCCTAACTGTTTCATATGTAAAAAGGCGTCGACTGAGCATAATATCGAAACGAAGTCAGAGTAATATCCCGCGACCTTCTCTACGTACTTAGGTTGACCTAGTACTTAAAAATTCATAAAACCGTAAAGCTTGAATTTTTTTCTATAATGAAAAGAAAGTATTCAGACCCTATAGCTTCACTTGAGAAACGCAACCACTCATGTAGAAATCCTTTTTCTACTCCGGAGCTGCAGTGACTCCGTGGTAGAGCATTGACATCTTGTATGCGGGGACACTGGTTCGATCCCAGCTTAGCCAGGTGAGCTTTTTGGTGGAAACACACACCATATGTGTGTGTGGATTTTCTCAGAGTTTCTCTTTGTTTCTTGTTATCGCTTACCGTTTTGCTCTATGTAAATTGAAAGTGTGATAAGGGGCAATGCAGAATGACTGGATGAAGTAGCTACAATCATTGGCATAAGTCACTGTTCAATCTATAATATTATCCACGCTGTATTCAGATTTCGGAATGTGTGTGCCAGGATGGTATCACGCCAGTTGATAGACGAACTGAAGCAGCGATGTGTTGATGTGTCACGAGATTTTGCTACGCCGTAAACGAGACGGTAGTGACTTTCAGAAGAGATTCGTTACTGGATATGAAACATGGGTGCACTACTACATTCCGGAAGTAAGAAAGCGAGCATGCAATGGCAGTATCCATTATCTACACAACTATCTACAGGGAAGTTAGTACTTTCTTCTGGGACCAAAAGGGTGACATTTTGGAGCGTTACAGCATAGGAAACGCATAGTCAATAATATCTTGTATTCCGATCTCCAAAAAGGTCCTAAACTTACTATACGACGTAATACGGACTTCTGAAAACAAATTTCCTCTATAACATAACAATACTCGGCCTCATACTACTGCCTGTGCAATGGCTGCGATCATTGAAAATCTTCATTTCATCCTCCTTTCGTACCGAATCTCGCCTCAGTGGTGAATGGCACTAAAGATAAAGAAGTTGCAATCTGATGAAGAGGTGCAACGAATGGTGTATGACTGATTGCGTATCCAATAAAAAAAAAATTTTAAAAAAAATCTTTAGAGGCATTGAGACACTTTGGAAGTAATGGGAAACTTATATTGAGCGTAGAGTGGATTGTGTAGAAAAATGAAATTCATTTGTTCCATGCTCTCTCAATAGCCCATTTCCTTTTTTTAAGTTTTAAAGGTTTTTTGACACCTCGTAACACTAGAAAATTGTTGTTTCCGCAAGTACCGGATATGGAAGTGGAGATACGATTTTAACAACCGGTTCAAAGAACCTGAGAAATTTTAATAACCGGTTCGGGCGAACTAGGTGAATGACATCATTGAGTAAAAAAAATAGACCCGTATGCTCTGTCAACGATCAGACTATGAGCGTACGCAGTGGAGGCAAGGGGAAAATCGCTTTACCCTGCATTTTCGAAAGGTGTTTGGTTGTTTCAAAACGCTTTTACCCAGAAACACACATGAAGGAACATTATATTTGGTTACACCTACTAAAATATTTAATATAGACCTATTTCATGTAGTCCACAAAGATATACAATATGCCTGAATAATAACTGTTTTGCATCATGCGTTATGCGCATCAATGTATGTCGGGCTTTTGCCCCTTCCCCGGCTTTGGGATTCTGGATAAAAGTGTTCTTATTCGGAACTGTTGTTATCTTCAGGTGTGCATAGTATCAAGTATGAACCAGTACTAAAAGATAGCGTGAAATTGTTTTGAATAATGCCACTATAAACAAGAATCAGAGAACTCATACTTGAGCTTATTACTGTTGAAAATCGTGTTATATATGAAGTACATCAATCAATGTTCAAAAGCAAATACTTGCAAAACACATGGAGAAATGAAGTAGGTTAAATATTAGGGTGGAGCGAAAAAAAATTTTTTCGAAATGCGAATTTGGATAGGGGGCAAAAGTTGCATCATATCATAATACTTTACCATAGAAAATTCCAGCTCTCTGAAATAATTTTTAGCCGGAGCGCAAGGGGCCTTAAGTTTGCGATTTTGTAGATCAATTTCCATTTACTACGAAACTATTTGGCAGATCTTCGCTGGAAGCAGACTGTAAGTTTTAGTGTAGATAGGGTGCAAAAGATGCATCCTGTATCAGCAGATAACAACAATAACTTTTAATTCACTAAAATTATTTTTAGCTGGGGCGCAATGGCCCTGAAATTTGGGAATAATTAGACGAAAAGTGATCAACTATAAGCAATTTGCTAGTTTGCCATAAAGAAGTTTTTTCTATTTAGTAACAGTCTTTCTCTGGTATAATGAACTTGTTGCCAGTACTAAGTCACTAGTATAATAGTTTGGTGGGTGGAGATAAGAGGGTACAGAACAAAATCAGGGCGCTCGCTTGTGCACGTGCTAAAGTCTTATGCAACTGTTTGGCAGCTTGACAATTGTTATTAGTGTGTTGTACGAGTTCTCGGGACACGTGTCTGGTTAGCGGCCTTGTTGCTACGTTAGTGATTTGATTAGTTTTGCGCTTTTGTAGTTACTGATGGGCTTATTATCTACCACTGTATTACAGCCTAACATCTGGTGTTTTTGTTTTGTGCTATAAAGAAGAAAGATGGCAAAATCAACCAGGTAGAATATGTCAAGAGCACAAGAGATGTTTCGTAGTGCCAAAGGTCGCGACTGGAGAACGCTTCCAACTTACGGAGACGTTATGGCATGTTATTTATTTACGCGTCAGCAGCTGAAGGGGGCGGAAGTGAAGAACCAGCATAGAATTTGGTTTCCACGAAGGTAGCAGAAAAGGTGGAAGACATTTGGTAACGTGTTTCAATTCTTGTTGTTACGTTCGGCCGTGTATCAATAGTGATCAACAGTTACCACATGAAACCGAAAATATTTTTAAAATTGGCAGTAAGAGGGAGAATGAAAGAAGAAATAAATTACAAGAATTGAAGAAGCCGGGCAATAAACCATTTGATATAGCAGCTTGCAAGTGTTTAGATTTCACGGTGTGTCGTTACACAGGACATTCAAAATGCCTGAATCGAAGAGGGTGTTTTATCAGACCAAAGGATAAGTAGAAAAATGGTAATCGGTGGTATTGATGTTACTTGGACAAAGAAAAGAGAAGAAAGGAAAGCCAAAAAGCAACTAGCGGTCAAACTTTCAACCAAAACAGTACCAGTTACATTATTGAATCCTTAGACTCCTCGTCATCTTTGGGAACAAAAAACGAAGGCAATAAAGAACACGCTAAAGCTGGAGGAGATCCTGATTTTAGTTGGAAATATCCTTTAAAGACATGAAAGCAATCACAGATTAGATGCATAGAAATGAGAAAATTCCTCCCAACATTAGCAAAAGTGAAGGAGAAAACCGGTGTGACTGGAAGAAAAATTGTAGCTATTCTTACTGAAGTTTTGGAAGATTTTAATATTGTGAGTCCAGAGCAGCTGCAACACATAATTGATAGAAGTAAAATACAAAGAGAGATTGCCAAAAATCGTAAAAGTGTAAGAACTGAAGTGACTGTTAATAAAGAGAAACCTCGTACCATCTATTTTGATAGGAAGAAAGACCAAACACTCGTAATGTCCGGCTCCGGAAGTCATAGAGATATGAAGAGGAAAGATCATTATTGTGTCCTTGAAGAACCGGGTAATAAATTTCTCAGCCATGCTTCTTTGACCGTTTCAGCATTAGCAAAGAATACTGCTAGTTCCATCTGCCGGGAATTACAAGAAAATAATGTGGGCCTATGAGATATGGTAGCTATCGGCTGCGATGGTACTAATACTAATGTTGGGTCACAAGGATGATGATTAGAGTGCTCGAAAACCATTTAGAGATGCCGTTGCAGTGATGCATACGTTTATTGTACATCATTGAACTACTACTTCATCATTTACTGGAAGAAATTGATGATGTGACTACTGGTACTTTGTCTGGTCCTATTGGTAGATCATTGGTGAATTTTGAGACAAATCCAGTGTGCAGCTTCGGAAAGATTTCTTCAGAACTCCCTATACACCTAAGCGTGCGTCATTTCAGTTATGATCAAAGATATTTGTATGAAATATGTCAATCTGTCGTAAGAGGAGGCTGTGATAAAAACCTAGCAGATAAGAAACCTAGGAAACTTGCGCATACTCGCTGGTTAACTCGTTGTGTGCATATGCTCCTGAGTCTTACCTGGTCTCAGGGCACAGCGCACATTAAACGTTCTTGTCTAGGTGAGGTTTCCGTACCTTCAACCTAGAACGTATCTTCATTTTTAAGTTATTGGGAGAGCATTCTGGGTGAATGAAAAGGTACACAGTTTCGAGGAGGAAATGTGCGAGCAGAAAGGAAATATTCATTCACAGCAAAGGCAATGTGTGAGGCTTTAATGCGAGTGCCTTTGTTTCTTAAAACGAATCTAATTTGAAATTTAATTCCCGATAGATTTTTGGGTTGGTGTTGGATTGGAAACAACACAGCCTAAAAGGAAACATTCAGATATGAGAGCAGGATGGAGAATGTATGTATAGAAACTGCAACTGACTCGGATTTGCCAATAAATGAATACTACTTACGGCTTTGGTTCCAACCATTCCAGTTCGTAGTAGTCTGTATTAACACACACACTAGCACTTCACTAATACACAGTTCCTGAAGGTTGTTAAGTGACACTAGTCCGAAAAATGAAGTGGGAAGGTTTTTAGTCCATCAAGCATCTAGATTGATTGGAGATTAACTCTGGGCGACGACCAATTATGAGTCTGGACTCCAGCATCGTAGACAGCTAGGCAATCATCTCTTCCTTCTTTCCTTTATGGGCGAAGTTTTCGGTGATGTTCCCTCGTTTGGGCGGACCACGAGGGTGTCTTCTAAGGATCTGAAGTACCCTAAAAGTCTATGATAGTCCTTTTATCATTTTAGGTATTTTCTTCTTCAGATTCGTATATGTTTGGATAACAAAATAACACAAAGCGGAGTAGCTCGCGCACAGAGGTGTTGCGAGTTTGAAATACCGAGGAAAAAGGCTTAATGTTACAAGTCCTTGCTTCTATTTGTAACTTCGCTCGGCGTTGTTCGAAGGATCTGGCGTCCCTATCTCAGCAAATCAATTGCCTGTGATGAGAACGTTCTCTTCAGTGTGTTTCCATCTTATGTCTGCAGTTTCGTTGTGTGTTTTTTTTTTTTTTTTTCTATTCTGCTCTATCTGCATGTTTGCTTCCGGCTAATGTTGAATTATTGCAAGCTAATTGCATGAGACGCGAAAAGAAATCGTTTCTATGCAATGTAAAATTAAATTTAGAATAATCGCGTATCTTTATTTCCTTTTTACTCTTTTCTGATTTATTTTGTATTCCTTTTAGAAATTACAAATTAGATCTGTTTTACGCTCCCTCCGCGAAGTTGCAATTTTCTCAAATACAAAATTGAAAACTTGAAAATATGCAATACGGATTAAAACGAAAAAAAATGAGTTTCTGAAACATAACAAAGTGAATGAAACTTGAATTTGAAACAAAAGTGAAACATATATATATGTGAAAATTAAACCCAAAATAAGGGCGAAGTAAAATGGAAAGCCCTGTATACCATTCAGGTCGTAAACACGTAAAGTGAGTGCAAGGCTAACTATGACATAAACATACAAGAATCAAAATCAAAACATAAATGCAAATATTGAATATAAAATCAAAGCTCAAAGTAATGAAAATTATTAAAATTGCATAATGTATGTATCATTCAATAATCAAAAGGAAATTGAAAATTAAACATTAAATGAACATAAGATATATGCGTAAGGTACAACAAAATTTTAAATCAATGTACCTGAAATGAAAATTATATGAGTACATACTTAAATTCTCAGCAAGCACTACGTAGTTATGGATAATGAATATAACCAACTAAAATAAAATGCAAAACGAGTTTAAAATCAATCAAACTAAAATAACATGTAAATAAAGTGAAATCATATTCGCTTCTATAGTCCTGTGTTACATGAACACACTTAAAACACGAATCCTACACAAATGGAGTAAAAAGAATTCCCTGTTAATTGCAAAATGTCAATGTCATTTTGTATATTACTGTAGCACTGAAAATCAAGTCTCTATTAAGGAGATTCAATGTCTGTTTGAGGAACTAACATATTTCTTAATAGTAATCATTTAAAGACAAGAATCCTCAAAATCAAATTACAGTTTCGTATAAGGAGAGGAGGGATTTAAATGCTAAGATGTTTCCACTCCGTCACTGTGTCAAGGGCAACATATGACAAGATAAACAAATGCGCATGCGCTGCATACAAGAGAGGAGGAGCACAGTAGTGCTGCATGGAGAGAAAATGAGGCGATACATGTGTGTGTGTATAAGAGCAAGCAGATCATCACACATGGGTATCTAATCAACGTCCTGTGATAAGCATGCGCTGCTACAAATTAAGCATATATATAGCGTAAATAAAGGTTTCCTTAAAGCCCCATTATAAGGATAGGGGAAGGGAAGGATTCCAAGGAAATCTAAAACAAATAAAACGCATAAAGTAACAAACGTTTTAGTCTCCCGTATACGAAGAGTATTAAAACGTATATGTAAATAAACAACGCGTAAACGTGGAATCGATTTTCCTATCATAACCTAAACAACAAGTAAAAATTAATACGCTAAATAGTTTCAACAAACGTAAAACATGAAAAGGGTTATGGAAAATCCAAGTAGGGTTCGTAGAAAACGGCAGATTACCTATTTGAGTCGGCACCTTGCGATACTGAAGTATTTATCTAAAAGCCGGCTAATATATATATATATAATAGGAGTTTCTGGTGAATATGCTTACAAAAGAACCAAAATCCTAAGAATAGCAAATTGGACAGCGAGTCTGAATGGAAACGACCACAGACGAGTAAGCTTATTCACACGGAACGGAAACAAAAGGTAAGGATACAAACAAAAATCCTTAAGGAAAGAGTATCCGTATCCAACAGAAACAGACTCAAATGTATCCGCGGAATTCCAGAACTGGAACAACGTAAACACAACAGAACGAGGATCTACGAAGTTCACCGAGTACGTCCGAGTATCCACATGTGGAAGCAGAGCAGAATGACATGAGCAAATGACTAGCGGGAAGGTGCGATCCCTGTAAACTAACCTAAATAAACTAAAGCTACTGGCAACGAAAACTAGAAGACTGCGTAGGTATGTTCAAAATACCAGGGGTAAATATTCCAGTTAACGTGTCGTGAAACTACTGCGTTCCCAACATACTTGTTTGACTTGTCAAAAGTCGGTGACGTCGATTGGGATTGGGAAGGTTACTGTATGGCGTGCATTGACTACTGAGTGTGTCGAACACCCTTTTTACGTTATGCATGTGCCTGGTTTTTTTTTTTTTTTTTTTGTTTGTTTGTTTTTGTTTTTGTTTTTTTTTTTTGTTTTGCAAAACTGGCGTATATGTAGGGTTGCGTATTCCGGTCTCTCAAAGGAGAAGAAAGAAAAGTCTGACTACAGGACCAGCCCGATAGGCAAACGGGGTTGTGCACAAAAGGAGAGGAAACGAGAAATACACAAACAAACATTCGCACAGTTGAGTTTCCGGTTTGCGTGATACAGTCTAGAGGTGGGTTCGGTAATGCCATAGTAGGACTCACATACGTACTAACAAAAGGATGCGCGCATTTGAGTAAGACTGATCACCATGTCATTCCTATTTAAAGTGCTCACGAGGATGACATGTAAGATTCATCTGGATGCCGAAAGGTACGGAAAAGAACCTGACAACATATATATTTACGAAGTAAACTGAAGTATGAGAATGGAACCTCTATAAATGATCAGTTTGCTCCTACCAGAGAATACAATGCAAGTGCCTATGTCATTCCCACATGGGATAATTACTAAACAAGTCGGGAAAGGAAGACAATGGAGAACAAAGACAAATTGTATAAGTGTATACAAAGCGGACAAAGGGCACGCGTGGTATACATCAAAAGGGGGAATAAATCGTACACGGTACCATCAAGGCAACCTAAGTGCACTCTGAAATTTATATCCCAAACGCAAATTTTGAATAGTCCAAAGTCTTCCAAACACGAAGTATAAAAGCAGGTGACTGAACAAAATAACGAAAAAATGGATTCGCAAAGATGACAGAAACGACCTAGGAGGTGGGGAATCGCATAAAGAAAGGGGGCACATAACCGACCAAAAAAATGGGTTAAAAAATGGATCACAGATTACGGCGTATGATGTGATTCGAAGTAAACAAAGTAACAAAACTCAAAGAAAAGAACAAATTCGAAACAGTGGCAAAAGTACGGTGTACTGAAGGAACTAGTAAATTTCGAAATGTTCAAAAGAACGTCAGTCTGAACAATTAAAAAATCGGAAGAATTGAAAATGAACGCGAAAAAAAAAATCAATCGAAATGAGTTTCAAAAAAAATTGGGGTATGATCTGAATAGTTTCGTAACATCCACAAAGTATTTGAAAAGAGGAACAACCAAGAGTAAGCCTGAATACCCTCACCACGAAATGTGAACGATGTACCTCCATACTAACGTTGCTGAACGTGTTAGAAACGAAACGGTAAATTCCCTACGGTCATGTCGTATAACCTACGAGTAGGAAAACCTCCGAAAAATCCACGAGCTGAACCTGGTATAAGAATTGTCTAAATAAAATCACCCTACACGAGAATGACCAAGCATTCGAAAGTGTACAACTAGAGATGATTTAAAGACAAAAGTAACCGGCCATGTCGTTGAACAAAGTATGTTAACCTCTCATGGAAATGTTTTCAGCTGAACCTGTAGATAACGGAATTAAGAACCTATTCGAATAACCGCCATGTCGTTACGAAGAAAACCAGACCAAACCTAAGAAAGACTACGAATGTGGGTAAGAGAGAACACTCGAAATGGAACCTTGCTTGGCAAGCGGGAACGGTTTTGGAACGCCACAATGGGTGGGAAATCCAAGGTTCACCTCCAAAACTGAAGGAACAGTTTGGGCTAGCATTGTGGTACCAAAGAAGGGTTATCTATTCACCACAGAATCAAGTCTTTCGAAGCCAATAAGAAAAAAGGGGGAATTTAGGAGGAACGGTTATGAACATTCTGAAAGATATTATTGCGCTTCAACATCGCGCGATTCCGCCATAGGATGTGATTCATTATAAGTCTTCATAACTTAAGAAGGCCGACAGTGATGGAACGAATGCGAATAAATGCATAGACCAACAAACCAGCTAAAATGGCAATAAAAATGAATGCCAATGATAAAGCGGGATAAGTAACGATCGTAGAGTTGGACCAAGTTGGTAATTGACTATTAACTGACAAGTTACTAAGTTCGTAACTTAAAAGCTCCAATTTCACTGTAAACTCGTCAAAATTAGCGGAAAAGTTGAAATTCGGCATTACAACAGGAATGACGGTATGATTAACTTCCAAGGGGGTTCTCGATTCTAAAAGAAAGGAACCAGCCATAAGCGTAGTAAAATTGTCATAAGGGAGAAATCGGGTCAAACCGTGCATTGCTGACATGTTCGTATAAAACGGTCTATTGTGAGAGCGTTTAATAATGTGTACATCCAACAGAGACGTAAATAATAAACCAGCCAAGGTATAGCGATACTGCGCGGACAGCGGGACTGAGAAAGAACTACCATTACTAACTATGAAGACAATTACACAAACAAGCAAGATGACATGCTTCATGATGATAAGAAGGTTATTCACCTAAAGCAAGTAAAAGTCTATGCGTCTGCACGTAACTCAGCTGAAGCTGACACGACAAAACGAGAGAATTGCAGGATATGGGTTAGACAGCATGAATATGGCATAGTAAACAATCGCGATAAAACTTACGCTAACTATAATGGTCTGTCTACGGATAACGTATTAAACATGGTCCTTAGTTCAGTGAAAACCTGGAGAAGTACAGACACCACAAAAATAGTGCGTACGCGGACGTCGAACTCGAGACGAGTTATCCATAGAAAAGCTAGTGCGGCCAAGAAAAGGGGATCCAGGGGGGGCATGATAACGAAGTATCAGAACCTCGCACAAAACCACGTTTAGGGCGTAAGGGCGACAACGACCAAAAAGTTGAGCGGGTTCGGACTCGTGCCCTGGCGGGGAATGAACGGGGAACCCCGGCCACAAAATCCAAGAGCATTGGGAGTGCGTCGTTCTAGTAAAAGAAACACTCTGATGTTCAGCCATAAACAAGTCGAATATCCGTAAAGGCGAAGAGCCGTAAAAGTATACTAAAGACCCTAGGTACGAATGGCATTACAAAAGGAAGGTGCATACAAAGCACGGGTACCACGTTGTGGATAAATCGGGTCCAGCATCACGTTGTTTGTCCGCAGGACCACTACGGGAAAAGCGGGTTTCGGGCAATACGTTGTGAGCCTGTGGCCACAAGGGTACGAGCGGGGTGCGGCACCACGTTGTGAGTGAAGGACCACGGGTTCAATTCCTAGCGGAAGAAGAGAGGTTGTCGGCACCACGGTTCGTGTAAGTCGGGTTTTGGCATCACGTTGTGAGTAGACCGGGTTTCGGGATCACGATGTGAGCCAGCGGCCTCAAGTGTGCGAACGGGTTTCGGCACCACGGTTCGTGTAAGTCGGGTTTCGGCACCACGTTGTGAGCCAGTGGCCACAAGTGTACGAGCGGGTTTCGGCACCACGTTGTGAGCCAGTGGCCACAAGTGTACAAGCGGGTTTCGGCACCACGTTGTGAGCCAGCGGCCACAAGTGTACGAGCGGGTTTCGGCACCACGTTGTGTGCATATGCTCCTGAGTCTTACCTGGTCTCAGGGCACAGCGCACATTAAACGTTCTTGTCTAGGTGAGGTTTCCGTACCTTCAACCTAGAACGTATCTTCATTTTTAAGTTATTGGGAGAGCATTCTGGGTGAATGAAAAGGTACACAGTTTCGAGGAGGAAATGTGCGAGCAGAAAGGAAATATTCATTCACAGCAAAGGCAATGTGTGAGGCTTTAATGCGAGTGCCTTTGTTTCTTAAAACGAATCTAATTTGAAATTTAATTCCCGATAGATTTTTGGGTTGGTGTTGGATTGGAAACAACACAGCCTAAAAGGAAACATTCAGATATGAGAGCAGGATGGAGAATGTATGTATAGAAACTGCAACTGACTCGGATTTGCCAATAAATGAATACTACTTACGGCTTTGGTTCCAACCATTCCAGTTCGTAGTAGTCTGTATTAACACACACACTAGCACTTCACTAATACACAGTTCCTGAAGGTTGTTAAGTGACACTAGTCCGAAAAATGAAGTGGGAAGGTTTTTAGTCCATCAAGCATCTAGATTGATTGGAGATTAACTCTGGGCGACGACCAATTATGAGTCTGGACTCCAGCATCGTAGACAGCTAGGCAATCATCTCTTCCTTCTTTCCTTTATGGGCGAAGTTTTCGGTGATGTTCCCTCGTTTGGGCGGACCACGAGGGTGTCTTCTAAGGATCTGAAGTACCCTAAAAGTCTATGATAGTCCTTTTATCATTTTAGGTATTTTCTTCTTCAGATTCGTATATGTTTGGATAACAAAATAACACAAAGCGGAGTAGCTCGCGCACAGAGGTGTTGCGAGTTTGAAATACCGAGGAAAAAGGCTTAATGTTACAAGTCCTTGCTTCTATTTGTAACTTCGCTCGGCGTTGTTCGAAGGATCTGGCGTCCCTATCTCAGCAAATCAATTGCCTGTGATGAGAACGTTCTCTTCAGTGTGTTTCCATCTTATGTCTGCAGTTTCGTTGTGTGTGTGTTTTTTTTTTTCTATTCTGCTCTATCTGCATGTTTGCTTCCGGCTAATGTTGAATTATTGCAAGCTAATTGCATGAGACGCGAAAAGAAATCGTTTCTATGCAATGTAAAATTAAATTTAGAATAATCGCGTATCTTTATTTCCTTTTTACTCTTTTCTGATTTATTTTGTATTCCTTTTAGAAATTACAAATTAGATCTGTTTTACGATGGCTTGTAGACTTTCGCGTCTATATATATCAATGCCAAATTATTCAAAGGAGCTCTAAACTCTCGTAAAGTTCGTAGTAAAAGTATATGTACCAGTGTGGTTCAGCATAAAAGTGAAACCTCTTGTCAAATACGGAGCTAAACATTTGTTCTTGATCATAAGACTTTCGAGATGTTTGCAAGAACCATACAAGACTTTTGTCAATAAAGTAATTTCCAGAAATGCATTCTATGCGAATTCTGTAAATATTCTTATTGCCATCATTGGTGACTAGCCTACAGGTCAGCTATGCGAATCCTTGCTACCGATAAAATCATCCAATCCAGAAAACAATGTAAACGTGAAACTCGTTCCTTCCAACTGCCAGTGTTAAACTTCGAGGCTAGTAATTACACAGAAATTACAAACTAAAATGGGTGTAACAACAGAACCGCCAATACTGACTCATATCACAGATGACAAATTCCGAGAATTTGTTTTTGAGAAAGTACAAGTATAGATATTCCTGAGTTTCCATATTATATGCGAACAGTGGAAAGATTGGTGAAAATACTTAGTGAAGGTTCTTCGTCAGTATGTGAGCCAGGAGAGATTTCTTTATTCATTCCAAATTTGACTTAAGAAAATACATGACTACTTTTCAGATAAAGTCGCAGTATTTTGCTTGAAGACGTGAATGAAATTTATGAAATATTCAATCTAATACTGGTGGGTAAGTGGGATGGAACTCGGCGGTAGCCACCTCCATATGGTGAGTTCTGGGTTGATGTAGCCTATAACATAGAATATGAACTTCGATAGCTTTAGAAATCCACCTGGACACAACAACGAATCTTAACACCTTCAAATTACAGTCTCCTTCAAGCGAAGAGCTGCCTAGTAGTTATACAAATGAACAATAAACGTGTATTTATTTACAAAACTTATCAAACTTAAGGCCCATTGTACTCCTGCTAAAGAATTTTTTGGTGAATTGAAATTTCCGGTGGTAAAGTATACAATATGATGCAACTTTTGCCCTATATCCGAATTCGAATTTTAAAAAATAAAAATTTGGGATCTTTTCACTCATTTATAAAATCTATCAAACTTAAGGCCCATTGCGCCCCGGCTAAAAATTATTTTAGAGAATTGAAATTTTGCATGGTAAAGTACTACGATATGATGCAACTTTTGCCCCCTATCCAAAATCGAATTTCGAAAAAAAAAATTTTGGCCTCTTTTCACTCCACCCTATTAAATATACTAGTAGATTTTAATAAAATTAGCTGTAAATAGCTTGGTAGGTAGATCACCTCTGGCGCACGAGATCGCTGGTTCGATCCCACTTTTCGCCAGGAAGACTTTCTGTAGGACCCATAGTGTGCGTGGATTTTCTCGGATTTTTTCCACTTCCTTCAGTCCACCATTTCGATAATCATCATCATTACTCCTTTTAGATTCGGCTTATAATCGTGGAATATTAAACTAGAAAATTTCAAATAGCGCCTTCGGCACCCTAACACCCGTGCTAATCACGTAGTTTTACTCGCTGCGAGAACTTATGCAGAGTCATTCTGACGCATGATTACTAAAGAGTTCGACTAACATATGTTTCCTGCAGTAGTCAGGCCTTTAGTATGACGCTACTTATACGTCAAAACGACTCTGCATAAAGCTCTATCTCAGTTTCTTCATTCCACCTGGAGTAAAAGTTGGTGATAGTTTTCATTTAACGTAGCCATGTTTGGTCCAGAAAACGCTGGAATTTTAGCCATAATGATTATCATCCAGGTAGTCACTCTAAAATTGTAGGGGGGCTCGGCTGAAGTTAGAGGGGGCTCGATCCAACAGTATTATAGTTCATTTGCAAGCCTACGGTGAAAATTTTAGGGGGGCCCGGCCCGCCTAGACCCCCCTGGATACGGGCCTGATGATTATGCCATCTAAAGTAAAGTTACACTAAGACATTCAACTTACAAAATATATGCACTGGGGAACACAACATACAAAATACCTGCACGGGAATACAACTGACAAAATACCACGCTTGAAGTAACTAAGTCTGTTTTGTTGAAAAGATCGGATTTCTTTTAATGGTTTTGTATTTGGATACTTATTCTTAATTTGCACCTTTGAGACATCTAGTTATAGATAAACGTATATCTTTGTAATTTGCGAAGAAAATTTTACCATGCAAGTAGTTTTCGTTACCCCAAAATGCAGTTTGAGTCGAATTTTGCCCAAAAAACGCTGGAATGTTAGCCATGATATTTAAGCCCTTAAAGTAAAGCTGCTCCAAGGATTGCAACTTCGCCTATAGAATAACATTTTTGAACCTACTAAGAATATGTTTTGTCCTATCTACCTAGGTAATGATTTTGTATTTGTACACGTATCATTAATCTGCACCGTAGAGGCATCTAATTATAAATAAATGTATAACGTTTAACTGCCGTTTTCTAAGAAACTATTACCATAGAAATGATATGATTTCCCCCTAAATGCAAATTGAGTTGCTCTTTGACCAAAAAACAAGGGGATTTTAGCCATGATATATTAAATCTCTAAAGTAGAGATAAGTTTTACACCAAGGATTACAACTAGGCTTATAAAACACCATTTTTGAGCGTACTGAGAGTCTGTTTTGCCCAAAAGATGAAATTTATGTAATGATTTTGTATAAGTATGGGCATTCTTAATCTGCACAGTAAAGACATCTAGTTTGAGACATCCACATAACGTTTCATAAGTTAAAAATCACTTTTGATCAAAAAATATAATTAATTCATATTTTAAAGCAGGCAGTATTGAGTAAAATGGAAATAAAAGCTCTGATTTCTCTTTGTTGTAAATCATGTATAAAATGCGGCCGTGTCTAAACACTTTTCTATCCGTAACTCATGTGGCAACATCGCATGTATCGCAATGAGCTCTGCCATCTAGTGAGAAAGTTTTACCCTAAAGGTGACTAGCTCTACATGTAATGATTCGTGTCACATAATTTCGGCTCTCCAAAAACATTCATTTCTTCTTATTATTATTATTCCTGAATATGCCACCCTTACATAATGTAGTAACTTTAGATATCTTAGTTTAAAGTGCTTTCTTTAGTAATAATTCGAGCAACCACGTCACAAAATTTAAAATGTATGAGGGGGCACGACGTTTTATTTCCCCCCTCTCTTTTCAGCACCCTCCAACAGAACGTATATAATTTCTGAGAAGCAGGGCAAACAAAATGAATAAGAAATATATTTACAGCATCCTTTCCTCCTTCGTGAATGGAATATCACGTAGCATTTTTTAATCTACCGAAAACGACCCTAGGCCGTTATGGTTAGGTAACAAAAGAAATACCTAATATATTTATAGCGCTCCTTGACTGTAATATTACCTCTTCTTTATTTGTTCGTGGCTGCCCTACACAACCAAGGATGACAAAAAGAATAGGAAAAGTGTCTAAAGATTACAAAGCACTTTATATTTTGTCAGAAACAAGGCAGTATATACACAGCATTGCTTTCGTTAACAAGTGTTTCACCCTTGAGTCGCTCATAAAATTAGGCAGAATAAACTTTTGCCGATCATTGTTCTAGAGGGATTTGTCCAGGATGGTTCGGTGTCGGGCTAATAACGATGAGTATGTTTATTTACATCACCGTTAAAGAAATAGCAAAGTTTCTGAAAGGAACTTACTTAGGAAACATCAGATCTTCCTTCTACTTAGCCAGAGCACATTCTGAAAAATTGCATCTGGCGATCTGAGTGAAAGTTCTATGGGACTATTAGAAAAATATATATTCCCGTTTCCACGCTTATGGTAGAATTTCTTAAGCAGTTATTGGATTACGTTCGAAGCATAGGCGTAAATAGCGCCCCCGCAAGCCTGTCGCGTGGGGACCGCACAAGCCGCAAGGCCAAAAAATATACAGAAAGTACGCAGGGGAGGACAAGGCCAAATTTTCACACGGGCAAAGTGACTTTTTGGCGCCCTCCCCCTAGTACTAGCCTATATTTTACATTTTATCATAGTGTTTTTAATATTTTAAACCCATTTTTCAAAAAGAAATTCATTACCTAGGAAAATTTCACAAAGAATATGGCCCGCTATAAACAATACGAACTCCGTACCCCCCCCCCCTTCGCTTGGTCTAGTGGCTAGCACGCCTGCCTTCTGTGGTGCCGGGTCCAATTCCCGGTGGATTACTGTTGAACGATAAAATTGGTTCGGATTCCACTATAATTAGTATCTACATCTCCCCTGGCCATTAAGGCATAACCGTGGAACGCTAAACTCAAACAAACAAACAAACAATACTTACTTCCCCGGCACTCTTTATTCTACATGCCCTCTCTCCATTTTTCTATACAGCCCCCTTAAGGTTCCTGTGCCCTCCCCCTTGTCCGAGCACTTCGGCTTTTCGCCACCAGATGCTCACTTTTTCATTTAGCAATCACTGCTGGCACCTCTACTGGGAAGAACTGAAAGATCGTACCGCTCAGTTTGAATGTGTCCAGGATATCCACACTTGAAGTGGGCGGGCAGAGGAATCCAAGTTTTTTTTTTCGTGCACCTGCACTCAGTCAGAGTCTATTTTTACAAGCCGTGTTGTTCAGCCGCAGGGCAAAATCTCAACCATTGAAGGGTAACATAAATATTTTCTTTTTGCAGGAAGGAATAGAGTTTTGTACGAAAAACGGGAATTAGGTTGCAGAGAACGTCATTCGCATCGCGTTGACAATTTTTCTTTCGTCCGTTTATCACATGAAACTCTTTTCTTTCGACTATTACCAGAATATGAGAGAAAAAAACCTAAATGGTTCTTTGTATACAGAAAACAAACAAACAATACTAATATTTTCTTACATATCAGTATTATATGACTTTTTTTTCTGAAGTGTATGATGCATGAAAAATTGACACAATGAATTTTGACTTTTCTATTTGTCCCTATCCTTCTGAGTAGAGAGAATGCTGTGGCGCAACTAAAGGACCTGCAGGGCCCGCAACATTGAGAAGCCCAGAACAGAAGGAGGCCCATTTCAGTTTCGAAGTTAAACTTTATAATGTTAGAATGTTAAAAATTATCTGATGTTCCAACTATATCTCATTTTTACCTATGAAGACGGTAACACCTGAGTGATTATTTAGTAAATTAAATGCCAACAAAACTTATACTGACCAGCGAAAACATTATGACCACTCGCTACTTTTTGAACGAAATCATCGGGCTGAGTTAAGAGCTACAAGGCATAACACAACCGCGCGCCAAACACAACAAGAATCTCACTCGATTAGTCAGTGTGTTGCCTTTGCCTTGAATGGGGAAGGACGACGATATATCAAGGTGACTAAATGGCTGGGAGCTTCATTTCGGAAACAGTGCGACTTGTCGAGTTTTCGCGATCTGCCGTGCTTATGTATTTCAAAGATGGGAAAAGGACAGTGAAACCAGCATCGAACAAAAAGTGGGACGACCACACCTCATTAAAAATGTCGGATGTCGTAGACTCTCGAAGTTGGTACAGCAGAATAGACGAAAACTATAGCACAATATAATAATAATAATAATAATAATAATAATAATAATAATAATAATAATAATAATAATGTGCATTTTTTGCATATGAGCAAGTTGTGACTCACTAGATAGAACATAGAAAGTCAAAACTGTTCTCTGTAAATTTTACGTGACTCATGAATGTGGAAAGAGGGGTTCGTTTAACATTTTTGCGGGGAGGAACATTCATCCTTACTTACGCTACTGAGAGAATGTAAGGTAAAATAATAACACCAATATATATATATATATATAAAGTTCTGGCGCAACAGTCCCTTGTGATCTGAGTCTGCAGCGGGCTTATGTTACTGGTAAGCACAACTACACCCAACGTCGCCGCCTGTCTAGATTGAAGTCCGCTATCTTTTAGTTTCCCAATTTTTCTCTCGATATTTGGTCAACACAGCAATGTTTGAGTGCCACACCGGGAATTAAACCCTGCACTTTCGCTAATCATTTGGTAAAATTCAGGTTAGGGTGGTACTGAATTGTTTTTGGAATATGCCATTTCTCATAAGGTAAAGTTCAAAACTATTGTGACATAATTAAAAAGCTCATTATCAACCACGTATTCTTGCCTCTAATATCTCTAAAAGTTTTCGAGATATGTGTCAAAAATGGTTGAAACACTAGAAGTTAGTTTAGTAACTTGAAGAAGATAGTGGACTTATACATACATGATTAGAATTGCTCCAATTTTTTTTATTCTTCTTTCTCGTAAAGAAATACAAAATCATAATTTCAATCATTTTGGTACATTTTTCATAATTTGAAGCGCGAACAGCCGGTTTCTTTCCTTACGTTTTGAACTTGGGATTTATATTCTCCTTGTCACTTATCGTGAAAGTCATATAATGACATGGGTCCCAAAGCTAGAATATATTATGCGACAGAGGTAATGACAATTTTTGTCATTTCATCTCTCAAGATCTGTTAAATTTGACATTTATTGAATGATATCGGTTTTATAATACGAATAAATTTTTCGCAATAAAGTGCGTATAGTGGTCGTAAGAAATGACAAAAGCTACCACTGACCTTTATAGTTTGACTCATGCTTTTTCGATCATGGTATTCCCCTTAAATTTTGTAAAGGACAGAATCATTTTAATTACCTTAACCTTATTTCCTAAAGCATCTCATTCGTACGCTAAAAGAAATATTTCTATTTTTTATATTTTCTATTTTATAAGAATTCAGGGAATGCAAATTTATTCAAAATTCCTTTACAATTAAAGTCGCATAAACAGATATTCCTTCGAGATTTCTGTATTTTGAAAACAAATTCACGATTTCAGTCCTTTGTATTTACTTGTTTCCATGTTTTTTATATCAATGCTGTATGATCAGTTCCCAGAATTATTTTAGTTCCCCGGTAAATCCATTTATAACAAGCTCCAAATACTGCTACAATTTTAATGTGGTTTCAGGAGAATCTGCATATCTCATCCTTTTGTTACTCTCTCTATATAGTATATTCATCTACTACGTAAACAAACATCAGTGAAAGAAAGAGGCTGAGAGCTAACATGTGCTTCGTAAGGAACGTTGTCATTCCTTTTACTGATATATCTAGAGAGTCTAGTGTTGCCACGAGACGAAACGAGACAAGACGAGACTTCTGGCTGTGTCGTCTCGTCTAGAAAAGATGTACCTGTCTCGTCTCGTATCGAATGGTTCTGTCTCGTCTTGTGGCAACACCAGAAAGGCTGAGGCCCACAAAAAGAGCTGTTATACCAAGTGGTTAAAATTACAACTTTTAACCAAGTTTGGTTAACAGAACACAACACACAACACGACTGCAATCTTCCAGCAACGACTGCTTAGTTTTGACTGAACCCGTAATTACTTCGATAGGAACATTTGTCAATACAGTCGAAAGGGAAGATTTCCCCATTTATTCTGATATCCTTTTTTCAGAACCCCTGGCGCCACTTCAACAAATAAGGAGGCCTACGTAACTTTCCCATTTAAAAAATGGTTTATCTTCGAATAACATCATAAAAGGATAAAAAAGATAAATTTTATTGTCAAATCAGAATCTTTTCAAAACTCAGTATCGAGAAAGGCTCACACGTTTCTGTCTTGGTTCGGAACGAGAAAGAACATGAAACAATAGTTAGTTACTGATAAAATTGCCACTTTTACGCGTACTTGTACTTCTATAACAAGATTTTTATAGGTAGATATCTCCACCAGCCCCCGGAATAAAATCTTTTGAAACACTGATCTTAATGAACGCTTTACATTGTATTTGAATCTGGAGCACTATCACAAAATAATTAAACTTGAATCGATTGAAAAATGGAAGTGAAAGCTGTTTGTAAGAATCATTTTTAAAAAATGCTTTAGGTATTCCCTGTTCTTTGTAGGATTTGAAACGTTGAATTATTTGGATCATTTGAAATAATAAAAGATGGTATACATTTCGAAGGCAAATAATTTATTCCGAGTTAATAAATTTTTAAGCAAATTCAGAAACTGTGTTTGCATTTTTCGAGACACGAGACGAGACATTTCACGAAACGTTTCGTATTGTATCGTGTCTCGCTTCAAAGAGTCCTGTCTCGTCTCACTGCAACACTAAGAGAGTCTTACGCATTCTCTTTCCAAGAAAATGAGCTAGAAACTTGAAAAGTACATTCAGTCAACTGTTATCATAGAATATACTATGGGCATAGCCACTGATGTGTAGAAGGGGACACAGGCGAAATTTGTTTTTGGCGAGCTGGAGCCGTGGAGCTCTATTATTTGGATTCGAAACATTGGTTCAAAAATATTTTACATTTAGCATGCATACATACATACACACACACACACACACATATATATATATATATATATATATATATATACGTACACACACACACACGTACATGTGTGTTACATATACTTTCATTAATGTGTGGGCCTAAGGACAAGGTCCAGTTCGCCCGCCCAAAAAACGCCTCTGGGAGGTGGATTGGAAGCAGTAGTAGTCCCCCCCGTTCGCCCGAATGACTCATCCTCACTCTCTTTTATGACCAGGATATTTGAACTCCGTTCCCTTTTACGGCTAAGATGAGTGCTTTGGTACCTCGATTCTGATTGGCTGAGAGAGGTCACGTGACGTTAGGCCCCGCCCACGCGGGAAATTCAAATTTCCAGGTCACGTGGTATGACGTCATGAGTCACCCCGCGGGGAAATCCCTCACCCGGGATTTTTGAAATTTGTTCCCTTTTACGGGTAAGATGTGTGTTTCTGATTGGTTGACAGCTGTCACGTGATTTTAGACCCTGCGATATTTGAAATTCGTTCTCTTTTACGGGTAAGATGAATCCTTTGGTACCACGATGCTGATTGGCTGATAGAGGTCACATGATCTTAGGCTCAGGGATTTTTTAAAATTCGTTCCCTTTTATGGGTAAGATGAGTGGTTTGGTACCTTGAATTTGATTGGTTGATAGCGGTCACATGATCTTAGACCCTGGGATTTTGAAATTTGGGTATCCTCTTTGATGAGTACTTTGGTACTACGATACTGATTGGCTGATAGAGGTTACATGATCTTAGACCCGCTACACGGTGAACAGGTCACATGGTATGACGTCATGTTTTACCCTTGCGGGGAAATCCATCACTAATTCGTTTCCTTTTACGTGTAAGATAAGTGCTTTGGTACCTTGATTCTGATTGGATGATAGAGATCACGTGATTTTAGGTCCTAGGATTTTTGAAATTAGGGTGTCCTTTCTGATGTATACTTTGGTATCTCGATTTTGATTGGTTGATAGAGGTCACATGATCTTAGACCCCCCACACGGTGAACAGATTACATGGGAAAATCCTCACTCATTTGTTTCCTTTTATGCGTTTTATTGCTCAGTAAGCGCTTCATTAATGGAAACAGTGTTGCCAGATTTTTCTTACCTAAACTGCTCCGATTCTTTTCGAAACGGTTCCGCAGAGTACAAGAAATTTTAAACTAAAATTTTTTCGAACTAAAAAAATTTCAAAACTAAAAAATTTTAAACAAAAATTTTCAAACAAAAAATTTTCGAACTAAAAATTTTGAAACAAAAAAGTTTCAAACAAAAAATTTTCGAACCCAAAAAAAATTTCGAACTAAAAAAAATTGAAACAAAATTTTGTCGAACTAAAACATTTTTAAAAACAAAAGTTTCGAACTAAAGATGTAAATCACATCTAAAAATTTTCAAATCAAACTTTTTATCGAACTAAACTTTTAAAATTTTCGAACTAGAAATTTAAACCAAGTTTAAGAAAAAATCCTAAGAAATGTTTTTTCAGGAATCGAACTCAGGTCTTTCAAACCAAAGATGTGTATGCTAACCGTTTAGCTATGAATGAATTCGGTTTTAATCGCACTTGGTGGGTTTCGAACCATGGTCCTTGAAAAGGATACACATATACTTTAAGAAAATAAATCTGACAGTGTAACGCTTCTCAAATCAAACTTTTTATCGAACTAAACTTTTAAAATTTTCGAACTAGAAATTTAAACCGTTTAGAAAAATCCTAAGAAATGTTTCTCCAGGAATCGAACTCAGGTCTTTCAAACCAAAGATGTGTATCCTAACCGCTTAGCTATGAATGAATTCGGATTTAATCATGCTTGGTGGGTTTCGAACCATGGTCCTTGAAAAGGATACACTTATACTTTAAGAAAATAAATCTGACAGTGTAACGCTTCCGTTCGTGGATTAAAATAAAATGCTGATAGACTTCTTTGTGTGACGACATAGAAGCACATATGATTGAAAAAATGCAAACGTCAGCGGATCGCATTACTTTTTGTTTTACTACGAACGTGTCAGCATGATTCATGAAAAAAGCAAACATTGACATTCACGTATGGAATATGAGGAAAATGAAATGTCGTCACAGTTACGACAAGTAGTGACATGATCCTGGCAGAAGGGAATTGGCATCGGAATTGCGATACTAGATGTTGTAACTATTGAGAAACGTGAATGACGTCACGATCGATTGTTACACATCGTTTTGGTTCGTGATTCATGACAAAAGCAGCGAGCGTTTTGATTGGTTCGTTGTGATGTCATTTTATAAATTTCCTCGTTTCTGATTGGTTGACGGTGACATCGTTTTCACAGCGACCTAAATAAAAATCTAAATTTCATTTTTCAAATCTTACACCGCTCTCAACTATCGTGTGAGAAGGTCTGTTTTTTAAAAGTGTCTTTATTTAAGAAGCTTTACTGCACCGACTTTTTGTTCATTGAATTTGAGGTAAGTTCAGTGAGATTTTATTTTTCACACAAGATTCGAAAATCATTTTTATTTTATATTTGTGGGCGGATCACACATACACTGTTTTACTTTTAGTACGAAATATTTAGACTATGAAGAAATTAGTGGAATGGGAAAGTGGGAGTACGAATCAGGAACCTCCACACATTAAAACTAAGCACGATAAATGATATGGTTTAGCGTCCCTTTAGCGAGCACCCGTCGGGAATTGAACCATGGCCAGAAAAATGTGTGCGCTTAGTTTTGAAAAGAATGCATTACAAAATTTCAGAAACTATGCCTGAGAATAATATGGTTCGATTCCCATTGAAAGCATTAGCGTCCCCTTCAGCTTAACGTGATATTCGAGCAATCACCCGGGATTGAACCTGGGCCAGAGGTGTGTACGTCAACCATTTAGCTTAGTTTTGAAAAGAATGTATGATAACGCATGAGAATATTAAATTTCAAAAAAGGCTTGACAGCGATCCGATGTGAAAAGCAAACCCCACCGAGGATTGAACCAGAGCCTTCCACGTTAGAAAGCATGTACGCTAACCGCTTAAATAAAAAAGAGTGCATGAATATTTGGTTAAAAGATTTACGCTATACAGATTTTGTTTTGACAATTACGTATGTGTAACGTTAATGGTTGGTGAATCTCTTCAACTTGCAAACGCATCATTTAAAGGTCGTTGTGAGTAGAAAAAATGCTTACGCGTACTTTCTAACATCTCAGTACTGTTGAAATATTCATTCATTTCATGCATTCTTTTTTTATCACTATAGAATGGTAGGTCAGTTACATGCTGATGTAATGGTCTCGAGTTTGACAGCAATAAAACACACATTTCAGTAACATAATTATTTAAAAAAAAACTTTGATTTCTAGTACATGTGCTTTCATAATGAGATTCTGAACGTCACCGCCAGGAATCAAACTCAGGACCTTTACATGAATTGCTTAGTTAAGAATTTATCATGAATGTTATGATTTCCTGGGCTAAGAGGTTAGCATACGTGCCTTTGGCGTGGGAGACCAGGGTTCGATTCCCGGCGGGGAGCTCATGTGGTTCGGATTCCACGTTAATCAGTAGGTCCACGTCTCATATAGCCTCGCTGCTGAAAGGGACGCTAAACTAAAAAATCAAAAAATCAACTCAAATTCACGCTGCTCAATTCCTTTTTTCCCATTACATATTTGTTTTACCGTACCTGTTTGTTGTTTTCATTTTTTAATCATGGCCGAATCGGGTTTTACTGTTCGCAATGAAATCACTCGTCATTATAGACGATTTATGTACGTTTATGTATTATGAGGTGTACGTCAACCATTTAGCTTAGTTTTGAAAAGAATGTATGATAACGTGTGAGAATATTAAATCACAGAAAAGGCTTGACATGCCCCGACGTGGAAAGCAAACCCACCGAGGATTGAACCAGGGCCTTCCACGTCCGAACCATGTACGCTAACCGCTTAGTCACAATAATAATAAAAATACGCTATACAGATTTTGTTTCGACAATTACGCATGGGTATCGTTAATGTTTGATGAATCTCTTCAACTTGCAAACGCATCATTTAAAGGTCGTTGTGAGTGGGGAAAAAAAATGCTTACGCGTGCTTTATCACATCTCAGTACTGATGAAACATTCATTCATTTCATGCATTCTTTTTATCACTATAGAATGATAGGTCAGTTAAATGCTGATGCAATGGTCTCGAGTTTGACAGCAATAAAACACTCATTTCAGTAACATAATTATTTTTTAAAAAACTTTGATTTCTAGTACACGTGCTTTCATAATGAGATTCTGAACGTCACCGCCAGGGAATCAAACTCAGGACCTTTACATGAATTGCTTAGTTAAGAATTTATCATGAATGTTATGATTTCATGTTTATCAGGTGATTAAGATTTTTCTTTCTTCTTTTCTTTTGTAGTAAATTCACGCTGCACAATTCCTTTTTTCCCCACATTACATATTTGTTTTACCGTACCTGTTTGTTTGTTTTCTCCTTTTATTAACCATGGCCGAATCGGGTTTTACTGTTTGCAATGAAATCACTCGTCATTATAGACGATTTAACATTGAGGGCAGAATGCTCGAAGTTCAATTCAATGCACCGCCCGTAGGAACCGATATCATACAGTATGTACATAACAGTTTCCAAGCAATGCTGGACCATTTGTTATCCAATGTCGACGATGAGGCGATGGTTGGTTTATCGGTAATATCGCCACGCAACACGAATAAACCATTTTGGGTGAGTTTTCGCCAAGCACGAAACCTGACACTGGAAACGATGTGGGCCTCGTTCGAAAGAGTGTTACAAAGTAACAATGCATTTCTCCTGCACGAACCATTTACCGTTCATTTTCATCGTGTGGATATTCCACGTGGCTACGGCGGTTTGCGGCAAGGAATACTTCAAAATGAAGAATTGTTACGTTGCAAACGAGGGATTGTACGTGTACAAAATCAAGATTCAAGGTGTTTGGCGTACGCCTTTGTTATTGCTATTGGTCTGAAGGCATACAAGAATGTAGATGTGCAACGTTATAAGCAGTATCAACGCCAATCGAAATATGTTGTGGACCAAGAAGTCGATGCGTTATGTGCAAATGCAAGAGTCAATTTGGATCATGGTGCCAGTGTAAATGAAATTCGACAATTCCAGTCATACCTCAAAGAATATAAAATTACAGTGTATACCAGTTTCACAGGCCATGATATCATGTACGAGGGGCCCAACGACGAAAATCGCACTCCCATAAATTTGATTTGTTTGGCTGGCCATTTTGACATCATCCAATCCTTAACTGCTTGTTTTGCAACCAAGTTCTACTGTGAGGCGTGCCATAAAAAGTATAGTAAACGCAATGAACATGTAAAAAATTGTCCTGTAACGTGCTCCAAATGTTTACAGAGACCACTATGCGACAAGAACCAAACGCCGATATTTTGCAACGACTGCGATCGGCAATTTTACGGCGAAGAATGTTTTAATAATCATCGTAATATTGTATATCATCGTGGGGAACCTGTATGCAAAATGGTGAAGCAATGTACTAGATGCTACAGAGTATATTCCTTTGTGCATACTGGACAACGCCTTCATGATTGCAATGAGATCTTTTGCAATGTTTGTAAGAAGATTGTTCCGGGATCACATCAATGTTTTATGCTTCCTGATCGACAATGCTTGAAACCAGGTGTTCCTTCACTCATGCACGCAAAGAAAGCCTTGTTGATATTCTATGATATAGAATCTATGCAGGACACGAATATTGGTGATAATACGTATGTACACATTCCAAATTTATTGGTTGCACAACAAGTATGTTATGCATGTGTTGAAAACAATAATATCCAGCAGTGTTGCAGTACGTGTGGTCAGCGCCAGCATATTTTCCAAGGAGAGGATCCAGTTTATAATTTTCTCCAGTACTTGCGGTAACGTCGTCCCAATATAAATAGGATTTTCTGTGTCGCGCACAACGCTAAGGGATACGATGGACATTTTATCCTAAAGACCATGGTAGAACAATGCCAATGGAGACCCGACGTCATATTAAATGGGACCAAGATACTGAGTTTAACCTTGAATAATCTGACGTTCATTGACTCGTTGAACTTCTTGCCTATGGCATTAAGTAAATTGTCAAAAGCGTTCAATTTACCCGCAACCAAAGGCTACTTCCCGCATTTCTTCAACACCAAGGAGAATCAATCGTATATTGGACCACTTCCAGAAACAAAGTATTATGGTGCAGATGAAATGGCCGTCGAAGACAGAAACAAGTTCATGCAGTGGTACAACGATCATCGTAATGACACGTTTGATTTCCAGAAGGAAATTCTCAAGTATTGTATTCAAGATGTCAATGTACTGCGACAAGCATGCGTTTCGTTTATGACGTCATTTGAAACAGAAACCAAAGTGAATCCCTTCTTGGAGACGATCACGATTGCAAGTGCTTCCAATCTAGTATTCCGCCGGAATTTCCTCAAACCCAACACCATTGGAATTCTACCGGCACACGGATATCGATGGAGAAGTACCCAATCGATCGCTGCAATGCAATGGCTGGCCTACATTGAAAAAACCGAAGAAAAACAAATCTTACATGCGGCCCGACAAAAAGAAGTGTTTATTGCGGGATTCCATGTTGATGGCTACTACCAAGATCCTGAGACGTTAGAGGAGCACGTCTACGAGCATGCCGGCTGCTTTTATCACGGGTGTAAAGTATGTTTTACTACAGGCCGTAATCAGCCCATCTACAGCAATCCAGAAGACACCATGGAATTCCGTTATGAACGAACGCAACGAAAAAATGCAAGACTGCGTGAATTGGGGTACATTGTACATGAAATGTGGGAGTGCGAATTTAATCAGTTCTTAAAACAAAATCCTGCAATGGCGACGTATCTGAAGAATCACCCGTACATGAACCGCAGACCATTAAATCCAAGAGATAGCTTTTTTGGAGGAAGGACCAATTGCGTGAAATTGTACCACCAAGTCGATGAAAAAGCAGGAGAAGTAATAAAATATTTCGATATTGTCTCGCTTTATCCTTATGTAAATAAGTGTGCTAAATACCCTGTAGGGCATCCACGAATTTATCTACAGGGTGATGAAAATATACCATCAATAAATAAAGTCAATTGTCTGATCAAAATGACGATATTACCAAGTCGCCATCTTTATCATGGTCTCCTGCCTTACCGATGTAACAAGAAACTACTCTTTCCACTGTGTGCTGCGTGTGCCGAAGAAATGAACCCAGACCCTACAGCAACGTGTACGCACAACGATCAGGAGCGGTGCCTCACTGGAACATGGGTATCATATGAAATACAGAAAGCAATAGAATTAGGATATCAACCGGTGGAAATTTTTGAAATTTGGGACTATGACATTGAACAATATGATCCCATCACGAAAACAGGTGGCTTGTTCACGGAATATATCAATACGTTTTTGAAATCAAAAATGGAAGCGTCTGGCTGGCCCAGTTCCTGTGTGACCGAAGAAGACAAATCAAAATTCATACAAACCGTCCTGGAGCGTGAAGGTATTGCATTGGATCCGTCCAAAATTGAAAATAATCCTGCACGAAGAAGTTTATCTAAGCTTTGTGTGAACTCTCTATGGGGAAAGCTTTGCCAGCGTACAAACTTTAGCCAGACCACAATTATTGATCGGCCGGAAGAATTTTATGAAAAACTCACTTCCCCCGACATTAAACTCCATCAAATTGTACCCATCAATGATACGATGTTGTATGCGTTCTGGGAGTACAGTGAACATGTGCCTGTTCAAAACCGAAACACCAATGTCGTGTTAGGTGCATTTACAACATGTCAGGCACGTCTGGAACTGTACAAGTACCTGGAAATGTTGCAGGAACGTGTTTTATATTTCGACACGGATTCTGTAATATTTACGGAGAAGCCCGGGGAGCCAACCATTGAACCTTCTACGTACTTGGGATGCTTATCGGATGAGATGGAGTCTTACGGACCACGAGCATACATCAAAACATTTGTCAGTGGAGGACCGAAAAATTACAGCTTAGAAATATACAATCCGGATACCAACGTCACCAGTTACATATGCAAAATTAGAGGATTTACATTAAACTACAATGCAGGACAACAATTAAATTTCAACACGCTAAAAGAAATGATTACAAATCAATGCCGTGGACAAGTCACCATCACTATCCCCCATAAGATATGCAGGACCAAAGACCATACCATCGTCACACGCAAAGAAGAAAAAATGTACAGTATCCAGTACACAAAACGTCGATTTAAAGAATTCAATTCTTATGATACGGTTCCGTACGGGTACGTTAAAAAACAGAAGATGGAACTGGAAAAAGAAGATGAAGAAGAAAAAACTGTAAATACCCAATAAGGCCGCCATTTCTTTTTTTCCTTTTCCTTTTCTTCTTTCCCTTCCTTAACCACAAAGCAGCAACACCAAGAAGAAAATGAAGTACCCACAAGAGTTCATAAACCATCAACACCACCATCAGTGGAAGAAATGCAGAATCCCGTACCGAAGGAGGAACCTTGACCATAAAGCAGCAACACCAAGAAAAATGCAGTACCCAGAAGAGTTCATAAACATCCATCAGTGAAAAAAAATGCTGTCATCTCGTACCCGAGGAGGAAGATGAACCTAAACAGATCCATCATTTACGAGTAAGTTTTATTTCTCTTATCAATATTGACTCGTTTTTATTGTTTCAGAAAAAAAAAGAAATTCATAAAGTAATCCGTCGTTTCTTCTTTTTCTTTACAGGATACGTCTACAACATTCGAAGATGATGACACGTCCAACATATTCATTAAACTAGATCCTGTATTTATTATGTTAATAAACATGTATAGGAAGAGCACATACTTTTCGTTAAAATACAACAAGTTGAAAAAAAAATATGTTTTATTATTTCTTGAAACCCTGAACACTTGTTTTCAAATCATGGTAATCTTGAAAATTTAAGGTGGAAAATATATTCAAGATTTGGTTTACATGATTTTGTTCGAAAATTAATTAATTTTTAGTGTCCAAAATTTGATTTTTAATTTAGTTCGAAAAATTGATTTGAAAACTTTCAAATGTGGTTTACATCTTTAGTTCGAAACTTGTTTTTAAAAATTGGTTCGAAATTTTTTTGTTTAAAATTTTTGTTTAATTTTTTTAGTTTGAAATTTATTTGTAATTTTTGTTTCGAAATTTTTTGTTCGAAAATTTTTTGTTTGAAACTTTTTTGTTTCAAAATTTTTAGTAACAAACTTTTTTTGGTTCGAAAATTTTTAGTTTTGAAATTTTTTTAGTTCGAAAAAATTTTAGTTTAAAATTTCTTGTACTCTGCGGAACCGTTTCGAAAAGAATCGGAGCAGTTTAGGTAAGAAAAATCTGGCAACACTGTTTCCATTAATGAAGCGCTTACTGAGCGTTTAAAAAAAATCGCTTAAACTCACAACAATGTGTTATAAGAAATCTACAAGCGACACCCCTCTTTCACCATTGTTACTTCCAGAGACATAGGCTACTAATTCAAGGACAAGATCTCCATCAAGGTAAGAAAGCTGGTAATCATCTTATCTGCCAAAGAGAACGATAATATTTAATGTAAACTTCAGTACAATATCATGATACCAAAAAAAGGGTTATTTAAGGAGGAGGTTGAACCCTTCATGGGAACTTTACGCATAACCATAAAAAGGGAACTAAATTCTAAAAACCATGTCTAGGGTGATCACCAACATATCGCTCTATATTTCACTCATGGGCTGTGGGGGTTAAGATCATGTGACTTCTATCAACCAATCAACATCATGGTACCAAAGCAATCATCTTACCCATAAAAGGAAACAAATGAGTGAGGATTTTCCCATGTAATCTGTTCACCGTGTGGCGGATCTAAGATCATGTGACCTCTATCAACCAATCAAAATCGAGATACCAAAGTATACATCAGAAAGGACACCCTAATTTCAAAAATCCTAGGACCTAAAATCACGTGATCTCTATCATCCAATCAGAATCAAGGTACCAAAGCACTTATCTTACACGTAAAAGGAAACGAATTAGTGATGGATTTCCCCGCAAGGGTAAAACATGACGTCATACCATGTGACCTGTTCACCGTGTAGCGGGTCTAAGATCATGTAACCTCTATCAGCCAATCAGTATCGTAGTACCAAAGTACTCATCAAAGAGGATACCCAAATTTCAAAATCCCAGGGTCTAAGATCATGTGACCACTATCAACCAATCAAATTCAAGGTACCAAACCACTCATCTTACCCATAAAAGGTAACGAATTTTAAAAAATCCCTGAGCCTAAGATCATGTGACCTCTATCAACCAATCAGCATCGTGGTACCAAAGGATTCATCTTACCCGTAAAAGGGAACGAATTTCAAATATCGCAGGGTCTAAAATCACGTGACAGCTGTCAACCAATCAGAAACACACATCTTACCCGTAAAAGGGAACAAATTTCAAAAATCCCGGGTGAGGGATTTCCCCGCGGGGTGACTCATGACGTCATACCACGTGACCTGGAAATTTGAATTTCCCGCGTGGGCGGGGCCTAACGTCACGTGACCTCTCTCAGCCAATCAGAATCGAGGTACCAAAGCACTCATCTTAGCCGTAAAAGGGAACGGAGTTCAAATATCCTGGTCATAAAAGAGAGTGAGGATGAGTCATTCGGGCGAACGGGGGGACTACTACTGAAGCGCACCCCTGAAATAGAGTTATGCTAATCGTAATCTTCTGAGATAGATACCCCCCGAGGAATAAGTAAACAAACAAACAAACAAACAAACAAACAAATAAATAAATAAATAAATAAATAAATAAATAAAAATAGTTTCGTAATGTTTATCTTCCGTATACGAGTAATTGAAAAATTTTAGTGTCTCAACAATGAGAGCAGTATACAGGTGATCCGGCGTTCCTGGCGGAACTTCCCTAGTTGCGGACAAAATTTCACACTATACCCTCTTTCGGCTCTCCCCCCCCACGGTAGTTTTAAGAATTTTTATCTATTATCTACTCCCTTGGAGTAACTGTTGCTCTGTATTTTCACGGGCTTGCAACCGTCAGAATGAATATCTTGGCTGCTTTCCCAGCTACCCATTCAGCATGCAATAGATACATGCAATAACAATCAAATCCCACACAAACTACTCTACCCATCAAATATTTTAACATGGAAAGTTCTTTTACGCAACGTAATTCGTTTGTTTAAAATGGAATAGACCTAAATACAACTTTTTTTTTTATGTTCTGGAGATTCGATAGCGAGATCGCTCACGTCAAAAAATGAGAATTAGTGCTCTGACAATCTGGTAGAAATACAACATGCCATATATACATTACTGTGATTACATTGCTATTTATTCAATGATTATTTTGCTTAGAGCTTTCTTACTCTCCAGGGTACTCTTCAAGGGTATACAATTACTCTTCACTTATGTCGCGAAAAAATATTCAGCTTGCAAATTTATTTCGAGAACTTCTCATTCCCTAATACATGTTTATTCTCTCAATTTGTATGTACAACCGACAAACTTACACAGAATCTCAACCGAGTTCAAATGTGAGGTGTCTGCTGTGAAACACAGGTCAGTTATATGGGAGGAGCTTTTAGAGTGCAATTCTAGGAACACTGTGGGCTTTTAGAGTGTAATTCTAGGAACGCTGTAGGGGGCCATCCCGCTCCACCTGAGACAAAAAAAAAAGAAAAAAGAAATCTGGCGGCACACAACTAATTCACACTGGTTACAAAGCAGGCACAACAAAACAAAGTTCTGAATGAAATATGTTTATTTTTTTGCACTATTCCATTTTCCGAACAATAACGTTTACCGGTGACTTGTTATCCCTCCACCATAGCCACCATGAAAACAAATTCAATCGGAATTTGGGCAGCTTGTTTGATCACGAATAATTATCGTTTGATCTCAACGCATAATGACGTATTGCACACAATTTGGCTAGGGCTTGTTAGCCCTTGATATTCGGCATGTACTATTCCATAGATATTTCAATCATAAATAGGTAAGCCAAGTTTCGTTAGTTTCTGGTAGAAAGTATGACAGATAAAGTTGATTGTTTATTTAACAATTATGGCCTCTAACAATGAAACTAACAACAACTGAAATCGACAAGTACCATTTCATAGATATATCAGTGGTAATCCGATGGGTGTGCCAAGTTTGGTCAGTTTCTGGTACAAAATATAGCAAAGTTGATTCTTTGTTTAACGATGGTGGCCTTCGACAATGAAACTAACAACAATATGTGAAATCAACACCTACTATTTCCTAGATATTTCAATCTTAAATGGGTGTGCAAAGTTTGGCCAGTTTCTGGTAAAAAGTATGGCTGATAAAGATGATTATTTATTTAATAATGGTTTCCTCTAACAATAAAACTAAAAACAATATGTGAAATCGACACGTACCATTCCATAGACATCTTAATCGTAAATGAGTGTGCCAAGTTTGGCTGGTTTGTGGTAGAAAGTATGGCAGGTAAAGTTGTTTGTTTATTTAACAATTTAGAAATCCATCCATTGTGTATTTAACAAGGTGGTCTTCAGCAACGAAACTAACAACAATACATGAAATCGACACTTAGCATTCCCTAGATATTTAAAACTTAAATTTCTGTGCAAAATTTGGTCAGTTTCTGGTAGAACGTATGGCAGATAAAGTTGATTGTTTATTTAACAATGGTAGCCTATAACAATGAAACTAACAACAATATGTGAAATCGGCAGGTACCATTCCTTAGATATCTCTGTTGTAATCCGATAGGTGTGCCAAGTTTAATCAGTTGGTGGTAGAAAGTGTGACAGATAAAGTTGATTTTATATTTAATGATGGTGGCCTTCAACAATGAAACTAACGACAATATGTGGAATCCACACGTACCATTCACTAGATATCTCAATCTTAAATGGGTGTGCAAAGTTTCTTCACTTTCTGGTAGAAAGTACGGCATATAAAGTTGATTGTTTACTTAACAACGGTGGCCTCTAACAATGAAACTAACAACAATATGTGAAATCGGCACAAACCATTCCATTGATATCTCAATCGTAAATGAGTGTGCCAAGTTTCGTTAGCTTGTGGTAGAAAATATGGCAGAATAAGTTGACTGTATATTTAATAATGGAGAAATCCAACGATTGTTTAACAATGGTGGCCATCAATAATGAAACTAACAACAATATGTGAAATCGACACATAGCATTCCCTAGATATTTCAACTTTAAATGGGTGTGCAAAGTTTGGTCAGTTTGTGGTAGAACGTATGGCCGTTAAAGTTGATTGTTTATTTAACAATGGTAGCCTCTAACAATGAAACTAACAACAATATGTGAAATCGACCCATACCGTTCCATAGATATCTTAATCTTAAATGAGTCTGCAAATTTTGGTTAGGTTGTTGTAGAAAGTGTGGCAGAAAAACTTGATTGTTTATTTACAATGGTGGCCTTCAACAATGAAACTAACAACAATATGTAAAATCGACACTCAATCTTAAATGCGTGTGCAAAGTTTGATCACTTTCTGTTAGAAAGTATGGGACATAAAGTTGATTTTTTATTTAACAATCGTGGCCTCTAACAATGAAACTAACAAAAATTAATGAAATCGACACGTACCGTTCCATAGATATCTCAATCGCAAATGAGTGCGCCAAATTTGGTTAGTTTGTGGTAGAGAGAGTGTAAGATAAAGTTGATTGTTTATTTAACAAAGGAGAAATCCAACGATTGTTTATTAAACAATGGTGGCCTTCAACAATAAAAGAACAACAACATGTGAAATCGACACATACCATTCCATAGATATCTCAATCGTTTATGAGTGTGCAAAGTTTGGTTAGTTTGTGGTAGAAAGTATGGAAGATAAAGTTGATCGTTTATTTGACAATGTAGAAATCCAACGATTATGTATTTAACAATGGTGGTCTTCGACAATGAAATTAACAACAATATGACAAATCGAAACATCTTTCCCTAGATATTTCAATCTTAAATGGGTGTGCAAGATTTGGTCAGTTTCTGGTAGAAAGTATGGCAGATAAAGTTGATTGTTTATTTAACAATGGTGGCCTCTACAATGAAACTATCAACAGTAAGTGAAATCGACACGTACCGTTCCATAGATATCTCAATCGTAAATGAGTGCGCCAAATTTGATTAGTTTGTGGTAGAAAAAGTGTAAGATAAAGTTGATTGTTTATGTAACAATTTAGAAATCCAACGATTGTTTATTTAACAATGGTGGCCTTCAACAATGAAAGAACAACAATATGTAAAATCGACACATACCATTCCATAGATATCTCAATCGTTCACGAGTGTGCAAAGTTTGGTTAGTTTGTGGTAGAAAGTATGGCAGATAAAGTTGATCATTTATTTAACAATGGAGAAATCCAACGATTATGTATTTAACAATGGTGGTCTTCGACAATGAAATTAACAGCAATATGACCATTCGAAACATCTTTCCTAGATATTTCAATCTTAAATGGGTGTGCAAGATTTGGTCAGTTTGTGGTAGAAAGTGTGGCAGATAAAGTTGATTGTTTATTTAACAATGGTGGCCTTCAACAATGAAACTAACAACAATATGTGGAATCCACACGTACCATTCCCTAGATATTTCAATCTTAAATGGGTGTGCAAAGTTTGGTCAGTTTCTGGTAGAAAGTATGGCAGATAAAGTTGATTGTTTATTTAACAATGGAGAAATCCAACGATTGTTTATTTAACAATGGTGGCCTCGAACAATGAAACTAACAACATGTGGAATCGAATGGTACCATTCAGTAGATATCTCTGTGCTAATCCGATGGGTGTGCCAAGTTTGGTCAGTTTGTGATAGAAAGTGTGGCAGATAAAGTTGATTGTTTATTTAACAATGGTGGCCTTCAACGATGAAACAAACAACAATATGTGGAATCCACACGTACCATTCCCTAGATATTTCAACCTTAAATGGGTGTGCAAAGTTTGGTTAGTTTCTGGTAGAAAGTATGGCAGATAAAGTTGATTGTTCATTTAACAGTGGTGGCCTCTAACAATGAAACTAATAACAATATGTGAAATCGACACGTGCCATTTCCTAGACTTTGTAACGTCCATTAACCAGATTATATCCGTTTTTGCATAATTTTTGAATTGTTTATTTTATTTTGATTGTTTTAATTTTATTAGTTTTATATGTTAACATTGGTGACAATGACGCCATCTATCGTTTTAGACACAAACTATTTGGACGTTATGAATAACCTTAATACTATGAAATTCTCTTCTTCCATGGTGAAATGGAAAAAGATCATGTAATTGCCACTACTTTACAAGAATATAACCAAAAACGTCAGTAGAAAACACATAAAATTTACTTTTTGAGGCTCGTTTTGGCGCCCCTCTTTCTCTGGTGCCCCGGGCAGTCGCTCGGCCCTTGGTCCAGCCCAGAAAGTACGGACGCATAACTAAGGACTGCGGAGGAGAGGTTAAGCTTCATGTTATGCCACTGGTTTCACGTGTTTGAAATGTTCAGTAAATGGTCGGTTAGTGAAATAATTTCGACGGTTACTGATGTTTAAAGTTTAGCTAAGACAAAGTTACCTAACCAAATACATTTGATATCGCGATGCCACAATTTGATTTTTCCTCACATAAAAAAAATAAAAACAATAGTAATTAGAACCCTTACTCATACTGGGCTCGAACTAAAAACCTAATTCGTACAGACTAGTTTCTCTGACCAACTGAGTTTCGATTTCTTACGCGAAAGAAGTCTGTTATATTACGAGGCATGCTTTTCATTATCAAAACTGTTCGAAGTAATACGAACATGGCTTAAGAACAGAGGCGTAACTGAATTACCACCCGATTGACCTTGAGGGAAAATCACCAAAAGGTAGCTATAAACGTAAGTTCAGCATGCATTTCTGTGGAGCTCTGTTCAGTATTCCTATCTGCCAATCATGCTTGTTCGTAGGAGTAATATTTTACAAACCTAACCTTTCGATAGAGCACAATGGCAGAGAAAGGGAAGGAATTCTTGCCCTTGTGAACGTGGGATACTACCATGTGCAATAAAACTGTCGCGTCTCCTTGAAGTGATATTTCATCGAAAACAACTCGTTTTCCTTTATATATCCGAAGTTTTTGAGGGTTTCAAAATGAGGAAACGTTACTGACAAACAAGGACGCATTTAGGGGTGGGTCTAGGGGGTCCGGACCCCCTCTGAAATCCCAACTTTTCTGTAAATTTAGCCTACTTTTGGGGGCTATCTTTTAAAATTTTATTATAATTTATCCTAATATTGAAGTCGGACCCCTCCCGAAATAAATTACTGCATACGTGTCGGCTGACAATTTTCAATATATTCGTTAAATAGTTGCCTAAGAAGAGATTGTATCATGAGAGGCGTCCTATAGGGTATGGTGGTGGGAAAGAGAGGGAGGGGGCGAAGGAGACTACAATTAATGGATGATATTAAAACAGAAAGATCATATGTGAAGACGAAAAGGTTAGCGGAGGACCGTGGAGCATGGAAGCTTCTCAGCTGCGGCAAGTGACCTGCCAATAAAGGCAGAATACCTATGATGATGACGTTAAATAGTAAAGTAAAATAACTAAGTTAGGAGCAAAAAGCTTCAACACGGGCTAACTTTTGTCCACTGCCAATATTGTTAGAAGGGATATTCATAGCAAAAACTGCTAGTCAATGCTGAACCTTGGAACGTCACCCCGAACAAAAAGCCTATTATTGAGAAATACATATGAAACATGTTATGAAACATGAAAACTTATCCAGCTTTTATCTGGCATGAAATTATTATATACACCAAAATTCACTCTCCTAAAATGTGTATCTAAACATTGCTCTACCTATCTATGAAGCAATGAAATTTTTTTATCGAAATATGTGAGCAGGAAACTCTAACAGCCAGCCATTTTATTTAAATCGTAATAAACCCTGTAACCGTGCATTAACGTGAAGACAAAGCTTGGTCCATTGGTAAAGTGTTGGAAGAATGAAAACTCAATGTTCGTAGATTCGAATCTATCCACTCATCACAACATTTTATTCTTATGTGTAACGATGAAATAAGAAAAAAAATGTATAACCGTTAAGACAAAACTTCAACCAAGTCTGAAGAGAACAATACTAAAATAGTAACACAATGACGTCAACCAAGAATTATTTCATGTAGCGTTTGGACGAAATTACAGCTGTCAACAATTGCAGAAGTAAAAACAGGCTGATAGGTGTAATGCAGTCTAGACTTCTGAATGCATTTACTTCCTGAAAACTTCCGTCTTGTCATTGGTATGTCGTAAGTCATGGTAAAACCTTTCAATTGGAAGTAAAATGACACAAACTAAAACAGTTTTAAATCAATAAATGTCTGTGTGTAAAAGTAGGTGTCTCTTATTTGGAGTTCCTTTTATTTTGACGCGACAAATGAAAGAAAGTATGGTGTTCGAAAAAAAATCAAATTTGAGATTTCAACGAATTTACACGTATTAACTTATAGCTCCTAACACCGAAAAAGTTATTTTTCGATACATGTCCATCTGTTCGTCTATTCGTTCGCTACATTTTTCTGTGCATTTGCCTAGAGGCCATACCGTTTAATTTATCTGCACCAATAGTTTTTTTTTTTTTTTAATTTCCCTCCTACTCCCAAAACGAGGGTAGTTTCCAGTACGGTGAAAATAGAAAAAAAGATATTATCTCATAACTGGCTCTAACGGTCTTGTTTTCTTTCTTTTTTTTATAAATCAATATTTAATTAGCAACCCTATTTTGTGGTATAAGGCATTTATCTGAGAAAAATCTACAAGGGGTAGTTTATACTAAGGGGTGAGTTTTTTCTCAGTGATTTTCTCAAAATGGACTCAAGTGTTTTCGTTCATATTTTATAAATAAATATTTCATTAATAACTTAACAATATGGCATAACTCGTTTGTCCTAAAAAAAAATGCGAGGGGTAGTTTATTTTTGGTGGAGTGTGTTGTCTGGGCGATTTTCTCAAAAACGACTCAAAAGAGTTTATTCATATAGCAAAAATTAATATTTCGTTAATAAGTAGTTTACTCTTGGGGGTGTTTTTCCTCCACGGTTTTCTCAAAAGTGAGTCAAGCAATTTTGTTCGTACTCAGAAATAAATATTTCATTAAAAACCTAATAATATGGAATAACTCGCTTACCCTGAAAGAATCCTCAAGAGAGAGTTTATTCGGGGAGTTATTTTTCCCTCCCGATTTTCTCAAAAATTACTCGCGCAATTTTATTAATTCATAAATAAGTATTTCATTAATAACCCTATATTTTAGTATAAGTCATTTCTATGAAAAACAAATACAACGGATAGTTTATTTTGGGGGTCAAGGTTTTTTCCCGACTATTTTCTCGAACGACATGCGATTTTGTTCAAATTTCGCAACTAAATATTTCATTAATAACCAAAAGTATATCTTAACTCATTGTTCGAAACAATTCACAAGAGGTAGGTTACTCCTGACGTGTTCTTTTTGAACGACTTTCTAAAAAATGACTCATTTATTTTTTTTTTTTTTTCATATTTCATAAACAAGGATTGCATTAATTGGTATATTATATGTCTAATGAAAATGTGCTCAAAGTGTGAGTTAGTTTTGTATGTGGATTTTCTTCAATCGAAGTTTTTTATTCGAAAATCTGACATTCGATGTATTTGAATAATACGATAATTTTATTCGTATTATCCAAATACACACTTCAGTAACAACTGCGGCCTAACACAGTTAAGAAATTGAATTGAAAAAGTTTAGTGCGGTGGCCCTGTAACTGAATATTTTTTGGTAAACTCCCTAGCTTTTTGTGGTAAACTCAGGCTTTTCTTTTTCGAGTGACAAAAGAGAGAAGAAAATATAGTGATTGTGAAAATAATATATCAAATTCAGATTTCAACGGATTTACATGTTTCATGGCGTCTACATACCGACAATGTGATTTTTCGCCACCCGTCCTTCCGGTCCGTCCGTTCGGTACACTTTTCTATGCACTCGCCTAGAGGCCATACCGTTCAACGTATCTACACCAAATTTTAAACTTAGGGTTTACATAGTATTCCTACAGGAGATTTTCCAATTTTTTTCCTACCACCTAAAATAAGTGTGGTTTACCAACAGCCGAAAATCGAAAACAGCTATTTTCTCAAAAATGGTTTTAACGATTTTGTTTATTTTTCATTAATCAATATTTAATTAACAACCCTATATTGCAGTATCAGATATTTCTCTTAGAAAAATTTACGAGGGGTAGTTTATTCTTGGAGGCGACTTTTTCTCGACGATTTTCTCAGAAAAGACTGGCAAATTTTGTACACACTTCATAAATAAATATTTAACCTTACAACATGGTATAAGTCAATTGACCTGAAAAATATATGAGTAGTAGTTTATTCTTGGAGTTGAATTTATTTCCAGTGAGTTTCTCAGACACGACCAGTTGGCAACCCTGTATCTCGACAACGAAGCTAAATTCGAAAACTACAAGAGGACCATTTGTCTCCTTTTGATGTCACGAATCATCTCACAAAGTTTGTGGACATCTTTCAGATTCATCCTTAATGAAGCTTCTTTTCGAAAAGTTAACTATTAACTTTAGGCATTGTTTATCTTTTTAAATCACAAATACCGTTATTCATTTTAAGGCACAGGGCTATTCTGAGAGAATAGATCTTGAAAAATAATTTTAAAACTTAGACTTTTGTTTTCGAAACATTCCAGACAAGACGAGACATTTTACAAGCTATCTCGTGTCCAAAACATTTGTCTCATCTTATCTTGGATGTCACAAAGCGCGTTTCGTCCTTCTCGAGACATGTTTTTTCGCGTGCGCATTCGTTAACACTTGGAAAGGATTATCTTTCTACTCAAAGCATTGTTTTTATAATGATTGCATATTTATGATAATTGCTGTCAACATAAATTACAGTCCTTTCAGTTGAATTAATTTTTATTATTATTATTGAAATTAAAATTAAATGCAATATCTAGTTTAACGTTGCACGATTATGCACCTACGCTAAGGGAGAATGATGATGAATGAAATAGTGAAATGATGAAAGTGGAAGGAAAATGAAAAATCCCAAGAAAACCCATACCCATGCACACGGTATTTGTCCACCTCAAATTTCACTTGGCGCGAAGTGGAATCGAGCCACGGACCCCATGCACCAAAGGTGAATGCTTTATTATTATTATTATTATTATTATTGTTAATAATAATAATAATAATAATAATAATAATAATAATAATAATAATAATAATAATAATAATAATTGAAGCGAGCTTAGCGAGTTGACTTGATTTTGAGTTTAACGTCCTGTTCAGCAGCGAGGCTATATGAGACGTGAACCTACTGATTAACGTGGAATCCGAACCACATGAGTTCCCGCCAGGAATCGAACCCAGATCTCCTACGCCACAGTCGCGTACGCTAACCGCTTAGCCACGGAGGAGCTCCGAGCTTAACGAGTTTCAACCGTCCGACTCAACCAACGTTTGGGTGCCTGTTCGTTCGTCTGCTCCATGACAACTTCTCATAAAAGACATTTCATTTTAATGAAACTAGTAAGTGCCATCTTTAAGCTTTGCGAAGTAACTATTGCTTCGAATTTGAATCTGCAAAATATAAGAGGTTAAAGTAACCAAATGGTGCAAGTTTCCACTCATGTATACAAAACAATTTTGCAATATCAACTACGTGAATCTTGTCCCATAAAAAAGCCGAAACCCCTACACCGAAGAGCCCTCCGAGATTTGGTCATTGTCCACACGGACTGAAATTGTCGTTTGAAGCCAAGACTTTAATATGAAGCCAATAATTTCTTTAAAATAGACGAAAAATTCGAAAGTTATAAGCATTTTCAAATTTTTGCCTTTTCCCATAAGGGAGCTGTGCCCCCCTATACTGAAGAGCCCCCCTTCCCCCGAGATTTGATTAGTGTCCACTCGGACTGAAATTGTCATTTGGAACCAACACTTTAATAAAACTAACTCTATGGCCTATGGAACCCGGAGGTTCAATGCCGCGTTCACAAAAGCTCTCCACTGACTTCTATCCTTAGCTAACTGCATCCAGTTTCTACTTTGTATTCCAATCTCTGCGAGATACCAACACTTCAATACGAAGCAAAATATTTCTTTAAAATAGACGAAAAATTCGAAAGTTATAAACATGTTAATATTTTTGCCTTCTCTCATAAGGGGGTCGTATTAGCCTACACTGAAGAGCCCTACGAAATTTAATCATTGACCACTTGGACTTAAATTCTCATTTGAAACCAAAACTTTAATATGAAGCGAAAAATTAAATTTTTACATCAATTTAAACTGACTGGGTTCCGGTTCACCTCACTATTGTTTAGTTAAGTGGTAATTTGTGACAGCTTCACATCAACAGAATCTTTCACTTCCCCCCCCCCCCCAGAAGTTCGTGCTGGATCCGCCACTGGAATCAGTAGACACTTTTCCTATTCTTTTTGTCACCCTTGTAGGGGCTCCCTCGTACAAATAAAGGAGTGGTAATATTAAAATCAAGGGGCGCTTTGTATTAGGTATTTCTTTAGTTACCTACCCCTAACCGCACAGGGCCATCTTTGGTAGAATAAAAAATGTTACGTGATATTCCAATCATGAAAGGGGAGAGGATGGTGTAAATATATCTTATTTATTTTGTCTGCCCTGCTTATCAGAAATTACATTCTGTTGGAAGGGTACTGAAATGAGAGGGGCAAAATAAAACGTCGTACCCCCTCCTACATGGTTGCTCAAACAATTACTAAAGAAAGCATTTTAAACTAAGATATTTAAGATTTAAACTAAGAAACTAAGATATCCTTACATTATGTAAGGATGGCATATTTAAGCTTATTATTATTATTTGAATGTTTTTGGAGCACCGAAATTTTGTGAGACGAACAATGGTATGTAGAGGTTTAAGATGGGTGGTCATAGGGGAGGAAAAACCAGGATTTTTCTCTGTCTGACTCTCTAACGTAAAGATTATGTGCTGAAGGTAAGAAGCATCATCATTCTACAATAGGTTGCTTTTACGTAGAATATCAATTACTTGAGTTTTCTTTTTTCTGGCTACTTTATGTAGTAAATTCAAAACAATTTCAATTCAATACAAATACATTGTAAAACTTTTCCGTAAGTAAACATCTAGGGAAAATTAAACATTTAATAGGGAAATCTGTTATCAAAATATCCAAACACGTAGATAGAAGACTATCTAGTGAGAAATATTGTGAAACTTTATAAAATCCTCCAAATTAGAATTAACATTTACTGGGAAACATTCGTTATGCGCCAGCGAGAATATAGTGAGCAGTGAGCACAGGGGAAATAATTACGAAACTTTTTGCAAACAAAATTAGGGACGCTAATGCAAGTGCGAGAAATTAATCATATTCACGGAGAAATTAAATGTCGACTAAAAGCAGGGAATTCGTGTTACTATTCGGTTTAAAATCTCTTATCGCCGCGAATTCTGTCGAAGAATTTGAAGCTTAAAATATACAAAACGATAATCATGCCTGTTGTTCTGTATGGTTGCGAAACATGGTCACTTACTCTGAGGGAAGAACATAGACTGAAAGTATTTGAGAATAAGATCCTGAGACGAATATTCGGACCTAAGAGGAACGGGAATGGGGAATGGCGGAAACTTCATAACGAGGAACTACATAATTTATATGGTTTACCCAACATTGTTAGGGTCGTCAAGTCTAGGAGGCTAGGTGGGCAGGTCATGTAGCTAGAATGGAAGAAAGTAAAAACGCTTTCAAAGTCTTGACTGGAAGACCAATCGGAAAACGACCATTAGGAAGACCTAGGCGCAGATGGGAGGACAATATTAAAATGGATCTCGCAGAGATTGGAATACAAAGTAGAAACTGGATGCAGTTAGCTAAGGATAGAAGTCAGTAGAGAGCTTTTGTGAACGCGGTATTGAACCTCCGGGTTCCATAGGCCATATAGTTAGTTAATGCAAGTGTGACAACGACATTTTTTTCTTTTTATGGTATCGTCATAAGTTTTACACATATGTTACAATTTGATTCTTTCCCACATAAAAAAATAAATAAAATAACCGTAGTGATAAAAATGACAACAGCACTTCCATGGGGTTCGAACCCACTACCTTCGGCATACAGACTAGTTGCTTTAACTAACTGAGCTATTTGTTTTCTTACGTGAACTGAGCCTGTTCTGGTAAAGACGATTTTTCATTACGATCGTGCTACCAATTCGTCCTTTTCCATAGATAATTTCCACTATTTGCTCTATCTTTACGTTAATACTTGGCATATATTCATATATTTGGAGTTTGCAGATAATGCACGTAATAAGACATATTAGAAATATTTCGTTAAAAGTTTCGTTTGTAGATCTAATCCACGTTTCTCTCAATGACATAGATGTCGCTGCTTCGTGTTGAACTACAGGATTCCCCCGCGTTCTTGAAAATTTCCCACTTTAGCAGAGTTGGTAATTCTCGAGATTTCTGTCGATTTAATGTTTTTTGCTTCTAATTTATTTATTTTAAGCTAATATCTAACACAAATATTAAAAACGGTTTTGTTATTAACCTGTCCTGCTGGGGAAACCTTCCGAAATTTCGAAAACATAAAGAAAACGGAGATATTTTCAAAAAACTTCAAAATAAAGAGACGCATCATTTATTTTGCTCATAGTAGTACCTCCAAGATCAAAAATAGTCTTCATCAGCATCGACGACCTTCTGCAAACGTTATGGAAGCCCATGGATTTCATCGAGGTAGAACTTAGTGGGCAGTGAAGCGAAGAAGGTATCAAGTGAATTTTCCACCTCTAGTAAGGATTTGAACTGGCGTCCACTAAGGCGATTATCCAAGGAATAGAACAGGTAATAATTGGGCAGTGTCCGAGGAGTATGGCGGATGCAACAGTGTTTCCCATCCAAGACAAAGCGTGGTGTCCCGGGTCATCCTAGCCACGTGCGGCTTAGCGTTGTCGTGTCAGGTGGACCCCTTTGCGATTCAGAAGTGCTAGCTCTAGAGTTTTTGAGTTTTACTTGAACACGGCTCAACTGCTGACAGTACATAGTTGCACTGATGCTCTGACCAGCTGGTAGCAGTTCCCGATGCACGATGCCGTGAGTTGTCCACCAAACACACAGGAGGACTTTCTTCTGGTACAGTGCTGGTTTCGGTTGTTTTGGAACCTGTTCATGGGATGCTATCCAATGATAACGGCGCCGTAGAGCTTCGTGCAGGACCCACTTCTCATCATATGTCAACATCCTGTCCAGAAATGGCTCCTTTCTCAGACGAGACAGCAAAGAAACGCAAGTATCTGCTCGCGCTGCCTTCTGGTTCAGAGTCAAATCATGTGGGAACTATCGAACCAAGTTGTAGTGCTTCCCAAGTTGATGGAGGTGCTGCAAATGGTTTCTCCACTCACTCTGAATTGTAGTCTCAGTTCCTCACATGCCTGGCCACTGTTCGGCTCAATTGCTGCCTGAGGATCTTCATTTTGGACATGCCTTGGTCTTCTGGCAGGTGGTGCGTCTTCGAGTGTTTCGTCATCGTCCTTAAAACTTTTTAAACCACCGTTGCACTGTCCGCGTAGTCACGACATCCTCGCCAAAGGCCTGGCATATCTTCCGCCCCGCTACAGTGGCGTTTGATCCCAGTTCGAACCAGGGTTTGAAAAAACCCGGGCTTTTTTTAAAAAGCCCAACCCACCTGGGCCCATATGGGTTTTTTCAGGTATTTTCGGGTTTAATTGGTTTTTTTCGGGTTTAATTGTTGTTTTTTTTTTCGAAATATTTCAGTCTTTGGGGTAAAAGTGTTAAAATATGATTTATATTTCAAGATTGTCATTGTCACAACTTGTAACAATTTTCTGCTTACTGCTGTTTTGAAAAAAATGTCCGTCATTTTGAAATTTTACATTCGACCGCCGAGAAAATCTATACAGCAAACTTAGCATATTTCGTGCTTCCGCCGTCAAAATTTCAACTTAAAAAGACTAAAAATTGCGCTTCGTAGCGTGGATACTCGCTGTTTTGAAAAAAAAAAAAAATAGCCTCCATTTTTATATTTTACGTTGGTATGCCGCCAAAATCTATACAGGAAATTTAGAGTGTCTCGTACTTGTACTCTGAAAATTTTAACTTAAAAGGCCGAAAGTTGTACCCTGTAGTGTGTGTGGTAGAGGAAGACAAACAAGTTGAGTTGATTTTGTGTTTAACGTCCCTTTCAGCAGCGTGGCTATATGAGACGAGACCTAATGATTAACGTGGAATCCGAACCACATGAGCTACCTCCGGGAAGCTAACCCGGGTCCCACGCCGAAGACGCGTACACTAACCGCATAGCCATGGAGGAGCTCGATAGACAAACGAACGATTGTAGATCGTCATCAAGAAGCCTGACTGACATTCGCCAAATATGAATACCAAATGGGGTCTATTAATTTAAAACAAAGATACAATTCATGTTGTATGAAATAAATAAATGTTTTAAAATGTCTTATATGAAATTAACATCTTCCAGCGTAAATAAACCTGCCGTATTTTCTCCATGAGAATACGGGACACCTCAGATCCCCCCCCCCCCTCAACTTTCCAACACAGTGCAATGAACTGTAGTCTGGTTATGAACAAAAGTATAATAGGGCACGATGGCTCAATGGTAGAGCGTTCACCTCTAGTGCATGGGGTTCCTACTTCGATCCCAGCTCGCGCCAAGTGAGCTTTGTGGTGGGCAAACACCTTGTGCGTGGGTTTTCTCGGGATTCTCACGTTTCCTCCCACTTTCTTCATTCTGTCATTTCATTCATTTCTCATCATTACCGTCACCTTGAGCATAGCAGGCATAACCGTGAGACTAAAACTAAAAGATTTCATTTTATTTAATTTTTTTTTCAAGAATATAATATGCGAAAGTTCACTAAGCAGCAGCTGCTTTTCTCTGTTCGTACAATGCAATTAGTTGTACAGACTGAAGATGCCTAAAAACTTAAGATGTGCTATAAAAACGCTTTACAGGAAAACAATATGCAAATTATTTAAATCAGTGGTACAATCTACCTTCAATATTCTTCGCGAGCTTAGCAATATTTATTTGCATGGCTGTATTTGCCAAAATTACGTTCGTCAGTTTAATTTGATGAAAAGCGGATTCTTCTTCTTGTGTCGTGTGTAATTATCAGGACCAAATTTACATTTTTCTAAGAGCTGGACCAAAGCACAATTCTGTGCCCCTAGCCTCTGAAAAAGATTATAATTCTTGTCAACTTATCTCATCTGTTGTTGGAGAAAAGTTAGTCATCTTCATCTTACTGTGTTTGTAAATGTAGAAACACTCAAAGCAATATTTTTATGTTCCGGAGAGTATCCGAGTTATCATCAAGTGTAATGGAAAAAGTAGCATTGTAAATTTCGCTCGCTATCAAGTTGAACAGGGTGGTGTAATAACTTCCTTGAAAATGTTACATGCAACAGCGTACTGTTCATTCACTAATTACAGGATTCCCAGCCAATGTCAGAATTTTTTGTTTTTCACTTTTCGAATAAGCTGATATTGATAACAGAAATGGAATGGAGTTAAAATACGACACGTTTCCCTGTCCTGACTAAATTTACGGAGATGCGGGACACTCGGGTCCAAAAACGGGACTTTCTCGTTTTTTATGGGACGTATGGTAGGCTTAAGCGTAAAATAAATAGTTTTATTGTTGAAGTATTCATTTCCGATCCTTCTGCGTTTTATTCGGGAATTTCCCGAGCACTTCTTTCACGGCGTGTACATCAAAACTTCCACTAGTATGAAAATTTGAACTCAGCACTTGAAATAATTAGCGTTACATAGTCTTCGGAAGCCCGAGCATTAAGCTTCTTAAATTTGACAAGAATTTTTACGCTATTGCTGGTGTTGATTCCACAGAATGCTTATTTGAAGAGTAGCAACAAATGGCTGAACTAAACTCTTATTGTTGGAAAACCAAATTTTAGTTGAAGAAACTTGTGTTTTGCATCAAAGGTAAGAAACAATACTAATAGTTTTACTAATGTATTTATATATGTACTATTAGTACCGGCACCTATGACCTTAAACCCGTCAAACGTATGATGGTAATGTCCCTCGGTGTCGCCAAGTCGACGAGCACACTATTCACGGAAAATATTTTCTAAAGTACAAAATTGCTTATTTTACTTCAACCATACATTAATTTGTTTTATAACTATCTCAAGCTAAGTTTTTTAAAAAAAAAAAAAAAAAAAATCCTTGTGCATTCAGAACTTTATAAAGGTCGTATGTTGAATGTTGTTGTATACCTTAACCTGAAAGCCTCTAATTCGCCCAAGGAAAGTCTAAAGTCTGATAAAAATCACTTACAATGTGATCACCTTAGTTGTACCAATAATATACTAACAAATAGGTCAGAAACCCAGGTGGGTTATAAAGTGGGTTTTTTCAGGTGGGTCCAACCCGATTAGGGCTGAGCCCAGTTGGGCAAACCCTGGTTCGAACTCTACAGCATAATGCCCTTATGCGCGATGTGGAGGTTCCATGTTCACTCTGTCCTTACGCAAGTTCGCAGTGTAATTGAACTGCCACAACCACGTAGTATGTTGGATATACTCACACCAACAACTGACCTTCGCCTTATCTCCATTAACATTCAACTCATGGTGTGAGGTCCAATGGAACACAGACCTCCACAACAAGCGACAGAACTTTCTTTGTTACCTTTATACTAACTAGTGATAGCCTTTATTTGGTCATTGGGTTTATGAGGTGTAAATGGGGGTATTGATTTTGTCCATTTTTCCAGTGTATATTTTCTTATAAAAGAAAGTCACAAATTTGAACTTTCAGGAACGCTGGCAACACTGCTATTTTTCGTACGCAGGAACAAAATTTCACATGTAGGCCAGACATTGGGAACAGTCATATAAAAACAATGAAGAGCGTAGGTGCAATAGCAAGGGAGATAAAAATTCGGAAGCTCGTACCACTCTCCACTTTCCTTGTATATTTGTCGTCTACCTTCACGTTGTCTGGCAGCCCTAGCGACGCCCCTATGAATCACAGGAACACGAACCATACCTCGTTGGAAAACTTTTAGAACACAGATTCCAACTAGGTAACTTTTATGCCCCTATACCCAACTTATAAAAGAAGAAGGAAGAAATTTTAAAAATTACAAAAAAGAATTTTAAGTTTGTGGAACAATAGCAACACTGATGTTTGTCGTACGGAGGAGCGCGCATAAGTTACCTCTCTAAAATCTGTGTCCCATAAGCTTACCAAAGAGGTATATTTCATGTCCCTGTGACAATTATGAGCATCACTAGGGCTGCCAACGTGACAACAATACACCGAAATATATGTACAGAGTGACCATCGAGGTACGAAGTTCCGAAATCTTATCTCTGTTGCTATTGTATCTATACCCTTCATTACTTTATATGATTGTTGCCAATGTGAGATTATTTTTTCCTGTGTACGACAAACAACAATGTTGCCAGCGGCCCACAAATTTTTACAAAAATATGTTTTTCTTCCATTTTTTTACTTTCTTCTTCTTCTTTTACGTGTTGAGCTCGGGTGACACAGAAGTTACCTCGTTGGAATTTGTGTTCTATAAGCTTTCCAATGAGGTATGGTTTATGTCCCTGTGACAATTAGGAGGGCTACTAGGACCGCCAACGTGAAAGTCTACGATTTTCTGCGTCCCACCCCTTTTGCCCCCTCCTCCCAAGTTGTCGACCACGCTGGGGGGGGGGGGGCGACGACATCGGTTTTCACAATCACTATAGTGCTTATAACAACAATCAGAAAAAAATTGCGTTAGGCTTTCCATACATGCTCAAAACCCCTTAGATCCTGGACTATGTATACGATGATGAATAATGAAATACATTGTTTCAAAAAGAATATACGTATTTCGAATGCATATATTTATTAAACTTTTAAGACATACGAATATGAAATTTTACACACATATTTACGAACCACTCAAGTTCAAATTACAGATGTTCAATATGTCTTCCATCAGCGCCACGAAGAATATCACATCGATACTCAAATTCCTCCCATACTCGGGCAAGCATGTCCTGCGTTACTGATGTTATCGCAGTACGGATCCGGTTCTTCAACTCTTCCAGGTTCTGTGGGAGTGGTGATACATAAACGTTGTCTTTAACGAAACCCCACAGGAAGAAGTCACAGGGTGGCAACTCTGGTGACCGTGGAGGCCAGCTGAGACATGCTAAGTCGCCAGCTCCTTGACGACCAATCCAACGTTTCGGTAGAGTTTCATTCAGATATTCACGCAATTGGCGACTTCAGTGAGGGGGGGGGTACCCCGTCTTGTTAAAAAATGAAGTTGTCTTCGTGCAGCCTCGGTAACAACCAGTTTTGTAACATAGCGAGATACTGCTGACTGTTAACCGTGTTTCCATTAAAGAAGAATGGGTCGTAAACAGATGATCGGGATATCGCACAAAACACATTGACTTTGGGCGAATCTCGTACATGTTCAATGACTGCATGTGGGTTTTGTAGGTCTCAAATTCGAACATTTTGTTTGTTTACCTGACCACTAACACGGAAAGTCGCTTCAACACTGAACATGATGCGTTGTGCAAAAGTGTTATCGTTGTCAATAGCATCAAGAATCTCGTTACGAAATGCCACACGTTTGCATTTGTCAAAGCTTGTAACAGTTGTAACTTATAAGGCTTCATAACCAACCGACGTCTCAAAACACGCCAAATTGTTGTTGTCGGCACTTGTAACTCCTGACTGGCACGACTAGTTGATTTTGAAGGACTACGTTGGAAAGCAGGTTGAATTTTGCAACATTATCTTCAGGAACACGAGGGCGGACAGGACTCTTTCCTTTCCATACACATCCTGTATCTACAAACTGTCGATACCATCTGCGAATGTTCCACCCATTCGGAGAATCAATTTGGGACCTCAACCTGAAACGTCTTTGCACTGTAATCACGGAATTGCACTTCGCAAACTCGAGAACACAAAATGATTTCTGCTACGGAGTAGACATTTTAAACATATGACGGTTGCCAAGCAAAACCGAAGACAACTGACATCTAGCGGCTATTAGTATAAAATAGACTGTATTCGTTTCTCCAATAGCCAAGCCGAGGCGCAGCGATCAATAGTTTGAACAAAATAATTCTTCGTAATACGTATATTCTTTTTGAAACAGGGTGTATATATAAAAATGGACATGACCATAAAACAGAATAAATGACTCATGACAGCATATTCTCTGATGCAGATGGGAATATCCAATTATACATTAATATGGAAATTGAACGAAGAAATATATATATATATATATATATATATTGAAATGCAATCAGGTTTTACATAATCACACTTAGGTTAACTCCAAGAACACCAAGCTGACATAGTCGAAAAAGGTTTGGCAAATGAGGTTAAGTAAAATATCCCGAGCAAATATCAACTTTATTTAATATTTATGGTAGGTTCAAAGTAAATTTCAAAGAGCATGTTAATTTACCCGAGCTAGTTCAAAAATTTATATTGCTAGACTAACATCTATAATAAAAAAAATCCCGAAATATTCTTCTTTCGCCGAGTGAACAACATACTACTCTAAAAGAAACTCCATTATTACCGACAAGAATTTTTATAGCAACAATACTGAGCAGTTTAATTTTCAATGTATATTCAGCGGGAAGACAGTCATGGAACGTTCTCGATGTGTGACCCTAAGCAAAATTTAGTGTTTAGTGCATTATTTGCATTATAACACTGCACATTCTAAAGGAAATTCTGATATATATATATATATATATATATATATATATATATATACCGGTAAGTTGTTTTGATTAGTCTATCACCAAAATATTCAATCACTTTGCATTAGGTACTCAAAATGATGATGTGGGACCATCGATGCAATCGTGTGACGCCAGCTTGAAAACTAAAACCATCTCCCTAACGAGTAATTAAAAATCAAAATCACATTACCTTAGTAATGAGATGTTTAAAACCCTATTGCAAGGCTGTCCCCAACGGTGCATACGTTTTCCTTCCAAGGGCAAGTAAACGTCCACTCTGCTGACAACAGATGCCAGTCTTCCATTAAATGCTCACAGCCATTGAAATGGCCGAGCTAAAATGGCACACAGGGAAATACACGAAAAAGGTTATTCATATGCTGAAGCTGGTTAAAGATCCAAAAGAAGGTGGTTGGCCTAATAATTAAGTGTTCTTCCAAAATTCTGGCAATTAGCCACTTAATTATTTCAATTTGTTACCAGCTTCATTCCCTGTATTTGATATGCTTTCAAAATTTGTCTTCTTCTTCGTCTAAACAAACTCACTTACGGTATTCCGAATCAAAATACATACGTATTCACATTCTATGAAACAATTTAATTTTGGAAAGAGACTTAACGAGTATACCTGATTCTCATTATTAAAATCACTTAGTTATTAATAGTGAAGAAGAGAGCACGTTACAAACCATGAACGTCCGGATTTAAATATTGATACGAAGCAAAAGTGCAATTTCCGGTGACAGAATAAGTCCGAAAAACAAACCTAATACGACTAGGAAGTACAGCAGATTATAAACTAAATTTTTCCTCTTTTGCGAGATAGAAACTTAATTGGAAAGCACTTTCACGAATCCGATTACCGTTCTCAGATGGACCTAGTAATTTAGTAAAAATACGTATTAACCCATTTGTGCCCACTGTCGACATTTGTCGACAACCTCTGACGTCGACATTTGTGAGGTTTCGGAACCTCTGGAGCTGAAATAAAAATCGGGGTAAAGGGTACAACTTTTTCTAGTGACGGTTGGTATCACTGCCTACGATTAGGTTAGCGACATCTCGCTCCGTGTCACTTGGTGTGTATTTTATAAGAGATATAAAAAAAATAGAAACAAATATTTCGAAAAAATAATTTGGGCAGAAATGGGTTAAATACGTATACTATATAATTCCTATAATTAGGCATATGACCGCTTTCCCTAAATTTTGAAGTCTCACGCTATTTTTCATTGGTACAAAAGTTTATATTTAACCGTTAGTGCACCATAGCAATAATAACTGTATGAATATCAAAATGGTATCTGCTCAAACTTAGAACAAGGGTACTGCTTATCCGGTACTCACGAAAACAAAACAAGAATACGCGTTGATACACACGTAGTCAACTTATATTAAAAGAAAATCGAGCCGTACAGGTTAAAATTAACCCTACAATCACGCCAAAAAAATCTAATTAATTAACTTGAAAACAAACACATTAACATAGTCACGCAACAACAAATTAACATATCTGGGCACAGATTGATTGTACTCTGATTTCGTACCATAATGTAATGCTAACGAAAGATAACGTTACATTTTTCCCAGGGGCCCCCCAAAACTTATTTATCTATTTATTTAAGGCCCTTAAGCAATTCTTCCCGTTTCACAATAGAATAATCGAACATTTCAATATTTGATAAATTTTGCTTCGACACCTTTCTCCCCTTGACATCTTTCAAATAAAACAATTTGTTGCACACTTTTTTAATAAATAAGGCCCGGTATAGGCAGGCATATATTTATGCGTAATTTTCTTGAACGCGTCCAACAGGAAGTGAGTTCGTACAATCACAAGATTTCCTTCCTTGATTTCTATTGGACGATTCGAACTGTTGTTTTTTTTCTCTTCGTTAGCCATCGAGGCCCCACTTGAATATGGTGCCTCGAATTCTCCACATCCTGCAACTCCAGAGGCCATGGAAATATGTACCCTGAGTCTCCGCCGCCGAAAAAGAAATAGAGCTCCACAGGTGTACATCCAATTGTACTATTATAGGGATAATTTAACAGATCCTGTGCAAACTTGAGTACGTTTTTCGATTTTCTATGATTCTGTTTACCCATTAAGAGGATTAATCGATTCAATTGACGATGGGAACGCTCCATTATCCCATTCGCCTTTGGGTTATATGGAGTTACGAAGATGTGACGGATCCGATGTTCCATACAATACTTTTTCCAGTTCTGATACACGAACTGTGGGCCTTGATCGGACACTATGTAATTTGGATATGGACGTATATAAAAATATTCCCCTTTCAAGATTCGAATAGTTTCTGCCGTAGTGGCTGTTTTTAAAGGTAAGTAACAATTAAACCGAGTATAGATATCTACAATGGATAGTACATAATAATAACCAGAACTGCAAGGGAGTTTTCTAACCAAATTAACACATCTTTTGATGGGGTTTCTCAGCCCTGATGTGAAGGTCTTCGCGTGCTATAATTTGATTAGAAAATTTCGTCTGAGCACAGAGTTCACAATTTTTCATGTATAGTTTAAAAGTTTGTTTTTGGTTTTTCCAGAAAAATAATTCTTGAGCCTATTTCATGCATTTAGTTACCCCGAAATGTCCTGTTTCATGAACTTGTTTTATTGCACGTTGAACCAGAGCTGTGGGAATTACTAGGATAAAAATTAAATGAAATCTTTGAGTTTTACACGTCCCACGGTTATGCCAAAAGACACGGTGATGATGAGTAATGAATGAAATGGTGAAATGAAGAAAGTGGGAGAAAAGGAGAGAACCCCGAGAAAACCCACGCACAGGGTCTTTGTCCACCACAAAGTTCACTTGGCGGGGGCTGGGATCGAACCCAGGACCCCAAGCACAGGAGGTGAACGCTCTTCCACTGAGCCACCGCGGCCCCGTAGGGAATTACTAGGAGACAAGTATTTAATTTAGAATTCCGAATATAGAGTAAATTAATGCTAACTCTAATTCGCTCATTTGCTTCCTCAGTATTTAGTTTATTCTTTAATTCACAACAATAGTTATCTGATGCTTGTAAAGTCTCTAATTCACTAACTTCAAACCACGTGTTAACATCATAGTTTACAAAATTTATTTGATAATTCTTGGATTCGGCATGGCATTCAGGAGTATTCCGACTCAAAATGTCCGCTATTTTATTGTCGATTACTTTTATATGTTCGAAACGAAGTTTGAATATTTGTAGCTTTAATAAAATGTTGGTTGTTCACATATCTAAATTTTGTAGAGTGAACGCATAGGTCACTGCATTGTTGTCGCAATGAACTGTAACTTGCCTACCCAAAATATAGTAAGAAAAATGTTCGCACAAGAACAGGAGTGCGAGAAGTTCTAGTTGGAAGATAGAATAAGATACTTCATATAATTTAATTTACGACTGGCACACTCGACAACCAGTAGGTCTCCAGCTTCTTCATATTGTGCCAGGTAACCAGCTAAATTTTCTAAAGAGGCATCTGAAAATAAGTGAAAGGATTTAGAAAAATCATGTTGACTGAGTGCCTGAAGTTCACTCAGTAGCACCCTCAATCGCTGAAATCGTTCTATTAGCTCAGGAGTTAAACAATATTTCTTATCCTTTTTAAGTAACTCAAAGAGAGGTGCAGTTAAAGCAGCAAATTAAGGTATAAATTTTCTTTTCCTTGAGATAATTCCCAAGAAATATCGAAACCTTTTCTTAGTTTTAGGGACTGGAAAACATTTAATTGCTTCATTTCGTTTTGGGTTCGGTTTCAGTTCTATTCCCTTTACAACATGACCTAGAAACAAAATTTCGGTTTGCACAAATTCACATTTTTTAAAATTTAAAACAGTTTCCGCATTCTAAAATTTTGAACAATTCCTCCAAATGATTAAAATGTTCCATTTAATTTGAACTATAACATAACAGCTCGTAGAAATACACCACCACAAAACACCGACTATTTAATCCAAATGTTGTAATTTAACAAATTCGATTCCGCTCCCGTAGTCTACTGAAGGTAAGGGAAATATCTAAAAAAAATCTTGATGATCAGATCCTCTTCTTCCTCCTTTAAAACACGTTGATAATTTTAAAGGGGTCAATTCGAAATCTATCACGAAACGGAAAAGTTTACATCATCTCTATTCCAAGTTTCGGGAGAGAAGTTTGATTGAACATAAATCATCTTACCAGTGACTGCTCAATATGCTTTACGATTATGCCTGTCTAACACGATGTAGTGCCTCTAACCACTTACAACAATACTTTTCAATGATCGTATGTCGCCTACCCTGACTTTAGCATTTTCCTATTAGCCAATTAAACAACTTAGTTTCCAATAGGGGACCACCGTCCATCTCGATTCTCGGCACCGATTTTACAATTTCTGGGTTTCTATTACCAACAATGTTCTTACTTGCACTAACACTAGCCTCATTGCCCACACATTCATCATTTGAGTTTATTTCCCTTAACGCCTGACATTCATCACAATGCCATTTTTTCTCAGTTTGTTTTAGAATCTCGAATTCAACAGGGTTCAGTTTAACACAACTTACATGAAACCATTTTTGGAATCGTTCACAACTTATAGATACTCTGTCTCTCGAGTTATCTCAACACCCATACTTTTCTGGTTCGTGTTGGTTTATTGATGACTTACTCATCTTTTCGTATTATCTGAGTCACACATCTCGAACGATCCATAACCATACTCCCACTAAAACATATATATATATCTAAAAATTATTTGTAAAAGCATTATTATTATTATCATTTATTCACAATGTACCCTTGCACACAAGAAATCTTTCACCAGTAATATATCTTAACTACTAGCTAGATCCTTTTAGTTGGACGTTGCTAATTTATGAAATATGCTTTTTATGCCATAAAAGAACAAGTCAAGCCAATTTATGAAATATACTCAGATTGCACATCTAATCAAGTGATCAAGTTCTTTTTATTTTTATTTTTAGCGCAACGGTTATTATCAAAGATTATCTATCTATAAAATATCATATACAGCAGCATCCAAGTCCTTGTTAAGATAATATTCCAGTAAAGAACTCCCTATAGGTGCCTTCCATCTCAATTCAGGCAGAGCATGTACCATCACCATCTCAGATATTGTTGAAACTTTTTTTTTTATAGCAACTAGACATGTTTTTAAGAGACCCATATTTTTTTGTTTTGTCGAAAAAAATTTTCGCGCCAAGTAATGGGCCATCAAAGACGGGGAGTACAATTTATGAATTGTAAAAGACATGGAAAATGGTCAATTTCGGAGCCCCACCATTCAGCTATGGAGACAGGTAGAGTTATAATTCTTGTTGTGGTATGTACATAGGGATATAAATAAATTATTATAGTTTGGTTTGCGCATGCGTATTTTTTTGTACATAAATGAACAAATTAACGTCAATTTATCTGAAAAGTCGAAGTTTGCGAATTTTTTTCAAGCACTTCCAGTTCGAATTTTAAAATTCTGTTATCACGGTTGGTAAGACCTAGTTACCGGCTTTCCGAAAAGAATTTTTTATCGCTTCTGTGTGCAACCCTTTTGTCGCAAAAAAATTCGAGAAATTGTAAAATTCTCAAAAATCGCCATTTTCTCGAAAACACCATCTTTTAAAATTCTGAAATTTTGTCAGATGGTTCAACTTTACATGAATAATAAACACACCAAATACCATTCTCGACCAATGCTTCATGAATTAACTACAGCCTTTTGAAGTCAGCGAAGTTTCGTCAGCTTTGATGTCACAGTTAGCAATACTGGAAACAATAAAAGTGCAATGATTTGATGATGTTTGTTGTTCACATTAATTAAATGAAGAATAAAAGGTTTTCCTGACTGTTTTTTTTTTTATTATTATTATTTTGATCAAAAAAGCTCTCTGGAATATTAAAATGAGCCTTTCCCCTACTCGTCCGTTTTCTTAAACCGAAGTAATATGAGATGGAAATTACGATTACGAAACACAGATTTTAAGTTTACTTAAAATGGCCATCCAATAAATTTTGATGATCTACAAAAAGCCTGAACTATTACATCAGTAATGATTTGGAATGATCCAGACAAAGTCTAAATTAAGTGTGATGTCATTACAGTGATCGAAAAAGGACAAAAAGTTAAAAAAAAAAAAAAATCGACACATTTTCTTACGCGTTCCATCAAAGAAATTTACGGACTTTTTAAACAGAACAATCTCAGCATAAGAATGGGTCACTCGGAATTTTATAGTATTCGACTAAAGTGGGTCAGTCCGCAACCTGCGAGGGAAGTGTGTGTGTGTATTGTGCAAATTTTAAGTTATCTGCTACTGCGTTGCAACAAATCAAAGGTGCAACCTGTATTGAAGCTGTCATGAGTGACCTATTTCCTTCAGTAGTATGATCCGCTGAAAATTACAGCTGTCTTCTTCAAGAATGTGGTGAATGTCCTGGAATGGAAGGAATAAGTGTGGAGTCTTTGATCCTGTTGAAAATGAAAGTGTTACGTACGCCATATGGGAAAACAATGATCTCGTTTAAAAAAAAAAAAAAAAAAAAAAAAAAAAAAAAACGGTGCCACTTTCTGTTTTCGTATCGTACATTGCTGGTTTAACTGTAAGAATTGTAATTCATGACTACATCAAGAAAATCCAAAGAGAATTAATTGCTACCGAAAAGCATGTATAAAATTTCAAGATACAAATTCTATTTTACTTCATGTGGACTTCGTTGAAAACTGGACTGTTATTCTGCAAAGTGAAATTCAGAGTTATCACCGGAATATGGAACAACTGACAGTTTTGTTGTAATAACCGACGATAAAACATACATGTACTCATAGTCATAGACAAGATTCTAAAAATACTCGAAGAAAAGCGAAATATAGGTTATAGAAAAAGGTTCGAATACGTGGAAATAAGGGTCTACAATTTCGCAAACCGTGTCAGTGATTTCTGAAGGTGCTGCATCCCACTTTAAAAATCACTTTCAGATGTTCGAGATGCAGACAGGTCCGATAAAGCAGTGAAACCGGCCATGCTTGGGTCTCTGCGACAATATTGGGAGGGGGAGGGGTTGTAAAGAATGTGGCAATGCCGCATAACCTTAGGCAAAAACATACACACAGTATTAAAACCGCAGAAGAATTCGTGAGTATAGTGCAAGTACAAACTCCGGGTATTACTCTCGTTTTGTTGCCTGGAACTGAATTCGACAACTTCCGGAAGAAAAAAAAAAAGTAAGAATGGGAAAGTATGCGACCGGTAACTGGTATTCAACAAAGTCACCTTTGACTTTTTTTTCTTTTTTTTTTTTAAATGGCAGTAACGGGTCACCATAAACTAACTTCATGATTCCCCCAAAATCGAGCTTCTGCAATTCAAAGTGTAGAGTTAAGAAGTCTGCAAAAAGGAACTTTTGTTACATACATATGCGCAAAGGCGCCGATTTCTCTGTAAATTGGGGGGGGGGGATTCAGATGCAGAAGATATATATATGAGGATTTTAACACAAATTGCATTCAAATTATGCCAAATATTGTATATTCATAAATACAATAGGGGGCTCACATCAGTTTTCGGGGGTCCGGTCCTCCCCCTCAGGATCGGCGCCCTTGCATATACTTATGATAACCAGTGGTGCGTAGCAGAATTATGAATAAACCATGAATTACGTAAAGTTGAAGTGCTGTTTATGCTTCCACATGGACTTTCAGCAGTGTACAGGTTTCCAGAAGAGCATAAGAGAAGTGAAAATAAGTGTTTTGTAATTATCGACAATGTGCTACGCAGGGGCTGATCCAGGACGGACTTCTGGAGGGGGGTTATACTGCTACTTAGAGCTACTTTTAAGACCTCCAAACTCTGGAATGGGTTTTACTTATATATAAAATAAGAAAGTTTCTTCTGGGAGGGCGATCGACTCCCTGGATCCACATCTGGACGAGTTGTGAGTGTACTAACACCTATTTAAGCATCTACACGGTTACATGCTATTAGCGAAGAAGACACCAAGCAAGCAAATGATTGGTCCATGTTGAAAAAAAAAATCAGTGAAATTTTGTTTCCGAAGACCATTTTAAGTAAGTGAAGTTAAAATTTGTGTTTCTCGTAATCGTAATTTCCATCTCAGATTACTCCGTTTTTAAAAAAACGGAGAAGGGGGGAGGCTCATTTTAATATTCCAGAGAGCTTTTTTGATCAAAATAATAATAATAAAAAAAAAACAGTCAGGAAAACCTTTTATTCTTCATTTAATTAATGTGAACCACGAACATCATCAAATCATTGCATTTTATTGTTTCCAGTGTTGCTAACTGTAACATCAAAGTTAACGAAACTTCGCTGACTTCAAAAGGCTGTAGTTAATTCATGAAGCATTGGTCGAAAATGGTATTTGGTGTGTTTATTATTCATGTAAAGTTACACCATCTGACAAAATTTCAGAATTTTAAAAGATGGTGTTTTCGAGAAAATTGCGATTTTTGAGAATTTTACAATTTCCCGAATTTTTTTGCGATAAAACGGTTGCACACAGAAGCGATACAATTTTTTTTTCGGAAAGCGGGTAACTAGATCTTACCAACCGTGAAAACAGAATTTTAAAATTCGAACCGGAAGTGCTTGAAAAAAATTCGCAAACTTCGACTTTTCAGATAAACTGACGTTAATTTGTTCATTTATGTACAAAAAGATACGCATGCACAAACCAAACTATAATAATTTATTTATATCCCTATGTACATACCACAACAAGAATTATAACTCTACCTGTCTCCATAGCTGAATGGTGGGGCTCCGAAATTGACCATTTTCCATGTCTTTTACAATTCATAAATTGTACTCCCCGTCTTTGATGGCCCATTACTTGGCGCGAAAATTTTTTTCGACAAAACAAAAAAATATGGGTCTCTTAAAAACATGTCTAGTTGCTATAAAAAAAAGTTTCAACAATATCTGAGATGATGATGGTACAATTTTTTTTTTGCCTGAGTTGAAATGGAAGGCGCCTATATTTGAGTTATTCAGATTAAAAAAAAAAAAAAAAAAAAAAAAAAAACATCAATTCGCATTTAGTATGTTATTTGAATAACACATATTAAGTTACGATTGTAACTCTTTTATTGCTTATTCACATTTCAGGTAAAAAGAATGACATACAATACTCGCTATGAAGTTTCGTTAATATGAGAAATGAAAGGGAAAAATCTATACAGTATTAATTGTTACAGTTCGAAATGTGTTACATATCCAAATATATTTTGATTATTATTCAGTTTTATTGTATTTCCTTTTTCAATAAATAAGATTTTGTAAATATTATTATATTTGTTCTCTTTTCCTAATTCAAACACTTGAATAACCTCATATTATTCTCATTTACATTATGTCAACTAATTATATTCTCCCTAAACTTTCATAGAAACCTGCGTTCATTAGTATACTACGAGGGTGGGCTGATAAGTTCTCGGCAAGACCCAGAAGGACTTGAGCTGCAGGCATGAAAGTGTGAGGCTATTCAACATAGTCCCCTCGAAGGTCAACACACTTAGCACTTCGATGCTGCAACTTCTACAACCCCTCACAAAAAAAAAAAAAAAAAAATCTCAAGGTCTGCAAAAAACTGTTCCGCTGCTGTTATCACCTCTTCATCACTGTAAAATTTCTGTCCTTTCAGTGCTGTTTTGAGTTTTAGAAACAGATAATAATCAGAAGATTATACTCTGCAGTTATGGTTTGGCCCTTTGGAAGGTAGTCTGAGAGCAAAACCCATCCTTATCCCAGAATATTGAGGCAAGCACCTTCCCTGCGGACTTTTGTGCTTTGAATTTTTTGGGCCTTGGAGATCCTGAGTGGCGCCACTCGCATGACTGCTGTTTCGCTTCCGGATCAAAGTAATGCAACCACGTTCAATCCTGGGTAAAAAGCCGATTCAAAAAATCGTCCTTGGAGTTCGCAAAATGCCGTACAATCACCTGTGATGATCTCACACGTTCGTGTTTCTGATCCGCGTTCAAACATTTCGGAATCCATTTCGCAGAAAGCTTGCGCATGTCTAACTGATCATGGATTATTGACCCAACACGTTCTTTGGATATGTGCACTTTGTCAGCTATCTCCTGAAGCGAAATCTGTCTGTTGCTCAATATCAGGTCATGAATCTCGTCCACTTTTTCCGGAGTTGACACTGACACTGGCCTGCCACACCTGTCACCATCTTCTGTTGAAAATTTACCACGCTTGAAGTTCGCACACCATTTCTCCACAGTGGAGTATGAAGGGCACTGTCCACACAATGTGTCTAGCATGCAACCATGGATTTCCTTGGGCGACATCTGTTGCAGGAAGAACTTCATTACACCTCGCAACTCCTCCTTGGTGAATTTGGCATCTCGCTCCGCCATGGTTCATTCAATTACCTGTAAAATAAAAACCGTTCATGGTAGAATCGTGACATTTGGTACTTAAACATATAAAAGATCAACATTTCACATGACATCAATTACATCAGGGTAGTACATTCGGAAGGGGGTCGGGCCAAGAACTTATTAAAAAGTTTAAAATTTTACTACAATGGTTTTGTCCTCTATTCTTCACTCTTCTGCGTTATAACTGTCATGATACTGAAACATTTTATCATTACTTTTATATTATTATTATTATTATTATTATTATTTAATTATTATTATTGTTATTATTATTATTATTATTATTATCGCAATCACCTACCAACATAATGCCTCTTCCAAGAGAGCTTAGCAGATTATCAGGTTAGGTTGGCATCATCTTTGTTCAACAACAACTAATACTACTATGTATACGATTATGAATAATGAAGTATATACAAATATAGATTAACATAAAACAGAAATAATGACTCATTACAACATATTCTCTGATGCAGAGGGGAATATCCAATTATACATTCATATGGACAATGAACGAACAAAAGAAATATATATATATATAGAAATGCAATCAGGTTTTTCATAATCACATTTAGGTTACCTCCAAAAACACCATGTTGACATAGTCGAAAAAGCTTTGGCAAATGAAGTTACGTGAATATCATGAGCAAATATCAACTTTATTTAATATTGACGGTAGGTTCAAAGTAAATTTCAAAGGGCAAGTAAAGTCTTATGCACATTAATTTACCCGAGCTAGTTCAAATATTTATATTGGTAAACTAACATCTACAATTAAAAAAATCCCGAAATATTCTTCTTTCGCCGAGTGAACAACATACGACTCTAGCAAAATTTAGTACATTACTTGCATTATAACACTGCACATTCTAAAGGAAATTCTGATATATATATATATATATATATACCGGTAAGTTGTTTTGATTAGTCTATCACCAAAATATTCAATCACTTTGCATTAGGTACTCAAAATGATGATGTGCGACCATCGATGCAATCGTGTGACGCCAGCTTGAAAACTAAAACCATCTCCCTGACGAGTAATTAAAAATCAAAATCACATTACCTTAGTAATGAGATGTTTAAAACCCTATTGCAGGGCTGTCCCCAACGGTGCATACGTTTTCCTTCCAAGGGCAAGTAAACGTCCGCTCTGCTGACAACAGATGCCTGTTTTCGGTTAAATGCTCACGGCCATTGAAATGGCCGAGCTAAAATGGCACAAAGGGAAATACACGAAAAAGGTTATTCATATGCTGAAGCTGATTAAAGATCCAAAAGAAGGTGGTTGGCTTAATAATTAAATATTCGTCCAAAATTCTGGCAATTAGCCACTTAATTATTTCAATTTGTTACCAGCTTCATTCCCTGTTTTTGATGTGCTTTCAAAATTTTTCTTCTTCTTCGTCTAAACAGACTCACTTACGGTATTCCGAATCAAAATACATACGTATTCACATTCTATGACACAATTTAATTTTGGAAAGTGACTTAACGAGTATACCTGATTCTCATTATTAAAATCACCTAGTTATTAATAGTGAAGAATAGAGCACGTTACAAACCAAGAACGTCCGGATTTAAATATTGATACGAAGCAAAATTGCAATTTCCGGTGACAATAAGTCCGGAAAACAAACCTATTACAACTAGGAAGTACAGCAGATTATAAACTAAATTTTTCCTCTTTTGTGAGATAGAAACTTAAATGGTAAGCACTTTCACGAATCGGATTACCGTTCTCAGATGGTCCTAGTAATTTAGTAAAAGTACACATTAAATACGTATACTATATATTTCCTATAATTAAGCATATGTCCGCTTTCCCTAAATTTTTATGTCTCACGCTATTTTTCATTGGTAAGAAAGTTTATATTTAACCGTTAGTGCATTATAGCAATAATAACTATACGAATATCAAAATGGTATCTGCTCAAATTTAGAACAAGGGTGCAGCCGCCACTGATATTATATATATTCTACTTCTATAACAATTGACTAAGTTAGTTCTTAAACTTAGTCTACCGAAATATGAACTGTATTTACACTTGAAGTCTATTGCTATTGACAATTAAAATTAATAATTCGGTTTTCCACTAACGCTGTACAGTAAAAGCTTTATTTCAAACTTTAGACTATTTACCTGAAAGGTCTGAAGCAAGTCTATTGAACAATCTTCTTTAGTTAATCCCCTAGGTACAACGAAGTAAATACAAACTGCGTCTTCTGGATCGCCCATATTTCAAACCTGAAGGAAAAATATGTATGTGATTATCTTCATGTGTATATTGCAGATTTTAAATCAGTACACCTGAGGTGGGAATAACACATTGATAGAGTAGGAAATAAACGTGAGGCGCACATACTAGTATTGAAAGATTTGGGAAAATTACTTAAAAATCTATCTTTGGAAACTACATAATCCTTATGATAAAAGGGAAACGTATCAGTCTGTGAACAAAACTAATTCCTAATAGTACATGCAGCTAGCAACGTGTGCAATCTACCTGACGCAAATAGATGGCTGGGTGTACAGGTAGTTTGCAGATTTGAAACTATTGTGACGATTTCTTTGCAAGTTAAAAGCTGCATAGTTTCAATTTAATTACTTCAAAATACGTCGCCAAATTTAGATTTGAGCATTTTATATTTGAGCATTTCTACAGTAATATATAACGACGATTTAGTTATAACTTGAACTAGGCCTATATTGTTTCAATTTGATTGCTTGAAAATGGGAAGTGATAACGCTGAACATGAATGTATTTTGCTGTTTAATAAGACAAAGGTCGTATTTACTGTAAAAAGATTGTAATTACTTGCATAGAATCCACGAGTATTTATTCCATGTCAAACACAATATACTTTAGCAACTAGCACCATGAACACATTAAATAAACTGCAGAGAATTGTTACCGTTTATTTTAGTACAGTGCAATATTTAACAAGCTTTATCGCCAACTCACAGAAAGCATACTTCTATTAGCACACATTATTATATGTAAATAAGATAATAAATACTTATATAAAATTCACAATACTTATTCCATGTCAAGAACACTAATATCATGTATTACCTGACCAGGATATTAGTGCCGTTTTTGAGGATGGCGATGCTGTTGTTTTTACATCTGTTTCTAGGCAAGCGCGGTTGGGCAGGGGAGCGGACAGTACCACTCTGAAGTGTATCCAACGGCTTTTAAAAATTGCATTTCATATGTTATATGTAGCCCAATCTGTTTGTGCTTAATAAAGAACGCCATAAGTTATATAGTTGTTATTGAATGCAGGAATGGTTGACCATTTCTACAGTAATGCAGATGTATTATGTATAATGACATATGCATGAAAATTAGCAGTTTTAGAACAACACAGCACAATTAACAATTCAGTGAGTTTCTACCATGTATTAAGCAGATTGTATAAAAAATTGATTACGCTTTATTTGATTCCATTATAAAACGCAGAAATGACGATGTCAATGACAAGATTTATGTAGGGTTGATAGCTTAGAGACTTGTGCAATACCTTGTAACTAAGTTTAAATCAAGGTAAGGTTAAGGCTCACGATGCTTGTGTTTATTTTAAGTGTATGTTTATCAATTCACAAATAAATTATTTTCTCGAGTTTTGGCCAGAGAAGAATTCCGATATGTTTCCACTCGAGAACTGTGGAAGTCCTCTCCGTTGGTCTATTGGCAAGCGCATGTGCCTTTGATGTTCATGGTTCTGGGTTCGATTCCTAGTTAAATCCCAAATATTAATTTTATAATCCTTCATTTTCACTATTATCGAAATCCAGTCCTTCGGTAAATTTGTAACAAAAGTATTGATAAAACATCAGAGTATGGATAGTGTAAGCGTATCATCGCTTCAACACATAATAAATTTACAATTTTTATTTATGAGGACAGAAATTCCCCTTAAATATCCTCTGAATTTCTCTCGGATTCTAGCTCTCAGGTAACAAAGAATTAATTCTACTAACTGCTTTCACACTCAATATAACTTCGAAACTTGGGAGTCTAGTGTTATTTTTGTGTCTCTAATACATAATCATTTGTTGATTAACATCAGAAAACTGAGTTTAGCCTGTAAGCACAAGTTGCCTATAGGTCAAACATCAGATGTACGGTCTTGTTTAATAAAACCTGGCTCTCTCCCTCCTTCATCTGAAAAGCTCTGTATTATTAAATTCAAAGAGAAAGGCAATCGTCTTTAACCAATTAGATTTTTATTTCAAGTTTAAGTATTAAAATGTGGTACGTGTGGTTGCAAGATTTTTTTTTTTTTCTTTTTAATACTGAATTTAGGTACCTAATATTGGACTAAATTTGTTCGTGAATTGATGTAAGAAATGGCCGCGTAATTTCCGGCCAATTATTTCATCATCGGTATCTTTGAGCAACGAAATAACAGTGGAAGATAAACTTCGTTGTTTTCAAACTTGATACTTTGGAAAATTTATGCAAGTCGTTTTGTTATTCAAATATATATTCACTCTAATCAGTTTCCCTGAAAATGTATATTGTATACTTTCTTTCTTAATACGTAATTCAGGTTGTTTTTATTATTATTATTATATAAATTTCACAGGTTATAAGGAACCTTCAATTTTCAGGTTCCCCAGTTTAAACTTTAATCGCTCCCCCTCCGCCCCCAATGCAGCATTGGGTATATTTCTTTTAAATAAAGTTTTCAAAATGTGGCAGAAATACTGGAATCTCTTTATTACCAAACTATGCTAAATAATGACGAGTTAGACATAAGAGAAAGTTATCTTTATCTACCATCTCAATCAGGGGCGGATCCAAGACTCCTTCGAGATTAGGAGTGTGGCGGTGAAAGATTATCAGTCTCTCTCTCACCGGACTTGGCAGAAAATTCTCAATGTAAAAGAATTTTGTCACTCAAGACTGCTTATACAATCGATCGGAATTCATATGGTCGCAATTTCGAAGATATCCTATCTCAAAACTGCATAGTAGAACTTGCTTTAAACAATGAAAGCGCAGTTGCTAAATATTTGACTGATTTACAAAGATGAATTTTGAGATTTTGTTAATACTTTAGGAAGAGTAGAAATTCTTAACACTCGAATGCTACGAAGTTCTTAGCGTTTCTTTGTACAACACTGAGGTTAGTTTATTTGAAAGTTATTGCTAAATTATTATTATTTCCTTTTTATTCACTTAAAATGTACTGGAAATAACTTCCATTACTTTTGAGACTGTGTTTGTCTTAACTTGAAGTGGTTTATTACGAACAGGACAAAAAGAACTGTGATGGATTAATTACAAGTAATCCGGTTAGAAACACTGCTGCTTGCATTTTAGTTACAAAACCGTCCGCCCGCACTCACTCGTTGGTCAGGTAATAAGTGAGTAACATGAACACAGTACATATATTCTCAGGAAGTTGTTACCTTACGCCTTATGGCAACGCAGTATTTAACAAGCTTTATCGACCAATAACATGAAGCACGCTACCATTAACCACACTTAAATTTGAGCATTAGTACTTGTGTGAGCAAACTGAAATATATATATAAACAATTGGAACTTCTAATTAATTACGACTTTAACAAGGGTTGTTTGATTTAAATTGAATGATATATTTTCTTTTTTAATCAATGATTTAAATCACAATTATTTTTCTTTAAACTGAAATACAATGCAGTACTCTCAAGAACAATCAATCTTCTTTTCCAATTTAGTAGAACAGGGTTTCTCAACCTGGAGGCGCTAAGATAAGCGGAACAGATAAATATAATCTAATACCGGAAAATATTTTTAAATGTAACTAAATGATAATTTATTTGATAATATTCACTAGTGCACCATACATTTGCGAGAGGTTGCTTTGGGAAATGAAGTATATACAACATTGAGTAGTAAAAATATTACAATAAAATATATTATTGGAATACTATTACAATAAATGTATATTGTAATATTTAACATGTTTAAATTTTTTTATTATTTTTTTACACAATTTTCTTCATTTATTTTACATGTTTCCTTCTATTCACTTATGTTTATATGAAATACAGTGTAATAATCAGTAAAATGTAACTACAGAATTTTTATGCACAGAAGTTCAAAATAATTAACGAAGAAAACATAACAATATATTAATTTATCATATTTATATATGCTTTATAAAAAGATTCATTTCACAAGGCTTTTGAGAAAAAATAACAATTATGGATCATCTCAATATTGTTTTTGGTATAGCAGCAATAGCATGCTGAACATTAAGTGCGACCTTTTGCCCCGCTTTACTCTACTAGAGAAGAAATATCTCCTCCAGTTCCCTTCCAGGCGGCAACGTACCAAGAACTGACGAAACGTTGCCACGTTGGACCGCAATGGATATACGTTGTACTAAGAAGAACGCTGAACGAACATCTCCAGAAACGATAGATATGCGTCTGCCTACCTCTCTGATAAAATCAAGGCTTCTAGAACCCCATGCCCCACTGGTCTCGATGGATATTGGAGCAAAAATAAATTTGTCGAGGAGATTGTTGTATTTCCTTTCCTTTTCTGCCTCTCTACGTCTAGCAACTTCTCCAGCATTCATAACAGTCAATGGGAGGCTTGAATGGGCAAATGTGTCCGAACATGTAAAATCCCAAACTAGTGATTTGTCTCTCATCCAAGGTATTAATGTCATGCCGTCAGGTCGTTTACCATCAGAACGACAACAGCCTGACGGTTCACGAATGGAAGGAATTCCTGCCATTGTGAGGGCTCGCAAAATGATGTCATTAACAGATGAATGTCTGGTGTTCCTGCCTATGCTCTTCATGAATGAGAGGCCATGCAGGTCGCGTTGGGTAACTTGATCCCCGCAAGCTGGACAGCGATGTGGCTCACAAACATCTGAACCTAGTCTTAAGGCTACTGCGATTCGGAAGTTTTCATTAGACATGTGAAGACCTAATTGGGGGGAAGGTAACGCATTTAACCATGCCCCAGCATTTTTAAATGTTATTTTGAATTTTGTTCTGACAGGCATTTTCATTTTTATACATACTATTAAGAACAAAAGAAAATAGGTGTACTAAACATTTTCAGCAGATACAGAGTTGTTCAAAAATCAATTTAAATGAAGGAGGGACGATATGAAACTAATGAGAATTGCATACTGAAATACCAGAAAAATACAAATGCAACAAAATCGGCATATTGAAATACAATTAAAACTGAAAGCTAATCAGATACCTGTGAGAATGATGTGATTTCACTAGTGCGGCAATGAGAATTTTTGTTGATTTTTTAAATTTAAATCAAATCTTTCTCCTCGTATAATACAAGTCGCGAACTGAAGAAAAAGCATTAGGAATTAGTATTAACTGCTAATTATGCCATTTAAGTGAAAGTATTGGGGTTGAATTTTGAATTATCCCCAATCGTTAACCTACATCAATCCCAAACAATGTTTCTTAACCCTTTTAAATTATGACTCTTTTTAAAGGTAAACTATAGACTTTCAGTCAAGCAGCTACAGCATCATCCCTATTTATCCTAGGATCATGGTACATACATCACTCTCTTTAGAATAGAACAGCTTTTGAAACGGTAACATTCACATTTCCGTATCATGTCCCTGAAGCGAGAAATTTTGAGAGTAATCGGCATTTTTTAAAACTTTTTTTTTTTTTTTTTTAAATTTTGATCCCCTCTGGATTCCCGTGTGTTAACGCACAGATCTCAAAATCAACTTGGAAATACTAAGGGGTGTACTAAATGTGTGTACAAAATTTCAAGCTTCTACCTTGAGTAGTAAGGATGAGGAAACTATTTAACAATGAGCTAAGAACATTCCCACAATGCCCCAGATGATCCGGATGTAACATAAAAATTTCCTCAGACATCCCTATTTATCCTAGGATCAGGGTTGGCAAAAACCATGATTTTTATTGAAAAAAACAGAAAACCGTTTTTTTGGGGGGGTTTAAACTTTTTTTTTTGTTTTGTTTTGTTTAAATAATTTGTTCTACGCACTTATACCACATATAGACAGAAACTAGTTTTTTTTTTTCGCCTTGGTGTTATTATGCAACAACTGAGTTATGGTACAAGGGGTCACATAAGCCCAAAGTGAAATCCAAACCGCTTCTCGGCTTACATCCGAGAGAAATTATCCTCCGTTTGAACTCTGAACCGGGACTAATTGGCCACAAATGCGATACGTCTGCAGACTCACTCACAAAGGAGTCCTGATAAATAATAAATAAATAAAAATAAAAAAAAAAAACGTTGTACTAATCTCTACAAACTTGTTAATATAACTGTCAAGAGTCATTTCAGAAGGAAAAAAGATAATCAGTTGCACAAGTGAAACCATTACACAGAATTACATATGGACAATTTCAAAGTACTGCAGAGTACAGAAGAACTAATTTAGTCCAAGTTAAAGAAATACGAAGACTTAATTTGCAAATCAGTAAGAAAAGTGAATAAAGATACGAATTATTTTGAGTCCACTTTGGCTCTGACCCATTTATACATAAAGAGTTACAAAAAATACTTCTGATTTCAATAAATGCCTCTCGTGAGGTTTGCATACACCCCCCCCCCCAAAAAAAAAATACGGCATTTCAATGTATTTTATCAACAGTACACATTATTAAAACGAAACAATATTTAGAATTTCTTTGATTGCAATTGCATAAAAATAATAACAAACTATAAAAAAAATCACAAAAGAAACATTCATAAACTTATATAATAAAAAAAAAAAATCTTTTGTAGTATAATCTCTTTGAGTAATGAACGGAGAATTTAGCTCGGAGTATAATACGAATAATATACGGGAGTGAAACGTGATAACCCACAAATGTGTGTTCATCAAGATTTTACGAACACTTACACTTTTACGAACACTTCTCGTTTTTTGGTTTAAACCAGCCAATCTTGTCTAGGATCATGATTTGTACATTATAATCTTCATAATAAAACAAATTTTCAAACGGTACCCTTCAAATGTCTCAATCATGTATCTGGGGCGGGTAAATCAGGAAAAAAGGAATTCTTTGTTAAATTTTAATTTTTACCTCTTGGACCTCTTCCCCTGTTTTAAGACAGAGATCTGAAACAAATCTGAAAAATACTGAAAAATACAAATCTGAAAAATGGGTGCACTGAGTAAATGTGCAAAATTTCAATCTTGTAGGCGCAAAAGTAAGCCCGCGAAAAATAATACCCCAAATACCCCAGATTTCCGTATAAAAGAGGATCTCAGGCAACAGTTTCCTGAGAGATCCCTATTTATCCTAGGAGCATAGTACGTACATCATTTTCTTCAGGATAGAACAGCCTTTCAAACGGTACCAGTCATGTATCTCCATCTGAGGCGGTAAATTCACGAAAAAAGCTACTACTTTTTGTTAAAAATATCATTTTTTAAAAACATTTTTGCCCCTCTGGACACCGCTGTTTCCATGCAGAGATCTGAAAACATCCGAAAATTATTAAGGGGTGCACTGAACGAGTGTGCAAAATTTCAGTCTTCTGATTGCAAAATATATCACGCCAAAAAGTAATAATAATACGCATAACAAAAAATATCTTTTTAAATTTATGACGTCATCACACACTATGCTTCAACGCAGAAAGGCGTGAAACATATGTAACGTGTTCTTAAATGCCTCCAGTCTTGAAGAAAACGAAGTAAAAAGCCCTATTGGAACTTTTTTAATCGAATAATGAAGACTCTACCCTATCACCTAAAAATAGGTGAAACAATTTAAAAGGTTAAGCATTAAGAAAAAAGCACAGCAATGTTTATCAAAATGACTTTTTTTCACAAAAGTTACTGATATTTGGCAGGGGCCTATTTTTAAAAACTCAGAACTAGCTTGCGGCATGAAATACATAAATTTCGCCTGAAGTTATAAAATAAAAAAAAAAATAAAATAAAAAAATGGAGACGGAATAGGATCCCTTTATTCTCGATTTACTGAAAGGTGACTTCTGACAGTTGGGTAAAGCACGTGGAGTATTGGAGGCGCTGTTGCCAGAGGCTCCGCAACAGAGACAGCAGCTCTGGGGACAAACTTAAGACGTTTAACAAGTCGTTTCAACTACCGGCAGCAGCGCGGTCAATGACCTTCGTTGCCTAGCAACAGCGTGAAAGAATACTGCTGCGATTGGCGAACAATCCTCCCTCTCGTTTTGTTTATAACCTGTGCAGCTATCTGTCAGAAGCCACCTTTCAGTAAATGGATAATAAATACGTCCTATAATCTGGGAACAGACAGACACGCACAAAAAAGAATTTTTGTCTTAAATGTCGATGGTTATTTCCCCGTTGGAATAGTTAACGATTTTAAAACCCAAACCCAATGTTACGAAAAGAAGAAAGCAGGATTGCACCGTTACCTGTTCAAAACGGGATTTTCTCTAATCATCCTCTACATGACACTTGTTTTCATACTATACTGTACATTTGAGTCTCATTGTATTATGATTATTAACTTCCATAATCGAAATAACAGAGCAGAAACGAGATTTTACTTATTTTCACTTTAAATTAATTTATTTCGGAATTCGATTTAAATCAACGATTTTTATTTAAAAACTCAAGTGATTTAAATTTTGATTTAAATCAGACTGATTTAAATCAATCCACCCTGCACATCATACTGAGTTAAGTGATAGTTTGGGTTTGGCTACACAATATGTAGTTCTCTAGATATGGGTCGTACAAGAAATTGTTTGATTCAATTAAATATATTGGATTTTCTGGATTAAGGGCCACAAAATTTTTGAACTTCCCCTAAATCGAGATTTTGTAATTTTATATATATATATATATATATATATATATATATATATATATATATATATATATATGGAGTAAGTACATCATACTAAGTAAAGTGATAGCTTGGATTTAGTTACACTATATGTAGTTCTCCAGATTTTTAGGCTGAAATATATTGAATCTTTTGATACAAAAAACGAAATGAAGGTCAATTCAACATTTTCTACTTTGTTGAAATTAGGATTGCATTGGAAAGGTGTCATTTTTTGTGTTATTGCAGAATTTTAGGATAATATGAGAAAGGTAAAAATAATAGTGTTTTCTAAAAGTCGAACACCCACACCTCCCTTAAATTTTTGAACACACCCCTGATTTTGAAATCCTAACGGAAACCCTGCTAGACAGTGTTGTAAAAAGTCCTCCTTAATGATCGATATATCCGAAAAGCAGGGTTGGCAAAAACCATGGTTTTTATTAAAAAAAAACATGGTTTTTATTTTAAAAAAACAAAAAAAAACGGTTTTTTTTTGGTTTAAACCAGGTTTATTTAGTTTAAATAATTTGCTTTATATATTCATATCATATATGGACAGAAATAAGTTTGTTTCGCCTTGATGTTATTATGCAACAGCCGGGTTATGCTGGAAGGGGTCACACAAGCTTAAAACGGAATAAAAACTGCTTCTCGAGTTACATCCGAGAGAAATTGTCCTCCATTTGAAATCGGAACCAGGATTAATTGGCCACAAATGCAATACGTCTGCCGACTCACTCACGAAGGAATCCTGATAAAAATACGTTGTACTGATCTTTACATCTTCTTAATATAGCTCTCAAGAGTAATTTCAGAAGGACAAAAAGATAAACAGTTGCACAAGTGAAACCATTATACTGAATTACATATGGAGAATTTCAAAGTACTACGGAGTACAGAAGAACTAATTTAATTCAAGTTAGTTAACAACGATTTTTATTGGTCCAAATTAAAGAAATACGACGACTTAATTTGCATATCACAAAGATACGAATTATTTGAGTCCACTTTGGCTCAGACTCATTTATACATAAATAGATATCGAAGATACTTCTCATTTCACTAAATGCCTCTCGTGGGGTCTGTATGACCCTCCCCCCCCCCACACACACACACACACATAAAGTACGGCATTTCGATGTATTTTATCAATAGTAAACATTGAAACAAAACAATATTTAGAATTTTTCTTTGATTGCAATTACATAACAATAATAACTATAAAAAAATCACAAAACAAACATTTATAAACTTACATTAAAAAAAGTTGCTTTTGTAGTATAATCTTTTTGAGTAATGACTGGGGAATTTAGGTCTGAATATAATACGAATAATATACGGGAGTGAAACGTGATAACCCACAAATGTGTGTTCATCAAGATTTTACAAATACTTACACTTTTACGAACATTTTCGTTTTTTGGTTTAAACCAGTCGGTTTTTTTGAAAAAACCAGCTGGTTTAAACCTTGGTTTAAACTACCTTGGTTTAAACCAGCCAACCCTGCCGAAAAGTGTCCAAAACGTGTCGGAATCGTTCCAGTGGGATGTCAGAAGTAACGTACCGGCAGTGATGATAGCGTGAGTGTTAAGGTATGGCGAACTACATGCCGTGTTCAAATATCAAAGAAAATTAAGGGTTAAGTGCCAAAGTTGGGCGTCCGTGTAGAGCAAATTTTTAAAATTTACAGGGAAGATATGGATAATTTGATTGTTTGTGTGCTTGATAATATCTAAGGATCTCGAAAAATATCTTTGTTATATTTAACGCTTACAAACATGAGACTATTCAGCGAGCGCAGGGAACTACTTGGCGGAAGGTAACAGAATAGTTGTATAGTGGGAAACTAACGAGCATTTATATTATCAACATGGCGGCAAATATACCAAAACGATGCAAAGGATGTGAACTGACTGTTAAATGTCGTGAAGCAATACGTTCATAACGAGCCAAATCTTCTAAAACTATGTGAAGAGTATGAATTAATAAACCTAAGAACAAATTGTGGGAAGTGTTCAAAGGAGGTGACAGCGAAAAAAGTTATTGTTTTCACTACGAACCGAAGTACTAAGGTAAGTATATATATATATATATATATATATATATATATATATATATATATATATATATATATATATAAATTAGAGTTTAATGAAGACTGAAAGCAACGTGCCCTGCGGGGCTCTACCCTGCCTTCACTCGCTCGGCAATACTGTGTGAATTAAATAGTAAACTTTGTTCGGACGTCCAAGACACCTCTGTTGTATATGCAAACCAAACTTTTCCCCTATCTCACGATCTAATGAAAGGAACCCTAAAGTCAGTTAAGAACGTAGGAATTGTAAAATTATAAATTTTAATAGCTTTTATAAACATTTTGCTTGAAAAGTATCGAACGCCCAACTTCGGAATAAATGCCAAAATGAAAACAGCAATTTGAATTACCTGACGTGGTAAAGGATAAAACAACAGAGTTTTAAAGACTTCTTAAATTCCTCATATTGCTAGATTGTAAGAAGAATCCACGATAATTAAATTTTTGCAAAAGTGTGAAATACTCAATTGTGATGTCAGAAATGCGAAAAACATATGATACAAAAGAGAGAAAGAAAATGAATTTTTTTAAAGTTTTACGTTCCACGGTTATGCAGGCTAGGCTAAAGGAGATGGTGATGATGAGAAATGAATGAAATTGTGCAACGAAGAAAGTGGGAGGAAACGGCGGAAAACCCACGCACACGGTGTTTGTCCACCACAAAGCTCACTTGGTGCGAGATGGAATCGAACCAAGGACCACATAAAGCAGAGGTGACCGTTCTACTACTGGGCCACAACGGCTCCTGCAAGGGAAAAGAATCAGTTGATGGATTAATGTTAGTGTGATTAAGTAAGACATGAAAAGCAAAGAGAGAAATTGGCAGTGAAAGTGCACGGCAAAGAAAGTATTGGTGAAAATTCCAGTGGAAGGTAGGTGTATATGTAATTTATACGCATACTCTCCATGGGTGGTTTGCATGCTCCACATGGACGCTCCTCTCTGGTCCTCCTACTGCAGTCCTGCCCTCACTTAGGAAGATTTGTGTTCTTTACTGGCCACCTAGGATGAACTGATTTATATTTTTAAGTTGGTTCGTGTTTTATGCTCAACCTTCCTAAAGTGAATCTGCACCCATTAACGCAATTCCTCCCTTATTTAAGGCAGTAAGAATCCATATCTTGCTAAGAGAAGTTTACAATTCATAAAATGGGACAGCACGTAAATTTTAATATATGAGAAAATTATCTTATCTCTGTGATTCTTTCACTCACCATTAACAAACCAATTTTCCACCAATATCATTACATTTCCCGACTAGAGGAAGAAGAGTAAAGAATATACAGACAGTTCATTACGCACGATAATATTGCGCGCCTTACACGGAACAGGGTTGGAACTTACTAAAATCGCAAGTGTTGTAACAAAAAAAAAAAAAAAAAAAAAAGTACTTCACATAGACATCTAGGGCCTTATGCAGAGCCGTTCTGACAAGTGATTAGAGCCATACTAAAGAGTTCGAGTAACATATACTTCCTACAGTAGTCATGCCTTTAGTATGACGCTAATCATACTTCAAAACGACTCTGCATAAGACGGCTAATGTTCTTATTTTAAATATACTAATGTCTAAAGAAGATAGATAAAGAATAATAAAATTATGTGCTTTAACGTATTTGTGTTTTGTTTTATCGTGATAATTTCAATGCACTACTGACATCGTGCCAGTGATGCCAGTTGGCGGGAAATTTCCCGTAAAACGGGAAATCCTGATCACTGCCGGGAATGCGGGAAGTTTTCTTTAAAATAGGCTAAAATCGGGAAATTCTGACATTCTCAATTTTACTAGTATGTTTCATCATTCATTCATTTTTCCTACTTTTGCTTAACAATTCCTTCACTGACTTATCTCAATGTTGACCAACTAAGCAGTCATATAGCCAGCAACCACATGACAGAAGAAAGCGACTAGATAAAGACAAAATTAAACGAAAAGGGTCTGGTACTATGGACTCTTGCTGTGAACTGACCATGAGTAAATATCTGGTCTTTTCGCTGTTGCTACCTTTTCCCTCGCACACGTGAGATTGGTTTATTGTTTCCAAAACAAAAGGAGGTAATACAATTGTCTGGTGGTTCTGTGTTTTGGCACACAAACAGGTGTCACTGCTATGTTTGAATAATAAAAGGAATTTTCAAACCAATTCGATACATATAAGAAAAGGAACAGCGAACAGAGGGAGACAAAAAATGTAGCAAGTCAAGTTTTCCGCGTTGGGCCATTGTAGAGAGTAAATATTTTGATAATGTCCCGTAGATGCGCTTAGACCTTTCCTACCTATCCTTACCACTTTTCAGCACGAAAATATGTAGGATGTCTGAAATGATGAATCAATAAACAAGATAGAAAAATGAAATGAAATCTTTGAGTTTTACGTCGCACGGTTATGCCGGTTAGGCTAAAGGAGACGGTGATGATGAATAATAAATGAAATGGTGGAATGAAGAAAGTGGGAGGAAACGGGAGAACCCCGAGGAAGCCCACGCACACGCTATTTGTCCACCACAAAGTTCACTTGGCAGGGGCTGGGATCGAACCCGAGACCCCAAGTACCAGAGGTGAACGCTCTACCAGTGAGCCATCGCGACCCCATAAACAAAGCAGAAAACAATACTTCACACTGCTATCATTTGTTGTAGGCCTACATCTTAATGAAGTTGTTTTCCATAGAAGCATAGCCCTCTTTTCGAAATAGTTCCTTCGTGTCGCAGAAGTGTCAAATTTAGTCTTGTTTCGAACTAGAGTGAAAGAGAGAAATGCAGCATTTGTTTCGCGGTATTTTTTTATTTTTATTTATTTTATTATTACTATTATTTTTTAAGATGAGCGAGAGTAAGAAACGAGATGAAACTAGGAGATCTAACAAGGAGTGATTTTCGGATCAACAATTTAATAGGGTTTACAGTCCGCGTCGGGAATCGATACCAATACTAGGTATGAGCTGTTGTAACGTAGAGTTCTTTTGTAGTAAAAGTGAACTTCAGTATCACACAAAAAACTTCAAGCATCTAGTTAATGTAATGCAATAGCAAAATACTTTGTCTATTACTACAGCTTTTTTTTTTTTTTTTTTTTTCAAGGAACAAGTAATGTGCAGCAACACAAAAATCTTGTTAAGACCAGAAAATCGTATTGTGTTTCTTTGCCGAACATAACATTCCCTTCCAAAGCATAGAAAAAAGCATGCTGTTCGTTAAAAAAAGTTCACATTGTTTTTAAAATATATATATATATATATATATATATATATATATATATATATTTTAATATTGAGCCAACAGCTTTGTGATATCATACATTTCTCATATTGTAAATAGTGGCTTTTATATTACGAGAATGAGTTCAACTGTACGTTATAGGCCATCTAAAGTGACATTTTTCAAAATTATTTATGACTAGATGTTGTAAATTGTATCTATTTTAGTTGGCGGGAAATGTTGCGCCTAATCGGTAAATTTCACGGCTTCGGACGGAAAATTAGCTGTTACAAAACTGGCATCACTGCATCGTCCAAACATGCACCTTGGATTTCTTGTTGAGTTGCTGATATGTTGGGTTTAGTGATGGGCAAAATGATTCATTTCGAAGAATCGATTCATTTACTCTGATTCACTGAAATGATTCGATCATTTAATTCGTTCATATGAATTGGTTGTCAGCGCGCATTCCCTTCGCGCAAGTGAATTGGTTGGGAATGATTCGCTCATTGAATCAGTTAGGTTTCCGCGCATCTATTTTGCGCAGATGAATTATTTGATCATATGAATTGAGTGGGAATTATTCGATCATATGAATCGGTTAGGCTACTGCACTTCTTTTCTGCGCAACTTAATAAATTCCTTGTGAGGAAGTACAACCTCGTGTATCATCTTTGCCACATGACACGGCCAGCGCTAGCGTTGCATTGGGGTGAGTGCGTGGTAGCTCGGGAACTCTTAAGCTTCAGTGCTGTTATGAAGTTTCAATAATATGGTGTTGCTCTTCTCCCATTGTTGTTATTTTTGCATCCTGTTTTCATATTAAGGCCTGAGGCAAAAACTAAAACTTGCAATCTCCACGTTTTTTCTGCAATTTCAGTTCTCGAGGAAATACTTTGTTGAAATATAATTCATAAGATTTTCACGGGATACGAGAAGTCTTAACAATTTATTTTCAACTTCTTATTGTCGTACATATTAATATGGGCAGGGGCGGACTGGCAACCATAGAGCCCACCCTGCTAAACTGAAATTGAGGGGCCACTGTATAAAAATGTAAAAAATGTACTTGGCATTCTTCATATGTATTACATATAAAAGTCCATCTTCGAATAGTATCCCATATGTATGGAATAGTATCCCATATATTAATACAAAGGAAAATTTTAACCTCGACCCTCTCGACCCTAGAAGGATTTAGCCGAAACGGCACATAAGAAAGTTGACCCGAGCCGACCCCTGGCTAGAGCAGCCCTGACCCTAGCGTAGGTGACGTGACCCGACCCGTGTCTCAAGCAGGCTTGACTCGACCCCTAACCCATGAAAGCCTGATCTGACCCGTTTGAAAGCACTACGCGGCAGCAAACAGTTCAGTTAATTTCGTGTTCGCCTGTTAAAGTTGTGTAATTTCAAGTAAAAATAGTCAAAAGATAAGCTACAATTGACTGAAATCATCCAAAGACGTGGTGTATACATTATAATTTATAAACACCTTAGACAGAAAAACAAAAAATACCTGGCAACTGTCCTTCAGTACTCGAATGCACGGGCGTCTCTGACGGGGGGTCGAGGGGGACGCGTCCCTCCCAATATTTTGAAATACAAAATATTCAATATTTTATTCTAATTTAACTAACGACAGGCTGTGAAACGATTATAACAGAGTTCTTGATATACCTCAGGGGATCCGTGAATGTAAGCAGAAAAGTAGCAAATGGAATCGAAAATGATAAACAGGTTGGGCTAGGTAGCACCATTTAAATCACTTTCTTTGGTGTCCCCCTCAAATTTAACATCCCAGAGACGCGTCTCGAATGAGTCACATCACGCTCGTTTGTTTCTTGGCGCTTCACAGATTCAAATAGCCTACGTTGTTTTGGGTCAGATCTTTTTGTAAATCACATCTTCGTTTGTGTTCTCGCTTTTTAGCACCACTTTTATATTTTTTCTTTACAGTAATCTTACAATCACTCCTACCATCCATACTGACACAACCATATCTGTCTTCCACGACAAACGACACGTAACTGCTGTTCCAATAATTGAATTGTTGCTATCGGATTTGCTCTTCGATGTAATATACAAATAAAACACGAGCCGAGGGCAGCAACCTGTTTGGGGGGCCCACCCTGCATTTGCAGGGTAGCAGGGTGGGCCAGTCCGCCCCTAAATATGGGGAAAATATAGAGCCCTAAGTCCACCATAAAGCCTATTTGGCGTAAATAGGAGAAAATCAGGGATCCCATCCACCAGAGGTGAACGCTTTACCACCTCTGGGGATAATTCTTAGCCTCGGGGTATTTTCTACTCGCCTACCCCTGAAATCATCACTGTTCGTCTATATTCTTAAGAGAAAACCATTAGTTAGTTAAATTTGAGTTGAGTTGATTTTGAGCTTAACGTCCCATTCAGCAGCAAAGCTATATGAGACGTGGACCTACTGATTAACATGGAATCCAAACCACATGAGCTCTTGCCGGGAATCGATCCCGGGTCTCCCACATCCTCTTGTTTACATGGAAGCTCAGAAAACCATTTGTATCTGTACTTCCATTTCAATAGTAGTAAAGCGAAAAATAGGTACCACTAAGCAAGGGCGCCGATTTCTCTGTAACTTCGGGGGGGGGGGGGGCTTTAAGGTGCGTTTGGTTGCAGACAAGGGTCCAAAGGATTTTAAGACTAATTCAAATTATGCCAAATGTTGAATATTCATAAAAATACATTTGAGCATTCAGGGGGTCCGGGCCCCCAGAATCGGCACCCTTGCCACTAAGCTCTGTTGCATGTGGACAAATGTTTCTACTGAAAGATGCAATGCATTGTCTTCCCAGAAAGAATCTGCGCTCGTTTTTCTATGCATTTATATACATTTGTGAAATCCATTATGTACAGTACAAATAGTTTACAGTGCACTTTTTCTGTATAAATATTGTATTTAGATTGAATATAATATAATACTTTGAGCTGATAATGAAACATTAAAATTGACCTTTTTGGCTAGTGCAGTTGAAAGTGATGGTAATAGCTTTATCCAATGTACGTACAGTATCTTGATAATATAGATAAGTGATCATCAAGAGTATGCTGAAACTAACTATGAAATCGTATTACATCTAATTGAGTAACACTGTCAGTACTTCACGACGAGAAGAAAACAACAGAAAAGTTTATTTTGAAAGTAATCTGCTGCCAACAACGCGGCTTCCTCTCTTCCCAGAAGCAACCCTACCACGCAGGAAGAAAAAAAAAAACGCATGCATCTACGAAAGCAGGAAGAAAAAGGGAGCATACGGTTTTCTTTCTTTTACCAATCCCCGTGAACTGCAAGCGCATTTGCAGGAAGCAACCCTACCAATTCTCTCACACAAGCTGATTCTCAATTCATTTCGATCACGGCAAGCAATTCAGTGAAAAGTACAAATGATTCATTGGAAGAATCGATTCATTTCTGGCAAGAATCATAATTCATTTGATTCACGCCATGATACGTTCATAATGATCGAATCGTTCATGATCGACACAACACTAATTGGGTTGTGCATTCCCCTTCCAACTGTAATGCTATTTCTTCACACTATACAAATATCAGCAAAATTTTTGGAAAGAGTAAGACAGCGGGAAACACGAAAAATCAAATTATAATTGTATACCTGTTAACAAAAACTGAATCGCAAATTTTGTGTTATGATCACGGAAACCGCTATAAAAAGGATCTATATGTATATTTAGTTTCATATCCTTGCCACGTTCAAATCGTTCCCATCGACTGCCTTTGTACTCAGGAAGAAACTTCGCCTTAACCTCATTTATAAATAACACACAAAAAAGCCATAAACGGAACGAATGTGATGTCGATGGGACGAGTTATTCTTATTACTAAGACATTCATCATTTTGAGGTTTAAAAATAATAATATAGAAGTACACAGTTAACGGATCAACTCTAAGTTTCTAGAACAATATAGCAGAGTGAAAACATTTTTAAATAGAACTAACATGTTTGTAGGTAACACGGACGAATTTAGAAAAGTGAAAACAAAAACAATTCCAGTTCCGTGAAATGAAAGTACTAATAAAACCGTAGACAATTCAGTCAAGGTGTGCAGAAGAATCTATCAACCTCCTAGTTACCATTCTTGCTTCGTCGAAAAGTGACATTGGGAAGGAGTAGTGCAGTTTCTGATGGCAATGGACGTTAAGACACTGTAAGTACGCTCGTAAAGAGCTCTGTTAGTGACTCTGGTGAAAAATACACATAGACAGTCCTGACATGTAAAACGAGAATGTGAACCCTTCAATTATCTTGTTAATATCATTCATTTAATAAGCTCTTTTGGTAATGGTTTATCTTATATGCACTTTGTTATATATAATTGTAATAAATTAGTTTTCTTCATGTAATGCCTATAAAAGAGAATTTCTAACTCTATACTACCTCTCTTACGTCAGTTTGGTCAAGATCAGGTCCCCCGTTCCCGTATTCACCAATACCGTTCACGCGTTCAGTTCCCCAACGAACCTCTCTCTCATTATGTCTTTTCCAAAAAGCATTTAGCAGACCAAGCTTATACTCAGCTAGACTTTCAGGAATTTTTGTTAGAATGTGTTTCTAGTATGTTACCTGAATATATTCGTTGGTTTGGAACGCGCACAATTTGAGATTATCCCACCCTCTTAGATGAAGTAACCTTGCTGGAACGGACCAACCACCTTGTTCACAAACGGGAAAACGAAACAAAGACACATTCCACAATCGCGATCGATACCACAGCGCAGGCTATTTCCGAACTAACAGATCAAATATCTCAACTCCGTCTCCATGTTAATACTCTTTCAAATTCCCAATCCGCATCTGTCCATTTTGCTCCCTCCCGTTCCCGTTCTCCAAGTCCTCATAACCGCTTCTACTCCTCCAAACCATCCCGACCTTCTTCCCCGAACCCAACTCACTCACCTTCCTCTTCCTTCCTCCCACATTCCCATTCCACCAATTCTCTCACAACCTATCAACACCATTCTTCGCCGATTCCTCCACCTTTTCATTCCGCTGCTTCCACCTCTACCTCATGTGCACCTTGCACTATGCACTCCGCTCCCCTCCCACATTCCCATCCCACCAATTCTCTCACAACCTATCAACACCGTTCTTCGCCGACTCCTCCACCTTTTCATTCCGCTGCTTCCACCTCTACCTCATGTGCACCTTGTACTATGCACTCCGCTCCCTCCCACATTCCCATCCCACCAATTCTCTCACAACCTCCTATCAACACTGCTCTTCACCGACTCCTTCCCATTTTCATTCCACTGCTTCCACCTCTACCTCATGTGCACCTTGCGCTATGCACTCCACTTCCCTCCCACATTCCCATACCACCAATCCCAGTACACCCTCCTGCACTAACTGTGTCCCACAGCAACATCAATGTTGCCAACACGTTTCTTCAACCCCTTCCCATACTTCTCATAACTCCACAAACATTACCAAACGGAAGAACCCCAAGAAACAGTGGCGCTCTAGTCAGAACAAACAACCTCCATCCCAGAATGTTTTTACCACACAATCTACCCAAATACCTATTCCTCCCTACCCGTTTTATCATCCTTTTTTCCAATATCCCACACCTTCGTTCCCTCCTTCTGCCCCTGGGACCACACAAAACACGCCTAAGAATTCAAAAAACGGCCAAAATTAGCGCTGGAGTCATCTCACCGCGCGTTAACCACCCAATCTTCGCTCCCCACAGCAACTAGCCAGGAATACCATACCCTTCCCTTGCAGTTTAAGGGAAATCCTCCGTATATACAGGGCACTCACGCAAACAAAGAATTACTTTTTTGCCTCGATAGTGGTGCAGACGTAGGATTATTTCCATTTGAACTATTGGAACCGAATGCGCATACTTTCCATCTCCCGTCCCTTCTTCACGGTTTGTCAGACAAACCCGTCCAATTGAATCGCGCTACTATTCTCAAAATTAACTTTAATGGTCGTAATTACTCCATTCTTTTTCGGTTAGTTCCCTTCAAAAATTTCCCACCCCTTCTTTCATCACGTTTTTTGCAAGATCACCAATCAATTTTGGATTACTCACAAGGCACTTTGTCCTTGAAACATTTTGGAAAAATGCCACACACTGTAAAAGATAAAAACCCAGTTAGTATTAACATCTCGCATTTCTTTCAAAAACACTCCAAACCTCAGGTTGTATTTTTTGCGCGGCGCACTACTGTTATTCCCCCTCATTCTGTTAGATTCGTTCCACTTGCTACTAATGGTTATTTCCCTGATGCACAGTTTCGCCTACATACACCGATTTCTCGGAATTTAAGTAAATGTTATATGGCACATACTGTAGTTTCCACACAAAACCTTGTTCTCCCGTTAGCTAATCTCACAAACAAAAAGCAAACAATTCAGGCTCATAATCCGGTAGTTATAGGTTCTCTCTTTTCCCAACAAGACAATAACCACAATATCCTGACTGTTAGGCAAATATATTTTCCTACAGACGAAGATGCGGCACGCAACAAAGAAAAGCGTCTTAAAGAAATTGGTCATCTCATAGATATTAGTAAATTTAAGCTGTCTCCAGACATGAATGAGAATCAACAAGCTCAAATGCGGGAATTACTCTCCGAATATGCCTTTTTATTTCAATGGGCAAGTGGCCATTTTACCAAGATAGATTCTTTTGTGGCAACATTAGATTTAGAAGACAAAATTCCATTTCAGTGTAACTCTTTTGTCATTCCACACAAATTACGCCCCAAAGCGAGAGAGTTAGTTATACAACTTTTGAACCAAGGGATTTTTGAAAAATCGGATTCCCCCTATAAAAACAACATCCTCTTTGTTCTAAAACCAAATTCTGAATCTCTTAGGGCCGTATTTAATTTGAGGGTTTTGAATGGGAAATGCCGTACTCTAGCTTCTCCATTAGAGGACATACAGGACGTTATAGATTCGCTTAGTGATTCCACTTTTTTTTCGAGTTTCGATCTCCATTCCTCTTTTCATCAGTTATCCCTTCATCCTGATGATCGCCCTGCAACAGCCTTTAGTTTAAAGGGCCTCTCTTTGCCCTTCAATCATATGCAACTCACTTCAATTCCACAGGGTTTCAAAAATTCATCTATTTTATTACAACAGGTATTGCAAACTATCTTTCGGGATTTATATACCAATAACATCACTTCGTTCGTAGATGACATGTATATCCATGCTGATTCTTTTGATCACATGATGACAGTTTTACGCGCATTTTTTCATACAGCTGCAAAACATTCCTTGCTGTTCAATATCAACAAATCAGTATTTGGCGCTAGACGGATTAAATGCTTAGGTCATATTGTGGAAAATCATACAGTCAAACCTGATCCCGAGAAAACCGCTGCCCTCGCCAATGCACCCAAACCGACCACCATCAAAGGGTTAAAAAGTTGATTAGCTTCGGCTAATTACTTTAGGAAATTTTTCCATCACATTTCTCTCATATTAGCCCCACTTTATGAAGCTATTTCGAATGGAAATCGCAAATTGATATGGACACCTGAAAGAGACCGTGCCTTCGACCAGATGAAGCACCTCCTCACTTCCCCACCAGTTCTTGCTTTGTACTCAACAAAGAACAGAGAACATATTTTAATGTGCGATTCCTCAGCCCTAGGCGTTGGCGCCGTATTGTTACAAAAAGACCTTAGCTCTAATGTCATTCAGCCCGTCTGTTATGTTTCTTCCAGGCATCCAAAAACTGTCAACCCACTCCCAATTTTTCATCAGGAATTGTACGCAATTTTCTTTTCGCTTAAGAAATTAGAAAAATACCTTCTGGGAAAACATTTTACTTTGATCACTGATAACATTTCCCTCCTCGCTATTAGGAAAACTGTTATCCCAAACGCAAAAATTCTCCGGTGGATCACTTATATCAACACTTTCACTTTTACAATCAAACACGTAAAAAGTCAGTCTAACGCAGTTGCCGACCTACTTAGCCGTTTTCCTCTGGACGTCTCACCAGACGCCATTGCCTTAGAACAGGATGACACTCCCGATGCCGTCCTCTTTACCAATACGACTGATACTGACCAGACCCACCCATCCTTGGAGGACACTCCTCCTACTGTTCTAACTACAATAGGTGATAACACTGACCTACCAAATCTCCAGCTTCAGGACCGTTTTTTTGGCAAAATTATTACGACTCTAAACACCAAAAATGAATCAGACCCGGCCTTTCAACGTCTCACAAAACAGTACGTTCTTAAGAACAACATCTTGTACAGAAAAATGTATCGTGCCTCGCAAACCCGTTTGCTTGTCTGTATTCCGGACGCACTAAAACCTGCTTTATTTCAGGAATACCACGGAGAACTTACTCATGTAGGCTTTAACAAACTTTACTGGATGATACGTTATAAATATTACGTACCACGCTTGAAATCTTGGTTAGCGAGTGAACTCAAATCTTGCAAACAGTGTGCAATTTTCAAACGCAATTATTTGCCCAACAACCCCAACATACAACGTTTTCCCCAAGCTCCCCTATTTTCGGTTTATAGCTTGGACTTAGCAGGGAAATTCATAGCCAGTGACCCAGAGCAATACCAATATTTCTATGCCGCAACCGAACATTGCACAGGCTTTACCATTACACAACCCATCACTACCCCAAATACTGACAATTTCATCTCCTTCATTACGAACCAAATAATCATTCCCTTTGGTGTTCTTTCCTGTATTTATACGGACCGTCAGTCAAGCCACACTTTCACTTTATCCCTGAGCTTTCTCAAATCACTCAACATTACAGTTAAGTATGGATTACCATATCAGCATTTCACACTAGGAAAAGTTGAACAACGTCTGGGCACATTGCAAACCAGTCTTAAATTTCTGTGTCAATCTAACCAAAAACTCTGGCCAAAATATTTGCCTCACGCCACTTCCGCACTTAACAAGACTCCATTAACATCTTTAGGTGTCTCATCTCATGAATTGTAATATGGAGTACCTCCTCGCCTACCCATAGATAACTTGCTGCATGTTGAGAAAGAACATCTAGATTTACAGGATCGCCTTTTGGCACTAAAAGACATGAGGGATTTAGTTGAATATAGGAAGCACCAAGCATTTCTTGACTTCAAGAAAAAAGTCGAATCAAGCAAACCGCCCACAGAGTTCCTACCGGACTCTCAAGTTATGATTTTGGACACATCCTCTCAGCCTGGTACTTGTAAACCACTGTCCAGAATTTATAAAGGACCTTATACGCTCATATCAACTGTTTCTCCAAACGAAGTCCTCGTTGACATAGAGGGTAAACCCACCCTTACAGGAAAGACTCGTTTGAAACATTACGTACCACCAACAACACCTAATTCAGAGTTCGAAATGATATATAAACGTTTTTTGAAATCGTCTAATTAAAGTTTTAAGCTGGCAAAACTTCCGACTTTGTCTCTCGTTCTGCCATGGACTCATATTTCAAAAGGAACTTTATTTTCAAATCCCCTGTTAGGTAGGCAACAGACTTCACACAAATCTTTCTCCCGTGCAATCATTTTCGGCCCTACAATGCATTCATATCTCACCTCCCAAATTCTGATTTCATATTGAGGCATTGGTTAACTGCCCGACATACCACCTTAACCTCTTATCCCTTTTCCCCTTTCTTCCCTTCCAGTACGTAACCCGCCACATAGACAATAGCGACGCTGAATGTACTCAGCACACCTTTTCCTAAGCATGCAAGGAAAAGTACTTGTTTATATTCACTTATTTCCTTCTTGTATCTTAATTTTAAACAGTTGGTTCTGTTTAAACATTTGTGCACACCTTAGGATACACGAATGAAATCTGTTGAATATTTCCATACAACTCACGCTCAATAGACATTATTTATATAAGAAAAGACACATCCACCCTTTACCATTTTCATAGCATCTTAATACAAAGCGACTAAATTCCGTTTCTTTCGATTCAAATATACGGTTACGTCGTGACCCACTCCAACGACTACTAACTCCGCCACTATGTCCTTTCCTTTCCTACGACCCCTTTGCCCTCGATACATCATAATCACCCACTAATTCAGCGTAACATACTGTTTATCTTTAAATTTAGGTGTTTACTTTATTTTCCACAACAACAACAACAAAAGAATTTCTAGGTAATACTTACCAAATTTCTTCTTCCGGACGGTCATAATAACATCCTGTTTATGTCCTACTCACAGAAACACTAAACTTTCACCCTTGAACCTTCCTTCTACTCGCACACAATTACGGTACAAATCACCAAGAAAACACTTTCGCACAGGTCATTTACCTTGAATTCTCTATGATGCAGTGTGACCTACTTTGGCTAGTGGACAAAATAGCCTCTTCATCCCGTTACTCTTCTACCAAAATATTTTGTTTCTGTTGAGGACCACAACAAAAGAACTACACCAGATTATAGGTACTAACATAATAATAATAATAATAATAATAATAATAATAATAATAATAATAATAATAATAATAATTCACTCCTACTTCCATCCCTTTTCCTCCTTGTAGTCTATCGTGTTGTCCTTCGTTCCTCGAATTCCTGCCTTCGACTCCCGATTGGTTTCAATCACGGCTTTCTCCTTAATTTTTATTTGCAATAATTATTGCCTCCTACAAACAATTTGCACTATTTTCTGTCTGTCACCGATTACATTTTTTTCACCCGTGACCTTTGTCAACAGTAATTTTGTGGTGCATACATGGTATCAGACATGTCTTCTCATTATTTTTCTTTTCACCTTTCTTTTCATCTTTTCCCCTTCTTTTCACATAATGAAATTTGAATATAAACAGCCTTGCCTACAACCTAACAGAGATACTCATGCACAAGCGTACTTTTATGTTTTTTGAGTTCCTTTCATTTACGTCCTACTTCCTGTTCCTGAGAGATGCAAACAGCCCTGTCTACAGAGACTTCTTGTTCCCGAGAAATGCAGCCAGCATGCCTCCAAAGAATTCCTGTTCCTGAGTGATACAAACAGCCCTGTCTACAGAGACTTCCTGTTCCTGAGAAATGCAGCCAGCAATGCCTCCAAAGAATTCCTGTTCCTGAGAGATGCAAACAGCCATGCCTCCAGAGACTTCCAGTTTCAGAGCGACGCAGCCAGCCTTGCTCCTAGTGCTCCAGTACAATATGCAACCAGTACTACTCCACGGCATTCCAGTTTGCAGCCTTCTGCATTTTCACATGGACCTTCTTCGCATGTCAGTGTTTTTTTTCCATCCCATGTGTTCACACCCTTTAGTGTTTTATTTTGAGGTTTAAAAAGTCACTAGTTCATAAGAACAGATGACAGACATTTTTTTGAGCCGAGGATTAAGACATTCCTCATTTTGAGGTTTAAAAATAATAATATAGAAGTACACAGTTAACGGATCAACTCTAAGTTTCTAGAACAATATAGCAGAGTGAAAACATTTTTAAATAGAACTAACAACATGTTTGTAGGTAACACGGACGAATTTAGAAAAGTGAAAACAAAAACAATTCCAGTTCCGTGAAATGAAAATACTATAAAAACCGTAGACAATTCAGTCAAGGTGTGCAGAAGAATCTATCAACCTCCTAGTTACCATTCTTGTTATATATAATTGTAATAAATTAGTTTTCTTCATGTAATGCTTATAAAAGAGAATTTCTAACTCTATACTACCTCTCTCAATCTCAATCAATAAATCATATTATTTTTTTAAGATTTGTTATTACTAAACTTCTATTAAAATATATGCATTTTACAAATATGTGTCGTAATTAATAATAGTGGGCGCCAGGGGCGGATCCAGGATGGACTTCTGGGCGGCGGTGGGTTGTAACATTGCTACTTAGAGCTACTTTTAAGAGCTCCAAACTCTGGAATGGGTTTTATCTGTATATAAAATATGAAAGTTTCCTCTTCGTGGGAGAGGCGTTCGCCCCGATCGCCCCCTGGATCCGCAACAGGTGGACGCTGGGCGGATTTCACAGGCAAATACTTAATCAAACTTTAGGCACGCGAGTCCCCATGGGGAAATCGTGGTCAAAAAGCTGGAGGGCTACCGTCGACGTTGGCGGGCCGTCGGTAGGGAGTCGGCACCCGCACGCGGCGGATCATACACGACTATGTACAGAAAAAACATCTTTTTGCCGGCTCGGATCAGAGATGGCAGGTAGCCACGACTCCGACGCTTGCCCAACTCTGTTTCGACCCTTTGCCGACTCTATGTCGGCAAAGACGCGATGTCGCGGCAGGGCCGTATACAGATCCGACTCACTGTCGAAGAAAATGAGAGCCTTTGTGCCGCGGTCGCGAAAACGACGACTTAGCCGCTGGGTCGGCTACTTCCCTATGTGCAAGACTTAGTCGGATAGACCGTTAACCGCGGCGGTTTGCCGCCAAACATTCGGCGGGTGAAATGGTACCGTCACGAAACTACACTAATACCACAATTTAACCGCTATGGCGATAATAAGGCGGTCTCCGCCGTTTCTCCTCTGAACAGCTAGTGCCGCCATTAAGTGCCCAACATGGCCGCTTCGTAATCACCAGTACCGCACCTAATCCTCTACTCTCAATGTTAGCTGCAACGTATTAGTACATCAGAACTGAAACCTGCATACAATACATGGTTGAAATATAAAATAACTATCACTTCACCGTGCTACTTCCATTTTAACATTACACCAAAGACATCGCTTTCCAAGTATATCAGAAGTAACTCGTAATTGTCAGTGAGAATTTTACTTTTGGAGTGTCTTGTCTGCAATAAGCAAAGGTTTAGGCTATTTGACATTTTTAAGCAGGTACGTGTACTGCATATTACCGCTGTTACCGGCGGTAACGGTAAAAATATTACAGTTTTTCGTTGTTTTCATATATCTTCAAATTTCATTATCGACATGGGAATATGTTTACATTTTCCTTTTTGTTTTGTTTCTTTTTTTAAAAAAAAAAAAAAGTTTGGATGGCCTATGCTTCATTTACATTGTGAACGAATGCAACATGCCAACACCAAATAGGAGCATACTGTTGTTGATACCGCAGATTTCAGAGGTAACGCGAACCCCGATAGCGTTCGTTCACTCCAGAAGCACCTTTTAGCGTGCTAGCCACAAGCATCCTGCGAGCTCGTATTTGGACTTTCGGAATAGCCCTTATGTTACCGTTCGGCTGAGTGGAACAGGAAAAAATAGGAACGTTCCCTGTCAAAACACGGAGAATCTAGAATATCATCAACATGTATATTCTACTCACCGCCCGCTTAGGAGTCTATTCGCTCTCCTCTCGCTGTAGAGGATCGAGCGGGCCGTAACTCTACTATACTATTTCGTTTGCTTCCCCATTCTAAGGATAGAAACTTGGCTGTAATTTCAGTATTCATAAGGTTATTTCACTGTCTTAACAGCATACGATTTCGGACAAATATAAGTAGCAGGTTTTTCATACTAATAGCATTTACCACGTGCTACTGTGAGGCTGATGTTCCAGTGCATTATTTATATGTTAATCTATCATTTTTACACGACTTTTGTATGTTAATACGTTATCTTTAAATTTGAATAATACAGCAACAGTGAACAAGAAGAATATATTCCATATGATATTCTAACAAAAATTTAATATAGGTTTACTTTGGTTGAAAATAAAGTTTCCCATTGAATGTTAATTTGAGCTTACGGGCATTTTTTTTTAATTGAGATTTTATTTCTGTTTAAGCGGTATATATAAATTTAGATAGTTATCTTATGCCTGAAGGAGCAAAGATATTGTCAGTCCCTGAAGTGTCATTAAATATATAGAAATGCCTATCGATGAAACACATTGCACTATATGGGAACTGTTTCAAGAGCAAGGGGGAATAGTAATAATTAGAGCGAAGCAGAGGTGTTGCCCGCGCTCCTTCCAATTCGAGTAATTATTATTAATTGGGATTTATATTAATTTGAATTTGTTTTTAATTTAGTATAGAAAACTTTCGATGCAACAAATTTCCAACTCTAGCCGCTAGCCTACTACTTGAATTTGCACTTTGATGCAGTTTAATGTGTTGAAAAAGAACTGTGCAATCGTCTTCATCGTGCCGCAGTTTGACTGTCTGACTAATTTTCAATACGGAAAACTTGTTGCTCAAACATACGATGAAACTCCAGTTATGGTTGGTGAGGTAGGGAACTGCAGCCTCTTGTTAATTATATTTTCCTTCTTATACCCATAGACTTAATTTAGTTTTAGAAAAGTCCGTTGATTATACAAAAGGGCACAGGCGTAAATAGCATCCCCGCAACCCTCGTGGCGGAGGAGGGCCGCACGAGCTCCAGGGTCGCAAAATATATCGAAACTAGGGGCGCATAACTAGGTTGCGGGGGCATTGAAGCTTCAAATTACGCTACTGGAAAAGGGTATAAGTTGTTTTTTTTTTTTTTTTTTTTTTAATTGTGTTGGGACTTGCTTCTTCTTCCTCGAAGTCTTCAAAAAGAACAAATGCTCTGGATTATTTAGTCAACAAAAGTATCCCAACAGTCTTAAACACAGGGTATGGAACTATAGAAGTAGGGTAGTGTATATACGAATCTTGGGGTAAATGATGTGTTGTATGTCTTTAAAGATGAACTGTTAGGAGTCTTTAAATCCATGATGGATAAAACGGACGAATAAGATTCTCAAACCAGAGTTTGTGTAGCAAAATTTTATCAAACATTTCAAAGTTTTGACTTCAATTTTTTACTTGAACTGTTTTCTGTTATAGCATCAATATAAGAAATCTTGTTCAATATCTTACAAAAGAAAGTTCATGATATAGGTCACTGCAGAAAGAAAACAGTTGAGTTTGAAGAATGTCTAAGATCATTGAGAGACAGTTTCAATAATATTTTGTAAAAAAATGAAAGAACCTGAAGAGTCACATTGTTCAAAAAGGTCAAGAGTAAATGAAGTGGGATTTGACCCCTTTGCCAATGCCTACAGTTTGAAATGGTTGATACTCTGAAAGAAAAAGTGAGTACTAGATTTTCTATTATTGAGAAACTAGAGTTACTTGTAGTATTAGCAACCAGTAACAATCGTCAAAGTGTCACGCCGCGTCACTATTTTTAAGTAACAAATAACGCAACATGTTCTGCTGTAATCAGTCACGAAGACACTGGCGCAAATCCCGAGGGGACGAGAGGGATATGTCCCCCAATCTTGGACCGGGGTACTGTTCCCCCAATAATCTGCCGTGAAAAGTGCTTTTTGGGATAAGTGTGATGAAGTGCGTCCGACTGCCACAAAGGAATGTAAAATGAAATTGATTTCTCTTGGCTTTTCCATTTAAAAAAACAAGAATCGTATTCTGTAGCATTTCAAACTGAACTTCGTGCTGTAGTGCGTTTAGTAGTCTCATTAATATGTATTAATTCCACTTCCGCTACTTGGGCACAAATTGCAATAAATGCCAGAGGAGGATATGGCCCCCTCCTCATGCTGGAAAGTTGTCTCAGCTGTAGGTACGGGCACAAATTCCGTAGAAATGGGCAGACATGTCCCCCTCCCAACATTGTCCCCCTCTCCCAATAATTCGATTTGAAAACTGCGTTTTGCATATAAGTGTGATGATGTGTGTCCGACTGCCACAAAGGAAAGTGAGATGAATTTGGTTTCTCTTGGCTTTTCCACTTTTAATGAAAATGAAGGCGTGCGACTGTGCATGACGTAACCTAACGTGAAATCTTATCTCGCCTAGGCCCTAGCATACGAAGAGTATATACAGTATAAAATGTCAGTAGAACCTATCTTTTCAGTAAATGCGCATTTCATCTATTGGTAGTATCAGCCTAGACATCTACTCATGCTTCGTAGGCTAACTAACTATGGCCTATGGAACCCGGATGTTCAATGCCGCGTTCACAAAAGCTCTCCACTGACTTTTATCCTTAGCTAACTGCATCCAGTTTCTACTTTGTATTCCTATCTCTGCGAGATCTATCTTAATATTGTTCTCCCATCTGCGCCTTGGTCTTCCTCATGGTCGTTTTCCGATTGGTCTTCCAGTCAAGACTTTGAAAGCGTTTTTATTTTCTTCCATCCTAGCTACATGACCTGCCCACCTAAGACTCCTAGACTTGATGACCCTAACAATGTTTGGTAAACCGTATAAATTATGTAGTTCCTCGTAAAGTTTCAAATATCATTCAAATAAAGTGGATAGTTTCAAATATCTAGGATCAATATTAACAAACGAAAATCATATTCACGAAGAAATTAAATGTTAACTAAAAACAGGGAACTCGTGTTATTATTCAGTTCAAAATCTCTTGTTGTCGCGAATTCTGTCGATGAATTTGAAGCTTAAAATGTATAAAACGATAATCATGCCTATTGTTCTGTATGGTTTCGAAACATGGTCGCCATTCCCCATTCCCGTTCCTCTTGGGTCAGAATATTCGTCTCAGGAGCTTGTTCTCAAATATTTTCAGTCTATATTCCTCCCTCAGAGTAAGTGACCATGTTTCGAAACCATACAGAACAACAGGTATGATTATTGTTTTATATATTTTAAGCTTCAAATTCATCGACAGAATTCGCGACGACAAGAGATTTTGAACTGAATAATAACACGAGTTCCCTGTTTTTAGTCAACATTTAATTTCTTCGTGAACATGATTTTCGTTTGTTAATATTGATCCTAGATATTTGAAACTATCCACTTTATCAAAAGTATTATTTAAAATTTTAACGCATTCATAATTTACCGTATTACGGTCCCGACGCACTTCCATGTTTTAGTTTTCTCTGCATTTACTTCTAAACCCATGTCCATGCAAGCGTTTAATAAGACCTCTGCATTTCTTTCTATAGTTCTATTAAATTTACTTCATTAGCATACGCCATAACGTGGTGAACACCGTTGAACTCTAGGCCCTGGTTTACTACCTTTGATTTTCCTTATAGCGTATTCCAGGACAAAGTTGAATAATGTTGGCGACAATGCATCTCCTGGTTTCAGGCCATTCTCGACGTGAAAGCTCGTGGACAAAATATTTCCTACCCGCACTTTACTTTGGGATTCATTTAAACATGCCTTCATTAATCTAATTAGCTTTTTCGGTATTCCAAATTCTGTAATAACGTTGTACAATGTTTCTCTCCTAACCAAGTCGTAAGCCTTTCTAAAATCAATAAATAGTTGATGTACCGGGGTATTGTATTCCCACTTTTTTCGAGTATTTGGCGAATGGTACATATTTGGTCGATAGTTGATCGATTTCGTCTAAATCCGCACTGATAATCCCCAATAATTTCATCTGCCTATGGAGTCAATCTTGCTAATAGAATGTTTGAAAGGATTTTAGAGCATGTTGACAGAAGAGGGATGCCTCGATAATTATTACAGTCAGTTTTGTCGTCTTCCTTGTGGATTGGAACAATGATTGATTCTTTCTACTCTTGTGGCAATTCTTCCTTGTTCCAGATAAGGAGGATGAGTTTGCGTATTTTGTTCCACAATTTTTCGTCTTCAGCTAAAATTAACTCAGACGAAATTTCGTTTACATCCGGATATTTGTGTTATTGTCCGTTCACTCTAGGATGGAAGATTGTTTACAAACAACAATTATAGTGCGAGCGTCAAAACCTTGCTTCTCACCCCTACATAGTTAATTCATGGTTGCCAGGCACATGAATCGCCGAACCGAATGTACCTACTTCTGCACAGTCATGGACCAAGTGCTATTACTACATAAATTGCTGCTTTTGAGATGACTGAGATATTAACGTTATGACAAATCGAGTAAGTTATTATGTAATACAATCTTACATATAATGCACACTCAATTTTGTACACGTGTTCTTGTTCGAAAGTGTGCGAAAACCTTGTACGCCTGGCAATATTGGAAGATGGCAGTTTGTGTTGTAAACAATAAACAGAGAAAGCGAAGACCGTTAGGTTCGCTGGACACAGGGGCGGATCCAGGACCGACTTCTGGGGGGGCGGTTGTTATACTGCTACTTTGAGGGAAACTTTGGGATGGGTTTTATTTATATATATAAAATAAGAAAGTTTCCTCTTCTGGGGGGGGGGCGATCGCCCCGCTCGCCCCCCCTTGGATCCGCCCCTGGCTGGACAGCGTGGTTTTCATGATAAGGCGACAGAAACATATCGTACTGATTGTAAACAACGGCTGGGAATTTCGATGCGAGTATAGGTGGAAATATTCTCGCTACATATTGCCTGTTGGTGAAGGTTTGCAATGTTGCAAACTGCTAAGTGTAAAATTCCATACTAATTGAACGAGCTTTGAGAAGGATTAGTATGATGCAATAATTATAAATACTAACAACCATAGACCTAAAGTATTAGGAAATAAATCATGCTGCTGCAAGAAGAATATAATACACATTGAATTACGTGTTCAAAGTACAGTATAAAGCGAATTTTAACATTTAAACATTTTAAAGCTGTACACATTGGCCCTGTTTGGGTGCCCTTACCAGACACTGTGCAACACAAAAAAAGGCATTAAAATAGGTAGATCGAGCGTGGGCATGAACCCGGCTCTGGCCGGTATTCCTTATTAAGGTTTTCCTCAGTCCCACGAGGTGAATGCCTAGATGGTAGCTTCTGTAAGGCAGGGGCGGATCCAGGACGGACTTCTTGGGGGCGGTGGGTTTTAATACTGCTATTTAGAGCTACTTTTAAGAGCTCCAAATTCTGGGATTGGGTTTTATTTAAATATATAAAATGAGAAAGTTTCCTTTCCTGGGAGGGCAATCGTCACGATCGCCCCCCTGAATCCGCCACCGCTGCAAGGCCAGAATTGGGCCAAACACCGAGGCCCCAGAATTGGCCGGAAATATATTCCTTCAGAATATTATGTTGCCAACACTTCCACAAATATTATGGTGGTGGGTTCCGACATCCCTTTTTCGTTTATATGGGCTTAAATTCATTATGAAGTAAATATAGAAGTGTTTCTTTCATTCTCTTTCTTTCTTTCTTCTCATCTTTCTCATCCTCGCTCTCCTTTCCCCATCTTCTTAAAATATGAACACTATCCTCCTGTAAGATTGTTTCTCTCCACGGCCCAAGGTTTAAAGAGACCAACCTGATATAGTTAACTATTAGCAGAACTGTACCAATAAATTCACATTAGAGACAGCGCCGTAACTTCGATTTTATCTGGGGGGCAAGCATTAATACGTGTATTTGGGCCTCCTAGAAAAAGTTGTTTTTCTCATTCTTGGGCCCCCCTCTTTCTATCTTTTTCTTACTATTTATGCCCCCGGAGCCTGTGGGCCCTCCCTCACGGCAAGGTCTACGGGCCCGTTACTTACGCCCCTGGGCCCGTTCCATACATCACAAATTAATTAAGGGGACAATATTGACAGATCTCAAAGCCATACGAATAAATGTTATTTCTAGGGCCCCTAATAATAGACGTTTCTTACTGAAGTGGGCACACGGCTCACTTTTGTTTTATTTACCTTTTGTGCGCTGCTTTATGTAATGTAGTGAAACTGTTTGATGCTTCATTTATTATTTCATGTTCGTATTGTATATGAATTAAGAAAATTTTGTCTCCAAATGGGCCCCTTCGAACGGTGGGGAACCTCCCTGGGGCAGTTGCCCCTCCCCTGCCCCACACAAGTTACTGTCCTGATTAGAGAAGAAGTAAACTCTTTCGAAATTTACGCAACTTGCAAATACCAAACCCTACTAGTGCTAAAATTGATGAGTTAGTGCCACTGTTACCACTGCTATAAGGGGAAAGTAGGGGAAGGACTGCTAAGATTCGCTGGCCAGGTTTTGTGTCAAAACATAGCGCCAAGCTACAGTAAACGGACAATACTTTAATTTCTTTATAGCGTTTTCTACTTCTGTTTGGTTGGGTTCTGGAATATACTGTTCTGTGATGTGTACCTTCTTTTCTCCACGCACATTATTTTTTGGCTGCGTGTTAAGCAAATCGTCAAAGAAATCTTTCCATCTATATAAAATGCTATCTGTATCAGTGAAAACTGTTCCTTCAGCTTTCTTTAGTATAAGCACGAGGTTGATAGCCTTTCTTAAATTCGTTGATCCCCTTATACATGTCCCGAATGTTTTTATTTTACTATTATCTTCAAGTTCCTTAACTTTAGCTCTCAAAAAATCGCTTTTCTTTGTTCTAAAAGTTTTGGAAGTTTCCCGTCTAATGTCTACGAAATTTTGTGTAGTTATTTCATTCGAATTTTGTTTCCAGCGTAATTTTGCCTGTTTCCTCATCTCTGCTAGTTTAACGCATTCCTGGTCGAACCATGGTTTGTTCCTACGTATTTCCGCGTGTCCCAATTTTTCTTTTGAGAGAGAATGTTTCGTAAGAAAGAAAAGAATTCAATTGCTGGAATATTTTTCTCCATAATTTTAAGGTTTCATCTGTTAACTAAAGGGTATATGACATGCGTCAGATTTCTAAAACGATTTCTGTAGTGCTATTGAGATTATCATCATTTTGCTCAAATAAGAGTATTGTTGCGTCATACATCATTGATATTCTATCTTGATAGTTTTGGGGAAGTCATTATTCATATTATTATAAAACAATTTAAACGTGTACCTATGTGGATGCCTAATTAGAAACATACCAATTATAAATATGCATGTTTTCAGATTTCAGAATGTGTTCACGGCAGTGATTTGTAATACTGATAATGTACTACTACTTCATCTACTTCTCCTGATATATAATATACTCTACAGCAGGTTCATCTAAGAAATCAAATTCATCTACCATAATTTGAGATTCATCTCCCTTCCCTAGAATAAGCCACAAATCTGCCCACCTCCCAATGTTGAGGATAGCCAATGACTTATTTAGGATTTTGTTTCGAGGGGCCCAATACAAGGAAGGAAGTGGGCAATTGCCCACCTGAGTTTGAGAATAAAATATATTTTAATTTATGCATAAATTGAAGTTATAATGGCAAGAATTGCAGACCGATAAATCCTATATATGATAACTAACTAACTAACTCTATGGCCTATGGAACCCGCAGGTTCAGTGCCGCGTTCACAAAAACTCTCCACTGACTTCTGTCCTTAGCTAATTGCATCCAGTTTCTACTTTGTATTCCTATCTCTGCGAGATCCATCTTAATATTATCCTCCGATCTGCGCCTAGGTCTTCCTAATGGTCGTTTTCCTATGGGTCTTCCTGTCAAGACTTTGAAAGCGTTTCTACTTTCTTCCATTCTAGCTACATGACCTGCCCACCTAAGCCTCCTAGACTTGACGATCCTAACAATGTTGGGTAAACCGTATAAACTCTGTAGTTCCTCGTTATGAAGTTTCCGCCATTCCCCATTCTCGTTCCTCTTGGGTCCGAATATTCTTCTCAAGATCCTGTTCTCAAATACTTTCAGTCTATGTTCTTCCCTCAGAGTAAGTGACCATGTTTCGCAACCATACAGAACAACAGGCATGATTATCGTTTTATATATTTTAAGCTTCAAATTCTTCGACAGAATTCGCGACGACAAGAGATTTTGAACCGAATAGTAACACGAATTCCTTGCTTTTAGTCGACATTTAATTTCTTCCTATATATGATATGATACAAAAATTGAGGAGTGAATCTAACACTTTATTCTATTCATACAAGAAAGAGGAAGCATCCTCTTTGCCTACCTAATTTCCCGGCCTAATTACTCCCCCGTTTTGATTTTCTTTAATTCAAACATTTCCTTATTTTAAAAATAACTAAACGATATAATTTTTCCTTTGTTATAACTAGTCTCGTCATGTTGATATTTGCGCAAGTTGGTGTGGAACACCAGTTTCGCTTATCAACTCTTCTTAGTTTTGGTGTTACCGATGACAGCCAACTTGAATCACAACTGACAACGGTCGATAAACTGTGACAGGCGAAGCAAAAGAAACATCAAGAAAAAAGAAAAAACAGAAAAGTAGAAAGGACGAAAGAAAGAACAAACGGACGTAGTTCTTATATCGAATGAAATTTGACAAATACAGTATTATTTCTGAACAAAGAACATAAGAAAATGGAAAGTCAATGACATTCTTAGAAATGGTAAGAAGGATTATTGTTGTACGTGGAATGTGAAAAACAAACAAATTTATTTCGGGGGGAGCTTGAGCCCGACAGCCCCTAGATACACCACTGAAGACAATTATGTTACCATGATCCTCCACAGCATTATTTTTCAACTTCATAAATATTTTGAGCATCGCTTATATACATATATATATAAATAATATGAGAAAGGTCTTACCCGTTCCCCCCAATGTTGAAGACAGATTTGCGCCTATGCACGAAGATAGTTTTTGAAACCTATGAAATGTCTGACAATACTTACATGAGTGTAGTGTTGCCATCTGTTCGTCATATCCTAGCTCAGTGGACGTTACCGAGTTTTCACAATCGTTCAGCGGTCATTCGCCAAAGTCTCTATAACACCGACAAGCGGAAAAACGACAACTACCGTCTAACTTTACGACGACGGCATCCGCTTCATTTCCGCTTCGGTGGATTTCCGCTTCGAACCGTAATTTTCCTTGACTTTGGCGCCTATCCGCCAAAAGGCGACAGCGGACCAATAATAGTTGCCGACACTTTGCACATGGGGTTCTCTACCCTAAACCAGCCTTCGAAATACCATATTGCCTACTGCTACGTCGCCGCTTTGATAACCGTAAATCAACCGTTGGAATGTAGTCTTTCGGACCCAAAATCTACCTCCGGCCGGTCGACTTTTCGCCGTCTTTCCAACTGCTATGCCGCAGCCTGGCCGGCTGTTTTCCACTCATTGTTCGTTCCCAGCACAGTGTGAGTCAAAAGTCGGTGTCCATAGGCCAACTCGGTTATTATTGCAGATATAAAAAGAAGGTAAGATATGTAAGGATACTGTCTATATTTCAGTACATTTGTTGCAATAGAATCCGTTTGTTGGAGAAGATGTCAATTACTTTCTATACTGATTCCTAGCAGTACACTGTTAGACAACCTCTGCGCCAACGGCCCACTCCCGACACAACGCCTTTGTCCGACTGTAAATTCACATATGCTTTTAATAAAATTGCCTCAATACAGCAGGTATTTTTTTCTCATACTTTCAAATTTCACATCATTTTCAGAGATTCTACAGTCATTTCTATTTTTTGCCGTAGGGGGTGGCCCACTTCCAACTCCCGACATTTTACCGCTGACAGCGGCATTTGGTCATGTGTTGCGCCTCTTCCGCCTCTACTTCAGAAAATCTACGTGGTCATTGGACAGGCTACAATTCTTATTTTAAAGCAACCATTAAGACAACTTCCTTTTCTTTTTTTTTCAGTCAACATGTTTTTATTTTCGCGTCTTCTTTTTGCCGGTACCCGGCACGCCTACTTTCGTAGTATATTTTTCGCGAGTTGGACAGTCGCGGGTGGCCTTTCGCTGCGGAGGCGGACATCAGTAGCAATTCCCCATGGGGGTAGTTAAAGTCTTATTAGCTGTGCATTAAGGAGTGCGTAGATTTTGGTATTCAGAATCTGCTTGCAATTAAGATAATCAGTTGATTTGGATGATCTCCAATTCATCAGGAGAGAAAAATAAAAGTGGCAGCTACGTAAAACTAAACATGCGCATGCGTAGTCCGTAAAAATGAAAATGTAGGATATACGAAAGTCAAAGGGCTCTATGCACCGTCGTTCTAACGCGTGATTAGTGTTGTACTAAATGCTTGGACTAACATATTTTTCCTGCAGTAGTTAGGCCTTTAGAATAACGCTAATTATATACTAAAAGGACTCTGGAAACGTCCCCTAATGTTTTTTTGTGTTTGTGGCGGAACGGCGGTATGCGTCACACAAGAGAGTTTAGTAATTAACCAAAATACTCCTAATTGATCAACAAAGTTTCTGCAAATCACCAATGATAACTCGAGCTGCAAAGTTACAAACTGGAACAGGAATTCAGCTAACAACCAATCTGAAGATCTTAGTATTACAAGGTAGAGTTGGCCTCGGCCAAGACTTAACTTCTAATAGAGAGAACGTTGGAATTCGTTATACTGACAAAATTTTGATAACTACCAATCCTTTGGGATATCTCTTGAAAGCAAAACTAAGAAATACAGTTCCTTGCAGTAAGCCTGCAGTATATTGGCTCTAATGAGATTACAAGTTCACGAGCCGGGGCTTTAAGTGTAACTGTCTACAGAAGTGTGTATAAAACTTACGTGACTTGTTCCAATCTCTAAATAATAACACAGAGAAAAACTCACAAAATAAAACAAAACTTCACTACACTGGGAGGCACGAGTCAGTCCAAGTGGAAGGGTAGGCGCACAGGTAAAACTATTTGATCTACTAGTCTGTTTAGCCACATAGGCAATGGACCTAGTGTCTGTCAAAACAAACGTCAAATAGGGGAGTGACAGAACTTCGACCGTCAACTTCCTAAGATCGCCAGCAGTTTCTGGGCGCACAGGTCCCGGCTGAAGCTAAGCTTGCAGAAGTAGATTGCCAAGTTCGAGTGAGGTAACTTTGACCGTCAGTTTCCTAAGCCGACCAGCAATTATGGGCAGACCCCTGGCTGTCGCCAAGCTTTCAGAAACAGAGCGCCAAGTTAACCACTGGGACAAGGTATGGGAAAGTAACCAAAGGAATAGGGAGGCTTCCGGAGAGGCCGAGAGAGTAGGAGGGAGTGAGGGCGAGAACAACTAGGAACTTGCTCGGAAGTCCTGGGCTAAGTCGTACCTAAGACATTGCGGACTCCGTCTAGATAGCACGACTTTGAGGGGCCACAGAAAAGGAACGTTGTCCGACGATCGAGCCGAAAACCTGAGTTTTTATAGGGCTCGATCGGCTTTGCATTCGAAACGAATTTATGTGTCGGGCGCAAAAATTATATCGTGTGCAGACACTGCACTCGGACCATGAGGTCAAATGTTTGACATGCGTTGTAACCTGAAAGTTCCCTGGGGAGGAACCAACAAGTGTCAGCAGCCTGAAAAGAAAGCTGATTTGATGTGCGCACGACACTAAGAGCAAAGTCAGCTGAAAAATGTTCTCAGTGGGGTGGAGAAAATAGCGATTGGAATACGTCATGCTTCTAACATCAAGAATGGTTTACAACAAAGTGCCTGGGCGTTCTAAATGAGAACAGAAGATTATGTTCATGCGCATGCGTGTATGTATATGCATCATGTGCTCCGTATAATTGTATGTTGCCCCCAAACTCTGAAAAAGTGGTTTACATCGAGATATACAATAATCATAAATAATTTCACTTAAAAATATAAAACATAAAAGACTTTTAAGTATTAAACATGAAAGATTGTATATATTTTTGAATCAAGGATCTTCTTCCTATAGTTTATCTTTATAACCTTCTGAGACAACATATATAACATCTGCAATTTGAGGACAGAAAAAGAATATTTTTTGAAGCAAAAACAAACAATTTTAAACACACAGATTATATGGACTTCTTCAAAAGTCTTCTACCACCACCACCACTAATAATAATAATAATAATAATAATAATAATAATAATAATAATAATAATAATAATAATAATATAACTAATACAAAGGTTACACATATACTAGAAATAGAAGCAGACATCTCAGTGTTACAGAGGGGTTGTTATTATCTACTAGAGAGTTGAACTCTGGGGTCAAATAGGGGGAGATAAGGAGCGAGAGACGGGAAGACAAGAAGTCTTTCGTTCCAGCTAACAGAGAACAAAAACACTCAACACGAATTTGCATTTTAAAAGAAGTGATTCAAATACTAATTCTGTTGCAGCAACAAAAAAAGGAAAAAAAGATATAGAAAAATTAATATGCAAAATTAATATGCAAATTAGCGAACACTACAGTGCTTCCTCATAGGGAAAGAAAAATTTTAACTGTAAGGCAAAACTTTTTCGTACTAACTACAATCAAAAATAAATTTTAACGGGTTTTCGTAGACCGAGTAACTCTATCATTAAGATTAGGAGAATCATTATATTGTGAATCCTCATTAAAAGTTATTTCACCAGAAGCAGCCCTGTAAGTAGCTCTGAGAGCTGAGCTACTTGATTGTATACTGCAATGATTGTTGGTTTGAAACATAGTTCTAATGCAGTCAGAATTACACCATTTATCTCTGTCTCCCAGATTAAAATTTTTGCTGAAACCAGCAAGAAAATCTCGCTGGAACTTGCTGATTAGAATGGAAGATGCTGGTTTTTCTGTTGGAAAATATTGGACAAGCAAGAGATGCTGGTTTGTATTGGGAAAAAATCCAACGTATCATCCTGCTTTCCAACATGTGTTGCTGGTAAGCTGGAAAATAATATCCATATTATATGCTGGATCTCCCAATCTTTGCTGGATACTACAAACTCTATGATTAAAATCAATATTTGCTAAACATATCAATTGGCTTCAGCAGATATTCATTCTATAGGCCCTACGTATACTCCTACTATAAAATATATAATAAAAGGATACTCCTACTATAAAATATATAATAAAGTATATAATAAAAAGAAATGGAATGACATTTTATTTGGAAAATAATTATTACCAAAGCTATAGTTTAGAAATGGTCATTTTTCTATTTTTTTGTTTTGAAAATATATTTTTGGCAATTTTCTGTTTTCCGAAAAATTTTGTGACTATCGAGGACTTTACTGTTTTCCGATTTTCGAAAAAAATTTCCGTTTTCCAAATTATCGGAATTTTTTAGTATTCAGATTATCTGAAAAATTCTATTTTCCGAAATTTTACTATTTTCCCATTTTTCTTTTTCCGATTTTTCGAAGAAATCCTAAGTTTATTTCCCTTACAAGGAAAAACTTCCCGAATTTCGAATTTCAGAAGACTGATGGCCACCATTTCTGTTTTCCGAAAACTAGTTTTCCGGTCTCCGGGAAATTTTCTGTGTTCCGTAAAATTCACCATCTTTCGTTTTTTCGAAAAATTTTCATCTCCACGTTTTCCCAAAATTTTCCGTTTTCGGTCGCGCACAAGGAAAACCAGCATACCTTGGCGCTTTCTAACCCGTGTTACTGGTAATCCCTACAATTTTATTTGAAACTATAAATATCGGATCTATATTTACTAAACAGATGATTTTTTAAGCAAATATTTATCCTATACCCACACAGCACGCGACATTACTGCGATGTCACACCATAGCCCATTCACATCGCAATGTGACAAGATATCGCTGGGACATTCCTGACATATCTTAATGTTACCTTTGTTCAACGTAACAAACCGGACATCCATAAGACCTCTGTGCGACATCCTTGGTGTACATGGCAAATCTTAACATGAGAGGATAGTAGTAGCTTTATTATTAATAATTGTACTAATTTTAGTAACATCAAGCAAAGATATTTGTCAAAAATCTGCAAATTATGATTTCACTCGTGACATTGTAGACACATCTATTCGACATTGCAAATTAGAATCGCTACAGCGCCGTCATTTGTTGTCTGGCTTAGCCGGTATCCGACGTTCTTCGCGCGACCAAAATTGGAGGCAAGTGAGGAGTTGTTACAATAAGTAGAATGATTATTATAATAGTCACTCTACGGTTATAATATCTGATAGATACGTTAAACTTATTAAGTAAGTGTATGTAATGCATGAAATGAGGTATGCAGACAGCAAAATACATCAATAACATAGTTCACAGTTTTTGTTTAATTAAATAGAATTCGAATATTGGAGTAGTTACATACAATCGTATACATATACAGATGTAGTTGATTGCCAATTAGCTACGCTTAAAATGAGTGAGTGTATATGAAAGAGGACTGTATTAATTTCCACCGGCGTTGTATTTCTCCATAATGAGGGAACGTGCATTTTATCTTTGGAGGAATAGGGCTATAGTGCAAAAACATTGCAAGTGCATTTGTAAGTCGTACACCTCTTGATAATTCTACAGTTGTTTCCAGTTTCCAGCAGACAGTTGGTCCCTATGCAAAAAGGGTCTAACATCGTAATACATTAAGTACAAGGACCTTTCCTACGAGGCAATCAAACCAACAATTATAGTAAAAATGCAGCACGGGAGACCCAAGTAACATTTTCGTTGTCAAACGGTGTGCCAACCGTTGTCTATTTGTAGGCATCGTTGGCAAAGCCACTATCAAAATGCCAACGGCAAATTCGACAATCCATCAATCATCGATGCCAACAACCGAAAACAAAACTGTGGTTCAACGTAGGTGCATCGTTGTTTCGGCAACGCATCGAAAGAAAATGTTCTATTTGTTGTCACAATGTTGGCGTTCCGTGTTAAAATTAACACAGCACCGAAGGGCTGGACGCGCGATTTGCCAACGGTGCTCATATGTCGGTCCTCCGTAACATGTGTAACGTCGTTTTCGTTGAAATTCAAGCGGTTGGCCCAAAAAGGGTTGAAAGTTAGTTTTGTCACTTCCCGGGATGCAATGCGTGCAGCGAAGTTGAAGGTTGAAGTACTGGACGCCGCGTGCTGAATCGGTTTTAGTGTACAGTAATCGCGAATCTGAAGACAAAACAAATCACAGGTTAGATAATTATATATAAATAAGAGAGTTCACATATTGTATATATTGTATACATATGTACTCCCATGCGCAAAAAAAAAAAAAAATTGCGCGTATACTGTAACTCACGATTTTTCTCAATTATTTCATTTCCCTTATGTTTATGGGTAAAATTCAGTTATTAGTATGTGGAGATAATAGAAAGCAATCCATCTAAGGAGATATTTCCAAAAAATATAATAAAATAATAAAAATATAAGCAAAAAACAAAATTATGTTCGGTTTTGTGTATACTGGCAATAGCGTTTTCGAGGGAATTTTTGGAGTAGCACAGCACGATTGTAGAGGGAATTACAGAATTGGTAACAGAACAGGGGGACAGTTGAATCAAGGAACAGGAAAGTGGAGTAAAATATTGCATTTATTGGCTTAAATCTAGGCTGTAAATTGTCTGTCAAATATAAATTAGCTTCTGTAACCAAGATGTTGTACGGAAATATATAAACAAAGAGAAAAACTGTTGTCTTAAGTTTGGAAGTGACATGCTCTATAGCCATGAGCATTTATTTCTTAAGAAAAAGATAGGCAACAAAAGAAAGTCTTTGTGGTCAAGTGGTTAGAGTGACGGATTAGTAACTCTTATACTGTTTTGACCCCAGATCGAATCCCATCCGAGCCTGTTCAATTTTTTTTTACAAAACATTGTAGAAAGTGTATAACTTTTATGTTAATAAGAACCGAAACAATATAATAATGAAATAACTTTTTGTTTCCTCTGATGACGTATTTATTCAGAATTAGCTTACTATTTATTATTAATAGTGATTGTTTTTAGTTTATGGTATGGTATGCTTAATCATTCCCTCTCCGTTTTTTTTAAACAGCAGAAGTAACTTCAAACTTCAACTCACTGCGAGTGTGTCTGTAAAAAACAAAACAAGCGCGACCTGCAGCTTTACACACAGCGTGACGAACACAATCACAGCCATAGCTCGTTGTCTGTTCTAGTGTTTCTGTGTGTGTGTGTTCCTTTTTAGAGTATTGACTCTCTCTCTCTCTCTCACTCTCTCTCCTTTCATATCAACAAGTTCAACAAATGCAAGTCTGTGGGGAAAAAAATCAAGAATGCTTTCTTTAAACAAAACTAAATTTTACAGCTCTCTTTGTGAATAACACGAATGCTTCCGACGAATTATACAGTAGCGTGAAAAACTGATAATAAAATGATCTAACATGCATAAGCTTCTTTTTCTAGCGTGACAACACATTAAACATAACAAATTAAATTTTTGGGATTACAAATTATCACATTACGTGTCGGTGTAGGCCTATTCGTTTTCACATTCGAGCGACGAAAGAAGAAAGTGTGGTTATAGTTGTAAAAACCGAATACCAGATTTCAATGAATTCAAGTTACAAGGCTCCTACATATAAAAAAAATGATTTTTCGATGTCTGTCCATCTATTCGTATTGCGGTTCGTCACGCTTTTACACGCACTCAAATAGATGCCATACTGTTCAACGTATCTGGACCGAATTCTAGACATAACGTTTTAATAACATACTATCTTTCGAATTTTATGTCCTTCGACATCTAAAAGTAAGGGTAATTTACTGAAGGATTAAAATTTAAAACAATTCAATTTTCTCAAGTAAAAAAAGCTGTGACGATTTTATTTACTTTTTATAAATATATATTTTATTAACGAATCTCCACCGCATATGAATAATTTTTCTGAAAAAATATATATGGTGTAATTTACTGTATGGTATGCGTTCTTTTTGCAGAATTTTCTCAACCACATTTCATAAATAAACGTATCATTAATAACCTAACAAACAACTCGTTCGAAGGAGTAGCTTAATCTTAGGGCGAGCTTTACCCCGATAGTTTTCCCATTAACGCCTCAGGCAATTTTGTTCATATTTCGTAAAGAAATGTTTCATTAATAAACTAACATACAGCATAAATCGTTTATTCCGGTAAAATACAGAAGAAGTGGTTTTCTCAAGGGTTGAATTTTTTTGGACAATTTTCTCAGTAATAACTGAGACAAATTCGTTCTAATTTCAGTAAAATATTTTCTGTAATAATCTTACAATATGGTATAACTCGCTTGTTCCGAAAAGAAAAATCCAAAACAGATACTTTGACAGTGAATTTTTTCCCGACGATTTGCTTAAAAATTACTCGATATACTGTCAAAATTACAGATAGAAGAGTTTACCTTTGGGGATAAGCTTTTCCCGATGACCTTCCTAAAAAACACTCAGGAGATGTTTGTTGTTCATATTTTATAAATACATGTGACATAAATAACCTAGCTATATGGTATAATTCCCTCATCCGGAAAAACTAGAAATGGTATATTACTTTCGACAGTAAGTTTTACCCTGCGATTTTCTCAAGAACGACTCAGGCGATTGTGTTCGTATTTCATAAATAAATGTTTTACGAAAACACTAACAATATAGCATAGCTCGTTTGTCCTGAAAAGATCCACAAGGGATAATTTATCCTTGGGGGTGACCTTTTCATGATTTTCTCAGAAATTACTCAGACGCTTTTGCTTATAGTTCACATACAATTATATCCTTAATAATTCTAATATATGGATCAAGTTATTTCTAACGAAAATATGACCAATGGGTACTTTACTTTTGGGCCTGAAGTTTCTTCTAGCAAAGTTTTCCAAAACATTATTTTATTCGCAATTTCCCAAATAAATGTTTCAATAATAGTTACAGCCTAACATAAGTCAGTGTAAAAAATTCGAGCGAGAAAGTACAGTGCGTTTGCTCCGTATCCTTTCTTAAATTTATTTTTTAATGTTACACCTAATCATAATTTTCCGAACAAAATCGAAACTTCTTTTTAAATGTGCCTTGTTGTGGTCTAATGGTTCAAGTGCATTGGTTCTGGATTTGATTTCCAGTGAGAGCTAGTGTATTTTCATCCAAGAGATGTGACACGTCGGTGCAAAGAAAAAGTGTTTAAATAAGCCTAACCAAGCTAATCAACAAAAGAAATAATACAATGTTACGAAATTATCGTAGAAATGTTGTTAATATTAGGTAGGTGCGACTGAAAGGTCCAAACGATTATTGTCAATTACAAAGGCCTTTGTTTTCGTCCGGCGGGAGCTCATGTGGTTCGAATTCTACGTTAATCAGTAGGTCCACGTCTCATATAGCCTCGCTGCTGAAAGGGACGTTAAACTCAAAATCACATCACACATCTTTGTTTTCGCCTTTGTTTTAAATGTCTCTGTTCATGAGCTCCTTAGTGGCTAAGCGGTTAGCGTACGCGCCTTTGGCGTGGAAGACCCGGCTTCGATTCCCGGCAAGAGCTCACGTGCTTCGGAGTCCACGTTAATCAGTAGGCCGACGTCTCATATAGCTTCGTTGCTGAGCGAGACGTTAAACTCAAACTCAATGTCTTTGTTCATAAATGTCTTTGTGTATGGTTTTGCATATACGTGGCATGGACATTAAATATTGATTTCTACGCCATATATATCTAATTACATACACAGCTATAGAACGAACACAACAAACTTGGAATATCTACATTGTTTGCGTATGGAAAATAATCACGCTCTACTGCACAGGAGAGCCGTGTGTATGGAATTCCATACACATGGCAATCAACGTAATAAGAAATGTATAATAATAAGAATTATTATTATTAATAATAATAATAATAATAATAATAATAATAATAATAATAATAATAATAATAATAATAATAATAAATAACAGAAGCTCGACAAATATTCTTGCAAATAATAGGAAAAAGTTTGCGTCACACAGTTCACTTTGCTGGACACACCAGTGTGCCGCGTTATACCGATTGTGGCACACTGGAATATAGGGTATGTTTTTTTTTTTTTTTCAACTATTCCAACTGCTTCAATTGAAATGGATCTATAATAATAAGAGAGTGAATTTAGTCTTCTTACCCTTCGATTTAGAAATAAGGTTCGCGAGAATTTCATAAAAGAATAATATACTCAGAATTGTATATAGTAGTTTGTTTTATTCGAAATTACATACTTCCTGCAACTGTTTTTTGATTGAAATGATTTGAAATGAAATCTTTAAGTTTTACGTCCCACGAGTATGCCGGATAGGCTAAAGGAGACAGTGATGATAAAAACTGAATGAAATGATCGAGTGAAGAAAGTGGGATAAAACGGGAGAACCTCGAGAAAACCCACGCACAGTGTTTGTCCAGCACAAGGTTCACTTGGCGCTAGCATAGATCGAACCAAGGACGCCATGCACCAGAGGTGAACGCTCTACCACTGAAACACCGTGGGCTCTGAAATTACTTAAAGGAGAAAGGGACTACTATATGAAAACTTGATGACGAACACATTTGTTAAAAAAAATACCAGCTTTTCGTGAAATATTGCTTATAGACAGGGGCGGATTAAGGCTTTTGGGGACCTAGAACCGACTGTTTTAAGGGGGCCCTATGTTAAGAATAGTTCCAGTGCATAAATTTTCTTTTCTGCCTTCCACAGCCTCATAGGCATATGGAACTACCGAGAACTATCCTGTAATATTTGAATGTGCTCCAAGTTTAGAATAATTAGTTTAGTTAAATTCATTATTAACAATTAAATAATTGCATTCATTATTAACAGGTAAATGCTGCTGATAGAAAGATTTAAATCTAGCGATGCCGCGAGCGTAACGAGCGGGGAAAAAATAGCATCGGTCGGAAGCCTATAATATAATAAGTTGATTACTATATTTTAGTATTAAACAGAGGGATTTTAAAGGGCCCCCTGAGCTTGGGGCCCCGAAGCCTGGGCTCCATTGGCTCCGCCCTTAATCCGCTAATGCCTATAGATTATAAATTAAAGGGGACGGGCCGGGTCCGTTCTAAAAATTCCGGCCCGTGCAGACCTCTAACCCCTGTGTATATGCTATCTTTGAAAATACAGTAGAGTTTCGCTTATCCGACATGAAACAGGCAGGCAGAACGCCGGATAATATGTATGTATTAAGGAAATACCTATTAAAAGTCAAACTATGATATAATTTTACATATTACGCATCTAATTATCATGTTTTGCAAGAAACAAATACAATGCATTGACTCAGTGACGTATCCACCGTGAGGTCCTGGAAGCTGTCCCTTACCAAACCTCAAGCACTTTCTAATAAACCTACTTTTTCCCTTTTGAGGTTCTTTTATGTCAGATTACTTTGAGTCAGTGTCCAAACTGTGGACAATGCGTTGTTGTTATAATTCTAACAAGTAACACTTCCCAAGTGTAACATTCCGATTTTGATAAAATTTGGCAGGTAGATACTACACATAAAATAAACAAATAAGTGCTTCTCTATTTTTTGCTGAAAAACGGTTTTAGGGGGCAAAAGCCCTCACCCAAAATTTTGAAAGTTGACGCCCGAAAGGCAAAAACAAGTGGACCAAAGTGAACGAAATTGTGAACAGATATTGCGGACATAAAATTAGGAAATACGTGTTTTGTATTTTCCTGGAAAAAACGGTTAGGTGGGGCACAGACCCCTCCAAACCTTTGATCATGAAATATCAAAAGTGCTAATAACAGTATGCCAGAAGTGCCTAAATTTACAAGAAGAATTGGAACAAAACTTTATGTTAGTACAATGAGCAAAAAATAAACAAATACGGCTTTTTTATTTCCTGCGAAAAAAAACGGTTTTAGGGGGCAAAAGGTCCCACCCAGAATTTTGAAATTGGACGCAAGAAAGGCAAGAAGAAATGGGCCGAACTGAATGAAATTGTTCACAAATGTTGTAGAGGTAAGATGAGGGAATACGTGCTTCGTATTTTCCTGAAAAGAAAAAAAAAAACTGTTGAATGGACCGAGGCGTTGAGTGTCGGAAGGAGAGGACCGAAGCGAATGAAATTGTCTGTAGATATTGGATATGAAAAATAAAGCCTCTCGTGTTTCACAAGCGTCTCCATCAGATTTCTTCAAATTTGGCAGATCAACAACAAGCACAAACAGTTAGCGTATTTTGTAGTATATCACGAGGCAACTTTAACCCTTATAATGTTTTTCCGCATAAACAAAAACACGTGCCGATTAATTTCCTGTTTGTTGTTGATGTGCCAAAATTGATAGGGACATCTTAAAAACACGAAAGTCTTTATTTTACATACAGTCTATACAATATCTACATACAATTTCATTTGCTTCGGTCCATTCCTTCCTGCACTTTTACGGTAAATTTACTTTTTTTTTTTTTTTTTTTTTTTGGAGGGGGCCCCAACACTGTTTTGTCGTACAAATTAAAACGCACTTCATTTATTGTTTTGCAAATTGTCCCTATACAAAGTTTCGTTGCAATTCTCCATACTCTTTAGGAACTTCTGACGTATAGTTATTTGCACTTTTAATATTTCGTAATCAACAGCTTAGAAGGTCCGTTCCCCACTCAACCGCTTTTTTTCCAGGAAAATACGAAACACAATTACCTCAATTTACGTCTAGAATATCTATGCACGATTTCAAAATTTTGGGTGGGAAATTCTGCCCCCTAAAACCATTTTTTCGCAGAAAATAAACCCGTATTCGTTTGTTTTTTGCGTATTGTCCCTACACAATGTGTCGTACAAATTCTTCATGTCCTTTAAGCACTTCTGACATACTATTATTAGCACTTTTGATATTTCACGATCAAAGTTTTGGAGGGGTCTGTGTCCCACCCAAACGTTTTTCTTTCTTTTTTTTTTCAGGAAAATACGGAACCCGTATTCCCTCATTTTTCGTCTCCAATATCTTTGCACAATTTCATTCATTTCGGTTCACTTCTTGCCTTTCGGGCGTCAACTTTCAAAATTTTGGATGGGGGCTTTTGTCCCCTAAAACCATTTTTCCGCAGAAAATAAAAAAAACAGGTATTCGTTTAGTTTTTGCGTATTGTCCATACACAAAGTGTCGTTGGAATTCTTCGTCCTTTAAACACATCAGACATATTGTTACTAGCACTTTTGATATTTCATGATCAAAGGTTTGAAGGGGTCTGTGCCCCACCTAACCGTTTTTCCAGGAAAATACAAAACACGTATTCCTTCATTTTACGTCTGCCATATCTGTGCGCAATTTCGTTCACTTTGGTCCACTTTTTTTTGTCTTTCGGGCGTTAACTTTCAAAATTTTGGGTGAGTGCTTTTGCCCCCTAAAACCGTTTTTCCGCAGAAAATTAAAAAAAAACATGTATTCGTTTATTTTATGTGTAGTATCTGCCTGTCAAATTTTATCAAAATCGGAGTGTTACACTTGGGAAGTGTTACTTGTAAGAATATACCGTAATGCCATTGATACCAGGTGGAATTAAAGAACACTTTTAAATGGGATTACAATTTCGTTTCCGTTCTGTTTATAGCATTACTGTATTAGAACGATACACTCATTGCCATTTGCTATTTTTGTTATGTGATATACGTAGCAGACAGTTTTCCTTACATGTCTCTAGAAAATATTTTTTTGATTTCGTTTGTGTTAGAATGCAGTTTGACCGGTTCATAAATGAAAAGTAAGAAATGTTTAAGAGAAATACAGAACTGTTGCATTATTATTATTATTATTATTTTTGAAACATTAGAATTACGTGCTTACGAGCTTTCGTGTCGGGCCCCCTCCGAAAAGTAAAGCTGGATATGTGCCTGCACTGAATCATAGACGTATGAGTCAAGGTATAGACGGGCGTGCTAGGCGATCGAGTCCGGAGCATCAAAAACAGACTAACACCACAACTTGCAGTTTTTCTTGCCGATTGATGCTGCTTTTTACCTGCTATGATATGTCGGATAATAATGTGAAATAAACGAAGGTCAAGACCATGGCGTATTGGTGTTTCATGCACCTAGACCTGTAAAATATTTGTGCCGAAAACATCTTTCACCCACTAGCTAAATTTGTGGGTATGATCGCACATCTTGCCTTATAAAGTATAGTCTTATAAAGAATATATATAGCATGCTAAAAACCTAAAGACCAAATTCAATGATTTTCTATAGTTTTCTTTTTTAATAACGGGAAACTTGTTTATTTCATCACGATAAATCACGTTTGATACTAAGATGTCTGTTTCTGTCTATATATATTTTTCATACTTTATTGGAGACAAATTTGTTTGTTTGTTTGTTTTTTTTTTCAAGAAAAGAGAATGATAAAAGAAGCTATATAACAGCATAAACTGAAACCAATGGCTATTACTAATAGTACACTAATTCTAAATAAATACGTCATCAGAGGAAACAAAAAGTTATTTCTTTATTGTATTGTTTCAGTTTTTATTAACATACAAATTATACACTTCTATAATGTTTCGTAAAAAAAACTTGAACAGGATGAGATTCGATCTGGGGTCAAAACAGTATAAGAATTACTAATCCGTCACTCTAACCACTTTTTTTTTTTTAAAGACTTTATTCACAATTTAATTACAGTTACATTAGGCAGTTACAGAAGTAATCCAGAAACAATGTGCCGAAAAAAAGAAAACTATATAGAAATGTAAATTGGAATAAATTAAAAGGAAAAAAATTAAAATTAAAAATAATAAAAAAAATAAAAAAAATAAAGAAGGAACAATTGACAATTATGAACAGTAAACATAAGTGTTATGAAAGTAAGACTACCAAATTATTGCAAAGAGTTTATAGTCATCACATTGGGCTGTTATTCAGGCGAGACAAAACATGTTGATTAAAAGATAGATAACAATTCACAGGTAAGAAAAGTACATACTAGATTATGAAACTAAGACAACCAAATAATTGGCAAAATGTTTTCGTTTATATTGCACAGGAAGTTTCTGCAAATGGTGTCGCAGATAAGACGAATACACATCGACATGATACGGTCGATGTGTGGTAAGCACATATAGAAGAGTATATGCAGCGAGCCAAATTACACTGTTATTTTTTGCATTAGGGAAATAATGAAAATCAGGATAAATAAGAATATTGTTAGCCGTAATGTAGTGGGGAGACGAGCGACAAATCTTACTTATAAGTAGGCTAAAATGGTGCCAGATATTTTGAATCTCTGTACAAAATTGTAAGCGATGCTCAAGAGTATCTTTGTTATTGCAGTGAAAACACATATTGTGATCCACCATTCCTAAGTTAAAGAGGCGGTCTAGCGTTTCGTATTTGTTGTTGACAATGAAATACCAGAGCGATTTTTGCTGAGTAGTTAAGAAAGGAGCGTTGATATTTCGCCAAATATAAGGCCAGTGAAGTTGTGGCTCTTTCAATTGAATATGAGGCGTGACGAAGTGTTGTGTCTGCACATAACGGCGATAAATTGCTCTAACAGGCATGAGGTCTAAGTTGCTTCGGGCAATCAGCCCATAGGCTATATCAAGAACTGGTTCTCGCAGGTGTGGGAATTTATGACCCCAAGGAAAAATATTAATAGGTGTTTGAAGGTCGACACAAGCTAAACAAGCAGAGATAACGTTACTAGATACACTGTTCTTATCATTCGTGAACACGTCGATGGTTCGTTTCAATAGTAGTGCCTGACCTTGGAGCAATATGTTTTGAAATCCTATGCCACCTTGTGCCGGAGGTAACACGAGTTGCTCACGTGAAACGCGAAGCACTCTATTATGCCACAGAAAGAACAAAGCTTGACTCGTGAGGAATTTGTATGTTTGTAGGGGGAGAGGAAAAATAGAGCAAACAAACCACAGAAGGCTGAACGTTTTTTGTTTGAGAAAGAAATTTCTACTGATCATGTCCATATTGCGGGGTTTATGTCGTATTAGAAGACCACGTATTTTGTGTGCTATGATATCATAATTGAAAGTAATGGTTTGTTTGATGGTATTGAACCACTCAATACCCAGGATTTTGACGGAATTAACTGCCGTGTAGTACGCACTATATTGATCCTGATATTTTGGATGAATACAGAGGAGCTTTGTTTTTTGTTTATTTAAGCTTGCTCCTGAAATGCTTTGATACGCGTCTATAAGATTCTGAATATTTTCGAGGGTGGAAATACTGTTCACATAGAAGTGGACATCATCTAAGTAACTCGCGACTGAAATAGAGGCGTGGTAAATTTTGATGCCATTGAGTTTGGTCTGCGCCGCGTATATTAGAGGTGCGATTGAGAGACTAAATAGAATACTGGACATGGTGTCACCTTGAAGAATTCCAGTACACAAGGGGATAGCGGAGCTTAAACCACCATTAAGTTTCAATTTCGTAATTCTGTTGTGATACACTCCCTGAAGCATGGACAGAAAAGTGCCATTAAAACCAAATTTGTGTAGGACTTTAAAGAGATAGTCATGTGATACCCTATCAAAAGCTTGTGAAAAATCCGTGGATAGAATGGCCACAGGAGTGGGGGCGGCAGTCTCATGATAGGCTATAAAATCTCTTATGTTAGCTAAAGCTTCATAAAGTAACGCATGGTGTCCATGACCGTATTGACAGGAACTAAGCAACTCTCCTATATAATGGTTCATACGAAGCGCTAGACATCGTGTTAAGATTTTTAAATCGGCACATAAAAGACTGATCGGGCGGTAATGATCAATAGACGTAGAGTTAGACTTTTTAGGTATTAAAACAGTAATACCCGTAGAGAGAGATTCTCCTAAAGTAAAATTTTCTCGATATTCATTGAAGAGATCCGTGAGAAAGGGGGCAAGAATATCAATGAAACTAAGATAAAATTCTAAAGGAAGAGAGTCAATTCCAGTAGATTTGCCACGTTTTCCTAATCTAATGGAGGTCTCAACTTCATCGATGGTAAAAGGACTGTTTAGATACTCTTGAGCATTAACATCTAGGATTGAAGGGATATAGTCCAAAAGAGATTCATCTTCATTATTTACATTAGGTTTTGCATACAATTGTTTATAATACTGAACAAATTGGGGAAGTACCTGCAAACCTTCATAAATTTGGCCATCCTTGCCCCTAATGGATGAAATCAACTTTTGTTTGCCTCTGTGTCGTTCTTTTTAAATTTGTACAATACTAGCCTGTTCCATGTCAGCGGCCGGGGCAATTTTGCTGCGAACAAAAAAACCACGCATTCGTTGTTATGCAGTGACAATAGATGGGCTTTGATTTCTTGTATTTGAGGCCTGACCAGGCGGCCTCGCAATTGTTCTTGCATGTATTCCTTGAGTAGGCGCGAGTAATAGTTATATTGAGTATTATATGCTTGGTTCCTTTGGATACAATATTGCTTACTTATGGATCGAAATCTAGGTTTAACTCGCTTATCCCAAAAATACATAAGTTTGCCCTGATAGCGTGATATTAATGGAGACAAGATTCTCCATTCCTCTCGAATTAAATGCTGATATTCAGGGTCCATAAGTATAGAAGTGTTAAAATACCAAAGAGGACTACTTCTCAAAAATTTTGACACTGGTAGGTTTATTCTCATAACAAGAGCATAATGATCGCTAAAACAGACAGGTTCAAGGGTAACATCTCGTACTTGTGCTACTAGTGAGCGACTTACGTAAAAACGGTCCAAGCGACTGGATGATTTTGAAGTATGAAATGAGTGACCTGGGTCAGTGGGTCGAAAGTGACGCCACACATCAACTAGATTATAGGTGTCTACTATTCGCTGGAGTTCAGGAGAGAAATTAAAGTTGGGAGTCTGGTCAATAGGTTGTAAAACGGAATTAAAATCTCCACCTAAAATACAAGGGTTGGCACCATTAAATAAAGCCTGCGCAAGATCAGTGTTGAAGAAATCCTGTCTCTCTCGCCTTTTGTGAGACCCAGATGGCACGTAAATATTGCATAATTTGATGCGGTCAAGCATTCCAATGGAGATTCGTTCATTTGGGTGATCATTAACGGCCTTAAACTCTAGATCATTACGGTAGATGATAGCTGTACCTAGCCCATTCTCCGTAAAACGAGAATAGCATGTATGATGTGAAAGATAACTATACTCTTGAAGGGCTACTTCTTGAGCGAACAACACATCAATGTCTGCTTTGTAGATAAAGTCTCTTAATGCTTCTTGTTTAACAGGAGAAGTAAATGCATTTAAGTTAATGGTGGCAAAACTAAAACTATACATAAAGATAAACAGAAACAAAAATAGAGTGAAGCGAAATGTTAAACACTGCATAAATGGCTGTAATATAGACCACAATAGAACAAGGAAAATAATTATAAGTCGTCCCCAACGGGGATACCAGCTTTCAACTTTTTCAAAGTGGCCCGGGTTCGGGCACCTGAAACTTGGGTAACATCGGAAGTACGGCTTCCTTTAGAATTTTTCGAAACGCCACTAACAGTTGTCTTTAGTTTGGAAAGTTTACGTTTTTCGTATACAGGGGCACTGAGATCAGATTCACTAGCAGAGTCACTGGTAAGGGGTTGTACATTCCTATCGAGACTGATGTTTGAGTCTGCTCCCAAGTGCACGGCAGATTGATTATCATGGTCCATGGGAGCACTCGGAACAACTTTTATATCCTGAACTGACGGTTGGTCACCTACCTGAGCAAGTTGTCCTTCTTGGATAATTTCCTGGGCCTTGGGATCAGAACTAGTTGAGGGTACTGCAGTAGGCTCCGAAGGAGCAAGAACTTCCGGGTCAGTAGAACGAACTCCTTCCATAGGTGGGTCGGGGAGAATGTCTGGATCGGGGAATGTTTCAACTGCTGGAACATCTTGACTTGCAGCACCAGGGCGAGCAGAAGCAAGCAGAGGAAATTCCGTGTAGTTATCAGTATGCAAAGCATCTTTTTCGTGTGGAAGATTATGAGGTATACGGAGCGGTGGCGGTTGGAAGCTGCTAACTTGCGGATTAACTTTGAGTTGCGGAACTTTTTTGCGGGGGCACTCTTGCACAAAATGGTCCTGTGAATTGCACAACGCGCAAGTTTGGATTTGTCCTGAGTAACTACAAAATAGCCTTAAACCACACACTGTAATAAATGAAGGAATATTTTGTTTAACCTTCATCTTAATTAATTTACGTCCAGTACGGGTGACATACACATGGTTCGCAGAATACTGTTCGTCTATGATTGACTGTATTTCACCATAATGGGAAAAAACCCGAGTTAACTGTTGGTTACTAAGTTCCATGGGGCACAAAGATACTTTAACGACTGTAAAGCTGTTGTCAGCAAGATCAATAGGAAGTAAATGTTCCTTTTCACTATCGGTGTATTTGACTTCACCATTAGTTGAAGCGAGAATTCGTTCACACAGCACCTTGTTGACTAGTTTAATATACAGTTGTTTCCTTATGTAGTCTAGTTCTATACTATGGAGTTGATCAATTGTTAACTTGAATGTGTTTCGTATCCATTCATGGATAAAAATTGAAGTAGGCTTTTGACTTACTTGACCAAAATTAATACGTAAGGTATTCTCACGCAAACAACTCATGTTGAATTTTCCGTCGAAACACGACCACAAAAATCACTTCGAAAAGAAAAAAATATATATATATATATGGATATGCAGATCCAAAACACTAACACAAACTTAAGTATCTCACTGAGAATTAACACAGTACACAAACTAATTTCGCAACTTGTCCTGTGTTACAACACAAACGGTCAGCGAGCGAGAGACGATGTTACTAGCACGAAGTCTCACGAACATATACTTGACCACACAGACTTTCTTTTGTTGCCTATCTTTTTCTTAAGAAATAAATGCTCATGGCTATAGAGCATGTCACTTCCAAACTTAAGACAACAGTTTTTCTCTTTGTTTATATATTTCCGTACAACATCTTGGTTACAGAAGCTAATTTATATTTGGCAGACAATTTACAGCCTAGATTTAAGCCAATAAATGCAATATTTTACTCCACTTTCCTGTTCCTTGATTCAACTGTCCCCCTGTTCTGTTACCAATTCTGTAATTCCCTCTACAATCGTGCTGTGCTACTCCAAAAATTCCCTCGAAAACGCTATTGCCAGTATACACAAAACCGAACATAATTTTGTTTATTGCTTATATTTTTATTATTTTATTATATTTTTTGGAAATATCTCCTTAGATGGATTGCTTTCTATTATCTCCACATACTAATAACTGAATTTTACCCATAAACATAAGGGAAATGAAATAATTGAGAAAAATCGTGAGTTACAGTATACGCGCAATTTTTTTTGCGCATGGGAGTACATATTGTATATAGTAAATATAACACAATTATAATTATAATACTGGGATAGTATATCTCTTGGCGGGGAACTGCAAGGGACTATGGTGGCGGTAAAGTTGATATTATAATCATAAATTATTAAATTAAATTATTGTGACACGAGATTGAGTTTCTTTCACGAGAGAATGGGGGAAAATTTGATTGGTAGAGAGTTATGGTAGAGACTACTCGTTCGCTGAGCTTGTGTCAGAGAGAGAGAGAAGAATGGAAAACCTGACATAAAAAATGTTTTACTATACAATATGGATATTTACTTAAGGAACTAATCTTAACAAACATTAGTTCATGCCAGTGTTTCTCAAACTTTTCCTTGGCGTACCCCGTCAAGTACGTGATTAAAACTTTAATGTACCCCCTGCGGTAATCTTTCTCTCAAGGAAGGGCTACTTAACATATTTTCTGATTTGGTTAATTATTGGGCCAGTCATGGTTCGAGAAAATATTAGCTAAGCTGAGATGAAGATAGGCCACAGTTTTTAATATTGAGGTTACTGAATCGTTACGCGACTGATTAGTTTGTTGTTGACTTCGTGAGGCAAATTCACGCAAGGCTGAGCCACTTTGATTGTATGTGAGGTGAACTGTAGGCAGGAAAATATAATCGGTGCAGGAGATTAATAGCTTGACAGGCCTCCTTGGAACGTGCCTGAAGTTGGCCCCCCCACCTCTTCCTAATTACACCAAACATTGCATATCGTTAGTGAATCGTTAGTGCACTCAGAACTAACGTTAGTGCTATCAGCGTTTACGAGATATTGAAGATTTTTGGTGGGGGGCCAACTTCATATGAAGTTAGCCCCCCCACCCATCTTTATGCAGACAGATTTTCACAAAACTTAGCGCATGGTTAGTGCATCGTTAGTGCACTTAAACACACTAAACACTACCGTTAGTGCTACCATATTTTGGGATTTATTCAAGATTTTCGGTGGGGGGGCCAACTTCAGAAATATCAAATTCTATACAAATAGAGGTAGAAACATGGAGTTAACGGCAATCGTTAGTGCATCGTTAGTGCACATAAACGCACTAAGCACTAATGTTAGTGCTATTATATTTTGGGATTTATTCAAGATTTTTGGTGGGGGGGCAACTTCAGAAATATCAAATTCTATACAAATAGAGGTAGAAACATAGAGTTAACGGTAATCGTAGTGCATCGTTAGTGCACTTAAACGTACTAAGCACTAACTTTAGTGCTACCATATTTTGGGATTTATTCAAGATTTTTGTTGGGGTTGCCAACTTCAGAAATATCAAATTCTATACAAATAGAGGTAGAAACATGGAGTTAACGGCAACCGATATGTGCACTTAAACGTACTAAGCACTATTGATAGTGCTACCATACTTTGGAATTTATTTTAGATTTTCGGTGGGGTGGGCAACTTCAGTAATATCAAATTCTATACAAATAGAGATAGGAACATAGGGTTAACGGCAATCGTTAGTGCATCGTTAGTGCACTTAAAAGTACTAAGTACTAATATCAGTTCTACCGTATTTTGGGATTTATTCAAGATTTTTGGTTAGATGTCAACGTTAGAAATATCGAATTCCATACACATTGATGTAGAAACATGGGGAGTGTTTCGTTAGTGCACTTAAAATCACTAAACACTGACGTTAGTGCTACCATATTTTGGAATTTATTCAAGATTTTAGATGGGGGGCCAACTTCAGAAATATCAAATTCTATACAAATAGAGGTAGAAACATACTTTTAACGACAATCGTTATTGCATCTTTAGTGCACTTAAATGCACTAAGCACTAACGTTAGCATTACCATATTTTGGGATTTATTCAAGATTTTTGGTGGGGGGGGGGGCAACTTCAGAAATATCAAAGTCCATACAAACCTTTAGTGCTTTCTAGAAGAACTAACGATCCACTAACGAATGGCATTAATTTTTTGTTACTGCTTGAAGTTGGGGCAAGTTCACCGTGCCCCCCAAAGATACTGTACTTGTTGTAGTGGGTTGGTGCACTAAGAACCACTAACAATTGCACTAGAATATATTATTAGTGCTCTTGAATTTGACGGAAATTTGATGCAATGTAAAATTTCCCATAAATTTATTATGTGAGTTTCGTGACATGTAATTGACCATAACTAAAGTAATAGTGAAGTACTAACTAAACTGTTAGTGTTTTCTAGAAGCACTAGCAATGCACTAACGAATGGCACTCAGTTTTTAGTTAGTGTTTGAAGTTGGAGCGCTAAATTCACTCTGGCCTCAAAAGGTATTTTAATTGTAGCACCTATACTAATGAAACACTAACCTTAGGTGTAGATGCACTAAGAAGCACTAACGATTGCTCTAGAAGAGATCATTAGTGATTTTGAATTTGGCGGAAATTCGATTCAATAAAAAATTTGCCATAAATTTCTTGAGTCTCGTGTGGCCATAACTATACTAATAGTGAGGCACTAACGAAATTGTTAGTGCTTTATAGAAGCACTAACGAATGGCACTATTTTTTCCGTTAGTGCTTAAATTATGGGTGCGAAATTCACGCTGACTTCCCCAAAGGTCTTTTTTTACTTGTAACACCTACTCTAATGAAACACTAACCTTAGGTGTTTGTGCTCTAAGAAGCACTTAAGATGCACTAACAATTGCACTAACAGATGTAATTAGTGCTTTTTAATGCGATGGGAATTTGATACAATGAATATTTCCCTATGTGTTTCTTATGGGAGTTTTGTGACTTATAATTGGCCATATCCACACTAATGGTGAAACACTAACGAAACTACTTGTATCTTCTAGAGTGCTTGTAGTGGGGGCTAAGTTCACGTTAATTTAGAAAGTTTTCTTTACTTGTAACATCAGTGCTTCCTAGTGCACCTACACCTAAGTTTAGTGCTTCATTAGTGCAGGTGCTACAAGTAAAAAAAAAACTTTTGCGGGCCAGCGTAAACTTGGTTCCCACTTCAAGCACTAACGAAAAATATGTCCATTCCTTAATGTATCGTTAGCGCTTCTGCAAAACACCCATAGTTCCATTAATACTTAACTATTGATGTAGATATGGCCAATTATATGCCACAAAGTCTCATAAGAAATTCATGGGGAATTTTTCATTGCGTCAAATTTCCGCAAAAATCAAAAGCACTAATGACCTCTTCTACTGAAATCGTTAGTGCTTCATAGTGCACTAACACCTAACGTTAATTCTTCATTAATGTAGGTCCTACAAGTAGAAAAACCTTTGGAAGCCTTCATGAACTTTGCGCCCCCACTTCAACCAATAACGAAAAAATTAGAGCCGTTCGTTAGTGCATCGTTCGTGCTTCTAGAAAATACTTTTAGTTTTGTTAGTGCTTCACTATTAGTGTAGTTATGGCCAGTTACATTTCAGGAAACTCACATAAGAAATTTAAGGGGAGTTTTTCACTGTGTCAAATTTCTGCCAAATTAAAAAGCACTTATGATTACTTCTAGTACAATCCTTAGTGCATCGTTAGTGCTTCTTCGTGCACCAATCCCTAACGTTAGTGCTTAATTAGTGTAGGTGCTACAAGTAAAGTGGATCTTTGGGGGTCACCATGAATTTATGCCCACTTCAAGCACTAACAAAGTAATTAGTGGATTCGTTAGTGCTTCCTGAAAATACTGACACTTTTTATGGAATTTGATATTTCTGAAGTTGGCCCCCACCAAAAATTTTGAATAAATCACAAAATGTGGTAGCACTAACGTTAGTGCGTAGTACTTTAAATGCACTAATCACGTTCTAACGATTGCCGTTAACCCCATGTTTCTACCTCTATTTGTATAGAATTTGATATTTCTAAAGTTGCCACTCCACCGAAAATCTTGATAAAAATCCAAAATATGGTAGCACTAACGTCAGTACTTAATGTGTTTAAGTGCACTAACGATGCACTAACGATTGCCGTTAACCCAATGTTTCTACCTCTATTTGTATAGAATTTGATATTTCTGAAGTTGGCTCCCCACCAAAAATTTTGAATAAATCCCAAAATATGATAGCACTAAGTTATTGCTTAGTGCTTTTAAGTGCACTAACGATTGCCATTAACCCCATGTTTCTACCTCTATTTGTATAGAATTTGATATTTCTGAAGTTGGCAACCCTAACACAAACTTTGAATAAATCCCAAAATATGGTAGCACTAACGTTAGTGCTTAGTACGTTTAAGTGCACTAACGATTACCGTTAACTCTATGTTTCTACCTCTAATTGTATAGAATTTGATATTTCTGAAGTTGCCCCCTCACCAAAAATCTTGAATAAATCCCAAAATATGGTAGCACTAACGTTAGTGCTTATTGCGTTTAAGTTCACTAACGATTACCGTTAACTCCATGTTTCTACCTCTATTTGTATAGAATTTGGTATTTCTGAAGTTTCCCCCCCCCCCACCGAAAATCTTGAATAAATCCCAAAATATGGTAGCACTAACGGTAGTGCTTAGTATGTTTAAGTGCACTAACGATGCGCTAAGTTTTGTGAAAATCTGTCTGCATAAAGATGGGTGGGAGGGCTAACTTCATATGAAGTTGGTCCCCCACCAAAAATCTTCAATATCTCGTAAACGCTGATAGCACTAACGTTAGTTCTGTGTGCACTAACGTGCACTAACGATGTAAAATGTTTGGTGTAATTTGGAAGAGGTGGGGGGCCAACTTCAGGCACGTCTCCTTGGAGGTCGGTCCAAAATAGTCAATTTTACTTAAGTGCTGTATCGACCGACCAATTTTAGGAAATTTACCCGGGTCAGTTGAACAATTTATTTGTGTGTGAGGAAGAATGAGTGAAAGTGAAGTAAGTGAAATAGTAAAAGTGAAGAAAGTTGTTTTTGTTGGTTGTTTTTGATGATGTAAGCGGCACTGTATGTGGAGGTGGAAGGACTATTTCGCGGAGAGGTACATTTGTTATGATATAGTAGCGCGAAAGGCATGGTGTTGGAGAAGAAGTAAGAGCATTTCGAGGGCTATTTAGTGGAGTATTTATTTTAGGAAAGGAAACACAAGAAAGGGCAAGATTCTAGATTAATGGTCCCCCTTCCCTGGATGCGGGTCAGTGATATAGATGATCCAGAAGAGCCGAAAAACTGTATTATTAGATAACCAGAAGAAAATAATACTTTTTCGGATCTTCCGAGTCGCCTATACCACTGATCCGCATCTCCCTAATCCCTTTCCCCCCACCCGACAAGAACACAATTTTCTATAAAAGTATAGCCGGACAACCGTCGACTATTAAAAAAAACAAACTTAAGTAGGGCCTATTAATATTTTACAAGAAGTTAAATAGTTCTTCAAAGGATAGGGGGGCAAGCCCCTCATAATCCCCCGACAACAATAAACATTACTACACACGTATGGCGCAAAACCCTCTAACCCAAAAAACTAACATATTCTGACTTTAAAACGTACGAGTATTAATAGTGTGACTCACTACTGTTGTTCCATAAACAGAAATGATGGAAGAACAACAACACGAAGTTATGACTTGTCAAAACAATTAATATAATTCATAATAAATAGTGTTCACAGCAACTAAAGAAACATCATCATCGCAAGCATAAAGAAGGAGCATATATCAGGTAAGCAAATACTTCAATTTATGAAAAAAAATAGGGGGACCAGTAATCTAGAACCTTCCCCAAGAAAGCTGTTGTACACGATTTTCTTCTTGAAATTGGAAAAGTTTAGCTACAAGGGTCAGTTTTGAAGTTAAGTGACTTCTAACTGAACGGGAATATATTTCTGCACAGTGTACAGACGCTGTATTGTATGTTAACAAGTGAATCTTGCAAGTATTAAACAATGACAAGTGCTATTGAAATTTTTACGATCGCCAAAACCCACATTTTGGCACTGCCCTCGCTACGCGTATACCCACCGTCGTTGACGCTTCTGCTCCCTTTGGACGCACTTCCTCGCTCCGCTCGGGCCCCCCTGCTGCGCTCCTACCCTGGTGCGGTTAGATAGCATTCGTTCGTTTAGTGGACACCTAGCACAGGTTAGTTTGTATTTTTGTACTGTAGCTTTTATGCCCCTAACGCAGCGTTTCCCAACCGGTGTGCCGCGGCACACTCGTGTGCCGCGAATGGGTTGCTGGTGTGCCGCGAGGAAATCGAAACAAAATTATTAATTCTATAGTAACCAAATTGCAAGACATAGGGACAAAAATTATATTTTTGTATTTCAGATTACTATGAATTTCTACCATGGAAAAAAATACTGTAATTGTAACATATTATTCTACATCTTTTACTGTGTAGCAGCCAGTATTTCGGCTCGTACACATTTCCACGGTTAGCTGCTATGTTACGCTTCAATTGAGAGTCATATTAACACCGAGAAATGGAAGCACTTGTACGGTACGTCGTAGAACACTCATTCGCACGTGAATGACAGAACAACACTTTGTTCAATAGCTGTGTTTTGACTTCCATGCATCGCAAGCTGTGTGATTGCAATAATATGCACCGGTTTTGGTTAAAACAGCAAAGTTAAAAGTACAAGACATTTGTTTATTCGTTCGTTATTTAGTGATCTTCGTTCTTAGTGAAAGGTTGGATACAGTTTTCGAAAAAGAAAATGTATTTTTAAAAATCTGAGTCGTTTATTTCATTGCAATTGTTTCCTACTTTAAAATTAGAATAAAAAATAAGCATAATGAATTAGCATGGGGAAAAACCAGTGATCGAGCTTTCATCTCTGTGAGAAGGAGATCAATAATCACAGAAAAAAATACCATGGTATTTTATATTTGCAAATAATAATAATAATAATAATAATAATAATAATAATAATAATAATAATAATAATAATAATAATAATAATAATAATAATATCTATAAGTGTGCCGCGAGAATTCAAGTTACACCCGTAGTGTGCCGCAAGTTGAAAAAGGTTGGAAAACGCTGCCCTAACGTGAAGTAACATCATCTAACGTATCTTAATGTAATCCAACAAAATATGACCGAATGCAGTACATTTTGGTGCTTTTTTTTTTCAGTTTTCAAAGTGGTCCGTCAATACGCCATTAATGCCGTCAATTTCTTTGTCTATGATCAAAATATTCATTCAAAAAGTTTATCACAGGACTTCATTGTGAAAAAAAAAGTTGTGCATCTGTATGCTCGATTTTCCAGATATTAACTCAAAGCTTCTTGTATTTCAAAATCGAAATATTTTCACCGATTGCAATTAATGTTGACGTTACATCTTCTTGCTTTTGGGTTATTGTATACGACGCTGATGTGGCTGTTCTAGCATACGGGGAGATCCCATATCTGCTGTAGTTTCATAGAGAGATGTCGATTATATATAGGTGGTAACGAACTGAGTATTAGGGTGGGCCGAAAATTTTTTTTTCAGATATTCAGGATTGAGTAGTTATCAAAAGATGTGTATTGGTAGGAAATGAAGCCATGTCAAATATGTTGATTTTAAAACAATAACCGGGCCCCCGTGGTCCTAAAGTTCCTAATTTTTTGTTGAAATAAAATGATTTTAGGTAATAAGAACATTTTTCCAGACAATACTATTAATACATAAAACATGAAATACATGGTTTCAATATACAAAAATAACTATTAAGAGCCTAACTAACTTTCATAACTACCATATTAACACACGAAAAACCTTCGTGTTGAGCCCAGCTCAGAACTCTCAAACTTTAAGAGAATATCACTTTTTCTCATCTGGATGCAAAATGCACAACACTGGCTTTCCGAAGGTGGCGCTTACATTGCTGAATTCAAATAAACTAGAAACGATATGGCTGCGAGTCCCTCTTCCTGTATTGTCTTGCCTTCGAATTAAGGATATGATTTTGAATTACAACTCAAAATGCAAAACGATCATTAATCCCATTAACAAACGAGATATCCCCCATTAAGAGCCAAATTAAAGAAATTTAAGAACGGTGCTCAGAAGTTATGTGATATTTCCTCTTGCAAATGCAGCGATAGATTAACCTGTAAGTGTGATAAATCAAATTAAATACCGCTTTTGGAGTGGGAGCTCATATTAGATCAGAGAAATCAGAGACAAATGACGAGTTGCATGTAGATAAAGCAGAAACTCATAGGCACAAAAGAAAGCATGACACACAGATCGATTATGATGCTGCGGTACCAATTACAAGAGGGTTACAATCATTAGCCTCAATTCCGCACTTGGAACATACATTAAGCGCTTCCACCCCGAAATCAGACGATAAAGAGTTCGCATGGAGCTATCGTTTAGAGAATAAAATCTAAAGTAAACCTAAATAAACAATAGTGAGCCCTAAACAAATGAGTACCGCAAAAGATTTAACAGGTGTCTCGAATAGGTCGGCTGCTAAAATTGTATCCGCTATTTTAGAAGATATGAATTTACTGAACAAAACTAACCAAGACAAGGTAGTAGATAAAAACAAAATCCATAGGAAACTAGCAAGAAAAGAAAAAGAAAGAGAAAAAAGAAACCGTCTACAGTGTAAAGCTACTAATTTTAAGGGTCTATTTTGATGGCCGAAAATACCAAACTATAGTTCTAATTGACAATTGCAGTGGGCAAAGCACTGAAGAATAGTGGATTATATCGACTGCACCAGGGGCGGAACCAGGGGGGGGGGGCGATCGCCCCCCCAGAAGAGGAAATGTTCTTATTTTTTATATATAAATAAAACCCATCCCAAAGTTTGGAGCCCTTAAAAGTAGCAGTATGACAACCCACCGCCCCCCCCCAGAAGTCGGTCCTGGATCCGCCCCTGGACTTCACCGATTGGTCATAAGTAATTGTAACGAAACCTCCAATTTTGGCTAACGTATCAACAGAAGAACTAACCGAAACGAATGTGGGAAAGAGGAGGTTTCACAGTTTGTCACGTTCCCCTTCCACACACAGGCTTTGGAGAGGTGTGTAAAGGTAGTAACAGAATCTCCTTCAGAAGTATGCGGTAGTGTTGCAAGAGACGGTTATATTCGCGCAAAACTGGAAGCACGAAAGTATCTACCAAGCTTCGAACATAAATCTCAATATTTTGTTCCAAGATTCAACTAAGGAGCTTTAACTAAAAGGAAGGTGGGTGGGAGGAACTCGCTGTGTAGCCATCTCCATGTGGTGAGTTCTGGGCTGGTTTGGTGTTTGTTGGTCAATTTTTCAGTCTTACCTTATGTATTTGTGTCCGTACTATTATATCTACTAAACACCAATCAGACGAAGAGCTGCACATCAGATCAGAAGATTTAAACTCCTGGAGTCAAGTTAAAGTATTAGGAATTTAACGAATTTTCTATGCATACTAAAATAATCGAATATATATTTAAAAAAAAAAAAAATAACACTTTTCGGACCCGCAGGTCCTGGTGAAATATTTTTAACTGCCTCTGTTTTGGGGAAGAAACATAGCATTATACAACTTTTGCACAGTACTCAAACTTAATTTTCTGAAAACAAATATTTCAATAATATTTTCACTACTCACAACCATATTTTTTCAGCATTAACGTTCTTTCGGGCTCCCGGGGCCCGGTTTATCTTTTTATCCGGCTCTGTTTTGCCGAGGAAACATGACATTGTAAATTTAGCACGGTACTCAAACTTAACTTGCTAAAAATATATATTTCAATAATATTTTCACTATTTACAACTACCTTTTTTAAATAAACGTTCTTTAGGACCCCCGGGGCCCGGTTAAATAACTTTTATTCCGGCTCTGTTTCGTGAAGAAACATAATATTATACAACTTTTGCACGGTACTGAAATTTAACTTTCTAAAAATATATTTTTATAATATTTTCATTGGTCGCTACTTTTAAAAAAAAAATACCGTTCTTTCGGACCCCTGGGGCCCGGTTAAATATCTTTTTATCTGGCTCTATTTTGGTGAAGAAACATAACATAATATTATACAACTTTTGCATGGTACTCAAACTTAACATTCTAAAAAGATCATTTCAATATTTTCACTACTGGAAACTATTTTTTTTTTTAAATTAACGTTCTTTGGGGCCCCCGGGGCCCGGTTAAATATTTTTTATCCGACTCTATTTTGGTGAAGAAACATAACATAATATTATACAACTTTTGCACGGTACTGAAACTTAACTTTCTAAAAATATATTTTAATAATATTTTCATTGGTCGCTACTTCTTTTTTTTTTTTTTCAAAATTAGCGTTCTTTCGGGCCCCCGGGGCCCGGTTAAATATCTTTTTATCAGGCTCTATTTTGGTGAGGAAACATAATATAACACTTTGCAACTTTTGCACGGTACTCAATCTCAATTTTCTAAAAAAAAATTTTTTTCGACCGTTTTCGGCCCACCCTACTGAGTATGCTCTTGCGCATATGGCGGAAGACTTAAACCGGTAAGCAGTTGGTATTATACACAGGAAACTATAAGGCATTTAATTACATTTTGTTGTATTTTTAAATATTAATTGATAGTATGTGTAGTGATGTATCACATCCAGCTTTATTAAAATAATTTTTCAACTATAGGTCCATTCAATACTTGGAGTGGCTTTGTCGTATGTATATGTAGCCACTTATCGAGCATATCACTATTAATCCCAAATGTGTTAAGTAGAAAAGAACATTCAAGAAATATTTATTGTGAAAAGTAGGCGTGTAAACTATTATTTATATTCGGGTAGTTCAACCGTGGGAAATAAAACAATTGTATCTGTTCTAGTGATATGAAAATAAGTTTTTAATAATATTGTTAATTTAAAAGCAGAAAACGACTTAAGTTAATTATATATATAAGAAAATATAGTCATGCTTCTTTATGTGCTGGAAGGGCGTAGATTAGAACCAGTTTAGGAATATTAAACAGTAATTATGAATTGAAAATGATTTTCTGAATAAATATGTTTTTAGCAAATAATTCATCGTATAATAAAGTAAGCCTATTTTAACTTAAGGTAAGGTTAACTAACATAGCAGAATCCATGAATAGGACATGTTGAAGTAGAAAGTATAGCACCATTAAGAGGTAATAGAGTATAATAAACTTGCATAGTAAACTATAGCAGAAAATCAGAATAAAGTGGCTACGGTAACAGCCTTGAAATGCGTTTCTTAGGGGAGGAGTTGTATTAATGGGTGGAGATCAACTTTAGGAGGTCTTTTTATAATTACATCTAACATATGGCTAAAGAACTGCAGTACATAAAACACTACTTAACATAAAACACAAACCAAATTGTGTTAGGTGGCCACTAAAAAGCACGAATGCTATCTAAACCGCGTCAGAGTAGGAGCGGAGCAGGAGGACCCGAGTAGCAGCGAGGAGGTTCGTATGTAGGGAGCATGCGCGTCAGCGATGGTGGGTATGCACATGTACGAAGATTGTGCAAAAACACTAGCCAACTTGTGCTAGGCGGCCACTAAAGAGCACGAATGCAAACTAAACCGAGCAAAGGCAGGAGCGCAGCAGGATGGCCCGAGCATTGGCGAAGGAATGCGTCCGTAGGGAGCAGGCGCGTTAGCGATGGTTGTATGCGCGTGTGCGAAGATTTATTTCCAATGTTAATTTCTGCATGCATTGAGATTTCATATTCTTGTGTTATAAGTATTGTTTTTCCTTATTTACTTCGAGGTGATAACTTAGTATATTGTTGGTTGTTTGCCAACATATCATGTTACCACTTTTTCGTAATAAGGTACCGATAATACGTACAGCGCAAAGATATGGAATCTCCACGTATGCTACAATAGCCAAACCAACTTTGTGAAGTATTACCTGCTTTTGTTCCTTTCGTTTAGGAACCATGTATCGAGTAGTTGAATTTGAAGGTGATGGAAGCCTTGCTATTGTGAGGGAAGAATGGCTTACTCCTTGGAAAAAAGAAACGTTTTGGCCGCCCTTCAAAATAGCATCGAAATACAACAGAGCACTTCGGGAAGGCCAGGCTGTGCAAGAAACATGGAATTTATTTGCAGTTAAGAAGACATGGTATGCAGTAGCGGCTCGATACCATAATCTGAGGTAGTTCTGCACAGTGTGTTTTTTGTATATGAGCCATTCCACGCAAAAGTGAGCCTGAACCCAAATTTTCGAAAATTGTCAAAACCAATGCATTTTAACGTATATATGAAGTAAATAGAACGAAATTTACTTTTTCACAAAGAAAAACTTATTTATACTTAGAATTCACGTAAAATTTTAAGTCTGAATTGTGAATTTGTAACATGTCAGCTGCGAGGATTTTTTTTTATTCTTGTTATCGGCAACATTTTACGGTATATTGTGCATGTTTGGCTGAAGTAACTTCGAGCTATTCAAGATGCTTCTTTTTGCTACAAGCTGCAGTTGAAATAGTGTTTACAGGATAAAAATTCTTTATAATATCACTAAAGATATAAACGTCAGCTTGAGTGTCCTGCCCGTGACAGAAAACTACCAAAAGTTATTATACTGAATTACTAAATTTGTGAATGTGGTTCGTACTTAGTAGAAGTAACAATTTTCACGTGTACTTCACATTTACCAAATTTTGGACTAATGCTAACAATATATTTTGATTTATTTCAATTTGAAAACTTGTCCTGCCCGTGACAGTGGGCATGCCACTGGTGGGATAGTTTGTGTACATTGGTTATTCATGATAGAAAATTACTCCATATGTACTAAAATAAAGTTTCCTAAGCATGAACATTAGTTACTTAAATAGAGGATTATGTATTACTGTCAGTATGATGTTTTAACTTAAAATAAGTGTCATATAAATATTATCATTAGCGTCACCTTTTTGTTCGTTTCAAGGGAGAAGTGGATGGGACTGGAGTACGTACTAAAGTTCCAGAATGGAACTTTGTGAAACAAAAGAAAGTAGTTGTAGAATGTGCTGCTGATTTCGTAGCAGCTTTAAGCTCTTCGTTTCAAAATATATCTGTTTTACTACTATCATCAGCAGAAATTGAAACAAACAAAAAAAAAAAAAAAAAAAAGACCCTTTGAATAAAAGACAGGAAAATGCTCTTATCAATTGAATGTCCCCAATCAAAACAGTTTTTCCTGCAATTTGACAGCGAAAATTTGGTAGTTCGTCGAACTTTTAAATTAGAGCTTCATCCGTATAAAATCTTTAAATTTCTAACAGACTTTTATTCAGATTCTGAAAATGATGATTCCGAAAGCCATGAAGCTATCCTGAGCGACGACTTAGGTTTGCATGTTAACAAGGCTTGTGTTAGACCAACTGTTGAAGATATAACACAAGAAACATTTTTGTTGATGGAATTTTTCTCTAGTGGACAGAAAAAGTAAACATAGACATGCAACTATCGCACAAAGCCCAGTGGAAGAGGACGAGAAGTCAAGGAAATTCGTATGAAGACCGTAAGCAATTGCGGTAAAATTTTCAAGACTGTTGAAGATGTGTCTTACGTGCATTTCGATCAAGTAATACCTTTGATAGCAGCAGTGTTGTGCCCCGGGGGGAGGGGCGAGCGTGGTTACGGCCCCGGGCGTCAAAGTAAGGGGGCGCAAAATTCAGGAGAAAAAATAATTATATATATATATAAAATGGAAGGAAAACAGTATTAAAGAGTGCTCAAAATCAAGGAAAAGCAGGGTTTATTTTTGAAAATTTTCTTACGCGTCGCGCCAACCATGGTGACGCTTTGCGGCTGGTCTGTCGACCTGATTCATATTTACGGGGGCGCCGTCGCGACGCGTCGTATACTCTTTCCCCGGGTGCTGATTTTCCACGGCACGGGCACTGGATACCAGCACCTATTTTATATACCATTAGACAGTGTTTTGTACGAATTTCCCTATAAGGTGGGTGTAAATGGGCAAATAAAACCATTTCCTAAAGTGTAGGTGGTGAGAAATAAGTGTACGGCATATTATTATTTTTATGTGATAAAAACGAGCCTCAAGTAAAGTAAATATAATTATTTGTGTAAAATGCTATAACAGAACAGCAGAAATTAACTTATTTTCGATTTTATTTCATTTTTGAAATCATTCTTATTGAGATGATGTGTGTTGATTCACACAGTGTCCTGCCCGTGACAACCATGTGTCCTGACCGTGACACAGTAAAGTTTAGTTTATTCATTAAATAAATATATGGCAAATTTTTCTTAAGTGAAGTTTGTTAAAAAATTTTATCATTTATACATTTCCGTTTAAATAAAAACATTTTGAGCTAAGAATTCACAGAGTTTTCTAACATTCACTTGGTGTGTCGAAAGTCACTTCTCTTTTTTGTCCCCACCCGTGACAGACGTTTAGGAATTAATATTTTCTACTCTAAACAGAAAAAAATACTGAAAACATCAGCTACATATACTCCTAAGTCTGTACTGCTTATATATCATACAATTAGCAGAATTTATGTTGTACGTTTAGAAATATACAACTTTAAAGCATCAAAAATGTAGTGTAAATGTCCTGCCCGTGACGATGGAATGGCCCATATTAAATTTCCCGTTTGCAGTAATTAATTATAATATTACACGAACCGCATATCTTTTAGCACTCTAATCGTTATACGTAAATGACAATTATAATTGAAATTAAGAAATATATATACAACTTTACTGTCTCGCAACCAAAACACTATTGTTTTGGTTATTGGGTGTCAGTGGCGTATTTAGGATTTTGTTCCGGGAGGAACTATGCACAGCATATGAATAAGCACTTAATTTTTCCTTTGGGATGCCTACAAGTTTAAATGAATTTTGGGGGATCTTGAGCCTTATAGCTCCTCTCTAAATACGCCACCGTTGCGTGTAACAAACTTTAAAAATACCACACCCATATCGTAAGAAACACTGTTTTCTGATACCATAACAATTTCGGATTCACGTAATGTCTACAGGTAGAAATTGTATTAATACTGCTGAATCATAAATATTTTTTCGTTTGTAAATAGTATATCCGACATGTCTTCTGCTGTACAAAATGTCCTATTACTCTATCATTAAAGTTCGGCATGATGGATATGAAATCACGGTCGATTGATAAGGCAGCCAAAGCATTGATTCTTTCCTGACATATTGTGCTTCCCGAAAACGTTTTAACTTAAAATTAGAGAAGTAACGTTCTGCTTCAGCTATTGTCGTTGGGGTAATTGAAGAATTTCCAAAAGGTTTACGGTTTCCTTAAAATTGTCACACAAATTGTGTTTGTTCAGAAAATTTGCACAAACTTGAACATGGAATACTATATCTTTCAAAGCGCGCAACAATTACACTGAACACCGTTATCAAAAACAAGAGAAGGAAGCCTCATGTATATCACGTCGTGTGTCTTCGGCTTCTTCGGAAGTATTCGTGAGTTCTGAGCTGCTGGGAGTGCAGCTCCAGTAAATCCTATCTAAGAGACAAGGAAAACGTAATACAGTGCGGCTGGTGAAGATTTTGGTTTCAATGCTAAAGCATAGGGCAATCCGTGCACAGCTCTTGCAATATTATTAAGCTTCAGAAGGTGTTTCCAGTAATACTACGATATGTAGCATATCCAGCAGTACAATTTCAGGACACCGTTAGACCAAATATCATCATTGCATGTTATTACCTTGATTAAATTAAACACAATTCAACTCAATTGAAAATACATTTACGCCACTAAAATAGCTGGTAGTTCTGCAGCTCTGCAGCACTTATAGGCAAGCCGCCCCTGATGGTATGATACTGGTCAGTAAATCCACTTTAAATAAATAGATTGTTTCAATTTCTGAACAATATACTGTTTATTTGTGTTTTCGTGTATGTGTGGGCTATTATTATTGGGTATTCAATTCCTACCAGGTTGGAACTTGCGCCTCATGCGCTATGAGGGGGTTCTTGCGTTGTTTCTGCAAGGTTACTTTATATTTATGAAGAGAGCTTCTATAAGCTTGGTTTGTCAAAGTGTCCCTCCCCTCGTAATGATCTTTACAGGCCATAGACAGAGAAAATATGGTCTGGTGACACAGTCCCCAGGTAGCGAAAAAATTACGGTGCTTTGTACAATAATTGTTTTCATTCATCTTTCGAAGAAGTAAATTGCCGAGCAATGGTTGGGATTGGGAGAGAAAACTCATGGAATTGTGGGTATCCTGGCTGATGATTTCCAAACACAGTATGCTAAGGTTTAGTAAAACCATAATTAATATATTTAATAGAGTACCTGCTCTCCACTGTACCCCGTGTTGTACAGGTGAAGTCAGCAGGTGGGTCCTTTGATAGTACCAATACGGCGGTATGAGTTTCACAAATTTTCTGTTTCATATCTGCGACGTTATGCCCGCCGCTTGGATAGATCTTGGGACTCAGACATTGAGCAGTATATAAAATAAAGTACCTCTTCTCCATATAATTCCATGTTACAAAGTTAAAATTGGTGGGAGGGGCCTAACCGCCATATTGTTACCGTACTATTAAATATGAGAAACTGGAATCGTCACTCTGTGGCATTATGCCCGCCCCTTGAGTAACACTCATCAAGAAAGGGAAGAAGTTTAGCAACAGTGAGTCTTTACATAGATAAGAGTAGATAATATACAACAAAATTACGGAAATTCGCCAGGTGCATTGCTAATATAATGGAGAGCATATTGGACTCCTGTCCCAAGATTTCGGGTTCAAATTCTAGTTGGTACAACTTCTTTTACTCAGAGAATGGACATTTGCACTTTTTTGCACTAAAAATTCTGCTGTATTCACTGCAGTGGTAGAGTTCAGCCTTAACATGTATTACGTTTTCAATGCTATTCCCTTTTATAAAGGGGGGCCGCGGTGGCTCAGTGGTAGAGCGCTCACCTCTGGTGCTTGGGGTCCCGGGTTCGATTCCAGCCCCCGCAAAGTGAACCTTGTGGTGGACAAACACCGTGTGCGTGGGTTTTCTCGGGGTTCTCCCTTTTCCTCCCACTTTCTTCATTCCACCATTTCATTCATCACTCATCATCACCGTCTCCTTTAGCTTAACCGGCATAAGCGTGGGACGTAAAACTCAAAGATTTCATTTCCTTTTATAAAGTTCCGTAATCTGAGAAACAGTAAAAAATTAAGATAGAAATAAAAGCACTAGGTTTTAAAGCTGTTTTCTCAATTGGGTCCAACCACGACTACTCTAAAGAAAACAAACTACCTCAGTTCACCACCAACAAAAGTACGACTTCCCGCAAGAAAGAAAAAAAAACACGTGGTCTACTTGCAGTAAATTTGAAGTCGTCTCATAAATGAAAGCAGATAATGAAATGTAACTTCCTATGATCATAAAGCTTAAAAAAAAAAAAAAAGGGGAAGAAAGAAAGGAATGTTTTGAATCATCTGCAGTGTAGCCATCCGTAGAAATTTCAGTGTTACCTTAATATTCATTCCCAAAAATTCTCGGTTGAGGAAATGGCCGGAACAATGAACTCAACGGCACTTGACAAATTATAATGTCTTTCAGTGCTGAACTACTTTTTCAAGAATATTTTGATTTCATCAGCAAAAAGCAAAAGAGTAGACTTATGCTTATTATAATGAAATAATAAAATCTTCGAAAAGTAGTTCACAGTATTGAAAGACATAATTTTACATCAAATGCCGTTGAGTACATCGTTCTAGTCATTCCCTTAACCGAGAATTTTGAGGGGTTAGTATTATGTATTTTTTATTTATCTATTTATTTATTTATTTATTTATGTGCTCTATGTGCTTTTTCTTTGCTTAATCTTTCCAAGGTTTTAATTTTCGTAACGGATGTTGACAAAATCACGGCTAACGTTTAGTATAAAGGTACATAGTTTGCTACCGGTAACAGGAAATTATCATCAACAGTTCAGGTCTCAGCTGCTTTATTTTGGATACCCATCGAAATAATTTACAGATACAGTTTAAATATTTATTTGCGTAAATGTTTCAGTATTTAATTAGAAAGAGAAAATTTTAAAGCGACACATTCACTGATAGCAAATACGTTCTTGTGGATCTGTGGTAGCTATAAAAGCGTAATTTGTGCCTAATAAAAGTGCCTTATGTATATGTTTTCTTAGGTTAAGGTAGTATAGTTAGTTAGGTTAGGGATGTTAGGTTTAATTACTGTGTATTTTCTTGTGGGTGTCTTCCTGTCCGAGTTGTAATGTCGTGAGGTCCGAGCTTGAAAGGTGAGGTAGCAAATAAATGCGTAAACCCTCTATGCCGGACACAAACATGATGCACAGATGTTTTAGCACCGAGTGCAGGGAAAGAAAAAATTAGCGTACCACAGACGTAAACTTGTAAGAAAACATATTCCTCAGATTTGTTTGACGTATATTTGAATTTGCTGTGTCTATTAATTTTCATTGTTTTGTCTTGTGTCGTCTTTGTGTAAATGTACACAATATTAAAATGTTGATGAATATGCAGATTTGAGAAATGCTTGAAAGCTGAGAGAGATGTAAATAAAATCTGTTGGATAGAAGTTTCGACTTTGAAAATTAGAAAATTTTAATGTTATTTTGGTTGAGATGGG
>NC_137464.1:131742740-131921965 GCF_964235325.1 Thermobia domestica
ATGCAGGGCTGATAATGACTTCCTTGCAAGAATATTTACATATAACATCGGTTAAACGTATTTGAATTCATGATTCAAAACCCGAGAAAATTAAAGAAAAATGGACCAAATTTGGTTGGATAATTCAAAGAATATACGGATTCAATATCAAAGTGAAGATAATTTCCCACTTTTATGTACCGAATCCTTATGAATTCTGATTTCATTAATTTAAAGAGTGCAATTTATGTAACCAAATTAATTCCTGATTTTGTTTTGGTCTTCGCATATTGTTACTCACGGATGTTTCTGCTTTATAATAGTTATTGTTATATTATTATGTACATGTCTTTTTGGAACAAATAATCGAATTTGAAAAGAACAAGCAAAGGCCGATAGAGCACATTAAAAAAACTAAAAACTAAAAACCTGAAAAGGGATCAATCACAGGACCTTTGACTTCGATGTCAAACCTTCCTTTTTAAATGCGCCTAAGACGGGGAGAAGAATCGACCCTGGCCTTCCTTAAGGTACTATCCTTGCATGCCCCTGAAGAGACTGAAGAAAACCAAGGATAACCTGAGTTAGGATTGCTGGTCATGCCCAGCCTGGACATAACAAATCGCTGCATGGCAAGCAGACGCGCAAAACCCATATCCCACCAGATGGGTTCTAAACAAACCTTTTTACTTGTGACATGCATGTGGCAAATCTGCTACGGTATGCTTTTCTGGAATCCAGCATACGTCCATTCTTTGGCACTTACATACTTTGCCGGCGAAAACTTGGTCATTGTCTATTATCATCAGCCATGCTTACCTTCTAAATATTAATTTAATTACATGTGATGATGATGATGTGTTGTTTTGCCCGAAGGCAGGTCTTTGACCCGAACGTCCTTGGTCAAGGTGAACCCATGGTGGTTTGCCATTGTCTTCTATGAGATGATGATGATGATAATTATAATGTCTTCAGGACGGGACCTACAGCTTAACGAGGGATCCGAACCACTTGTGTCCCCACAAGGTAGCCCTTGATTAAATGCGATGGGCGTGACCACTCATTTATGGGGAAAGCCCTAATTTCAAATTGTATAATTTTCCCGATATCTAATGTGACTTCTAATAAGTACAAATGCTTATGTTTCCTCTTGTAGGTGCTGTCCGTCGAAATACGTACACAACGCACGCTACCGATGATGAAATCCAGCAGGTCGTCGCGAACTGGTTCCGTTTCACTAGAGACCGCGAATGCGGACGAGCCCAGCGAAGGTCAAGTAGTGTAGGACACCAGGAAACGGAAAAGCATTCAACAGTATAGTGGCTCATCGAAGAGGACCAAAGAAAGCAAAATTGCTACCACCAAATAACAAATATTAGACGAACTATTAACATGTAAAAAGACAGCAGCTGCAGAAGATTTTATAATCAGTAAGTGTAAAACTCAAGTAGAAGTAGTTACTAAACAAACTGAAACAAATTGTTGTGAAAATGACCAACTTTTTGCAGGAAATAACTCGGAGCAATGTTCTAAATGTTTCACTCTACAATTGTGTTCGTGGGCAAGGACACATAATATTCCACATTCAGCGACAACGGACCTTTTACATATTCTAAAGCCATTTCATCCTGAACTTCCTATTGATTCAAGGACGCTGTTGCACACCCCAACATCGGTACCTATTGACACACAACATTCCTTTAAATACTTTGGGCTTGAAGAGAACGTGATTCGTAGAGCATTATCTGGTTTGACCCCTTCGTATTACCCATTAGTTTGACGTGTAGCAGATAACATTGGGTGTAGTTTAAATTAGTTATTAACAGTCACCATCAACGTAGATGGACTACCCTTGCATGGAAGCACAACAAAGTGTTTTTGGCCAATTCTAGGACTTTTAGACCAAGCTCAAAATCGCGAACCATTTGTGGTAGGTCTTTATTACAGAGAATCCAAACCAAGTGATGCTAACCTTTTCCTTCGGCCATTCGTTAATGAATGTATTCGTCTTGAGAAGACAGGTATTTTAGTAAATGGAAAGTTATACTTCTTCCGACTCAGCTGTATTGTGGCCGATGCCCCCGCTAGATCGTTTATTAAAGGAGTAGTGTCACACAATTCGTTGTTTGGGTGTGAGAAATGCACGCAGGAAGGCACGTATATAGGTAGAACAACGTGGCAATACAGACGGAATTTTACAGTAAGAACTGACTTATCGATTAAAGAACAAGAATATGAAGACCATCAAGTTACTAAAACAGTATTAAGTGAATTAAATATCGGTTTGGTGACTCAAGTACTCACTGAATACATGCATCTTATTTGTCTCGGGGTAGTTAACAGATTAATTCGGCTTTGGATTGTAACGGGACCCAAACAATGTAAACTCAGTGCACGCAGCGTAGATGTAATATCAGAAAGATTGGATGAAGTCAAACGTCAACATTATCCAAAAGAGTTCTCCCGAAGTCCACGTTCCTTAAAACTATTTAAGTACTGGAAAGCAACAGAGCTAAGATCCTTTCTGTTTTACTTAGGTCCAGTTGTTCTGTGTGCTGTGTTACCGAATATTTTTTTTGAACATTTCTTAGTTCTTCATTGTGCTGTATATATTTTGGCGAGTAACCTTGCTGGAGAAGAATCTTGGAGGAATTATGCAAATGAGTTGTTGCACTGTTTTGTTCAAAATATTTCGACAGTATATAGCAAAGAGCTTATGATTTATAATTTCCACAATCTTTTGCATGTAGCTAGTGATGTTGCAAACTTCGGTAGCCTTGATGCGTTTTCCGCATTTCCGTTTGAAAATTTTATGGCAAAACTAAAACGGTTGGTTCGCTGAGGAAATAAACCTTTACAACAGGTTGCTAAACGGTTACATGAAACTGACCACTGTGAAGATACATCGAAAGTAAATAAGCGCGTAATACGCACATCGAATAGCAGGATTCAGTCCATACCATTTCCAAATAACAGTCAGTGTGTCGTTAGCGTAAATTCTGCAGATTCATGTTTCATGCTGAAAAATAATGACATTGTAATAGTAAAAAGTATTTCTGATATTTCCAACTCTCCGCTTTTTACTCTTGAATGTGATGTTCTTCTTGAGAAGACAGATTTTTACACATTGCCTTTGAAAAGTAGCAAGCTAGGTATCTTCAAAGTAAACTCAACTAAGATAAGACAAATTGTTATTTACTCTTCAGATCTGTATAAAAAATGTGACAAGTTACCTATTCCAGTTTGTAATAAATCTTTTGTTTGTATTCCATATTGTAATATGGAAACCTTTTTTTGATTGCTAAAAATGATAACAAGAAACAAGCAGTTCATCTATATCTGTAGTATCACGAAGTATATATATTGATGTGGTGTAAGTTTGTGCATAACCCCAATTTGTTCTAAAGTAGTGACGATAGTAACACAAGTACTGCTTTCAAGCGTTCAAATATATCAGTGTCTATTTTTAGGAATAAAGAAATAATTCGCACGATGGTAATTTTTAGTAATAGTAGTAGGACAAGCAGAAATCACTTCACTTCAGCAGTAATTTTAAGATTCTAAACCAAATATTCTGTAATCAGGATGAAGGGCAAAATGCTTTTAAAAAGTTTAAGAAGTACTTACATTTAAAACATGCTGCAGAAAACGATGAAAAATTTCCGAACTAATCCTTGGCCCCCCTAAGAAAATACCACGATAATAACACTCACAAAGAGAAAACTGATTCTATTTGTGAGTGCTATTATTGTCCTATTTCCTAGAGGGTCCAAGGATTAGTTCGGATTTTTTTTTCTTAAATCTTTTTCTGCAGCATGTAAGTATTAGTTTGAGTGCATTTGTTGTATTCATTTCTTGCTTATTCTTGAACGAGTTTCCACCGATATGGAGAAGTCAATTAATTTTCAACAAAATCATTTAAAAAAATCAAATATTCTTAAATATGACTTGACCATCAAGATATTGCACATGCTGCGTGAGTTAACATCCTACTCACCAGTTTACACGATCCACGCCTTAAGAGTGGACTGGACCTTTGGTTCTTTTGTCAGTTTCTCATTAACGAAAACAGAGAATGAAATGTAACTTACCAAACGCAACTAGTTTAAATCATCTTCAATGTTGCCATCTTTATAAATTTGCAGTGTTTTTAGAATATTTAAATCTGAAAAATTTCTGTTAAGACAGCAGATAGAACAATGAATTCAATGGCATTTAATGGCAAGTTATATTGATTCCAACGCTGGAAACACTTTTTATATATTTTTATTTCTTTTGTAGTAAGCAAAATAATACAGAATGACACGAAAAAACACAATTATGTTTATTGCAAATGAAAAAAAAAATATTTAAAAAGTAATTCACAGCGTTGGAAGTCAATATAATTTGTCATTAAATGCTATTGAGTTCATTGTTCTATCCAAGATTGTCTGTCTTAACCGAGATTTTTGTGATTTTAGCATTCTGGCAACACTGCGAATTTCTAAAGATGGCAACACTGAAGATGATTCAAACAAGTTTCGTCTGGTCTATTAGTACGATCATGTTAATCTACAGTTCATTATCTGCTTTCGTTTATGAGAAACTGACCAAGAAACAAATTGAAAATTTTTACTGGAATAAGTAAAGGAATATTTGTTTTCGTTAAAATTTCTGCAGGATTTACACACAGTTACCCTTAGGTGACGTTTCTAGGCAAATTTGATTTCAAGTAAGTGTAAAATTAGGAGCATTTTCTAAAACAACAAATCAATATTGAAAAGTTCGTTTGCACTTGACTCAAACGGCACCTGCGGATGGTTGTGAATGCAGCAGAAAAGGTTAGTGAAAATAAATATTCTTTTACTTAAAGCGTTGATCCTGTAAATTGATGAGTACAATATAGATTTATATTTCTCCGAATTCTTGGAAGCAATACTTACTTTGAGATAAATGTTCAGTTCTTTTAATCATAGTTTTATGTTTTGTAATCACAAACGTTATCTTATGAATACACCATATTGAAAGCAATGCAGTTCTTTAAAGGAACAAGTTTAGCGTTTTTTTTTTTTTTGTAACGATACTTTTTATGTTTATGTGATTCAATTATTGTGAGACATATTATGTGTTCTTTGGTCTCCTGCATGAGAATATGATGTAATATGAGTATTTCAGTGTACAGCTGGTGCAATAAAAATGTTCCTTTATACTGTATAACATTATTTTATTCTATTATTTCCTAAATATTCTTTTAAATTTTCAATCACAGCTGACTACTCGGCATAATCTTTTTTTTTTATAATTAAACGCAGTATTATCCAGTGTTTTTTCCTTTTTTTAAATATAGTTTTGGTCCTACTGTGCAGCTATTTAACGATTGTACGGCATGTCAGAATCTTTGCTTTTATTTGTTATTATCGCATGATGATAATTTATCGCATAATGATAATTTTTCCTTCACTTCCCCTCACCCTTATTTTTCCGTTGTTTTGCCAAAAACAGGGTGTCTATCGGTCACGAAAGTCACGAAAAAGTCACGAAATCAGAAAACGGTCACGAAATTTAGCTTTTGGGTCACGATTTTTTTAAACTGTACAAATGTAAGTACATATTGGAAAATTTTGTTTTATAAAACGTCAAAATTCATCACCAAAAATGTATATGATCGGCTTTAGACGCTACCAAATCGCTAGTAAAGTACGCTTCTATCGCATAGATGAAAATTCGGCCTAATTTGTACCCAAATTCGCTCTTGAGAATGTTAGGAAATTGTGTGATTTGGTAAAGAAAAGATCACGAAATTTCATTTTGGAATTTTAGTAGACACCCTGAAAAACCTTGCTGTATCGTTCTCTTTACGTTCTAACTCATAGCTTCTAAGCTATTACTGGCCAACAATCATGACACTACAATGGGCCAACGAACATTAATTGCCCCTCATACTCACCCACATTAATTGCCCCGGGTTCGACTCCTGGTCGGGACAAGTGGTTCGGATCCCACATTAAACTGCAGTAGTTCCGTCCATCATCCCATGCAAGACAATGGCAAACAACCATGGGTTCACTTGCTCAGAGACCTTCGGGCAGAATACCCATCATGTCTGTGATCTGCGGTGTAGCTAATTAATTTCATTTCAGTAACACACATACTCAAGAAAATACCTTTCCTGTTGAGGTAGATGTAATTATATAGCCGTGTTACTGAAATGAAATTAATTAGCTACACCGCAGATCACAGACATGATGGGTATTCTGCCCGAAGGTCTCTGAGCAAGGTGAACCCATGGTTGTTTGCCATTGTCTTGCATGGGATGATGGACGGAACTACTGCAGTTTAATGTGGGATCCGAACCACTTGGCCCGACCGGGACGCCCTGATTACAAGGCAACGAGCGTAACTACTCATATCCATCGGGGATACTTACAAAATACGAGGCACAACTAAAAGAGTACTGTACAGCATTACAGAAGCGCCTGAAATGCATGGCAAAAGAACGAGAGGAGAGGGGGTGGGTGAGTATGAGGGGCAATTAAAGTTAGTTGGCCCATTGTAGTGTCATGATTGTTGGCCAACTGCGCCTTGCGCATTGGCATATTATTGGCACTTTGTTTTTCAAACTGTTGGGCCATCATTCTACCATTGTAGTATAATAACGGTTGGCTAACCGTGATTTTCACGTTGCATTTCGTAGGTACTTCGTTGGCCCAACTCCTTCATGGTTGGCACGCTGTCGTCTATTGGTTGGTTGGCCAACTGTACACAATCTACTGTTGGCCCAACGTTGCAAATAATTGTTGGCGTAACGATTTGCAGTACCGCCAAAATCACCGTTGGCCAACCAACTATGGTCGCTTGGCCCAACCATTTGCCAACCCAAAATGCTACTTGGGGAAGAAGGTCGTGTTGTAACCTATAACCGTTTTTTTTTAATAGAATCCTAGACGTTTAAACACTGTGTAAACCACATGAAGATACTATAAACACATAAGTGAAATGCTAAGCGCATCTATAGCACGTAAGTTTGATGTCATATAATTAACCTGTACTGCACAGAAACAACAGAATGTCCTAGGGTATCTTTTAAAGCAAGAAAAGTGGTGTACAATAGTTTTTTCAGTTGATAACATCTTATAAAACTTTACGTTCCTCTCATAATCAAGGTGTTGGAACCTATAGTGGAAAAGCAGGATAGGCCTATGTTTGCAAGTATTAGTAGGGGTAGTTAGTAGTAATAAGAATATTATGGTAGGATTCGTTCATTAATTAATCGCGGTGGATTAACCCCTCGAAACTAGTGCCATTCCAGAAGACTGGAGCCGGAAATCTGTAGTTGTCTGAAAGTGGTTTAAATCAGTTGGTACTTTTAAGTGGTTAAAAAAGAATGATTCGGATCTGGAATGAAAAATAATTCATATCTGATTTACTCACTCCTTGTATTGATATGCAAATTAAATTAAAACACTGTATTTTTGGTTTAGTGAAAAACTTGGCAAGCTGGAATAATGAAGGCATTAGTGCCTTATCGCCGGACCACTTTGAAAACTGAAAAAAGCACCAAAATGTACTGCATTTGGTTGTATTCTGTTGGATTACATTAAGTTACGTTAGATGACGTTACTTTACGTTACGGGCATATATACTAGTCCACAAACACAAACCAACCTGTGCTAGATGGCCACTAAAGCACGAACGTTATCTAACCGAGTCAGGGCAGGAGCGCAGCATGGGGACTCGAGCGGAGCAAGGGGAAGCGTCCAAAGGAGGCAGGTGCGTCAGCGACGAAGAGTATACGCATAAGCGAGGGTAGTGACATCATGTAGGTTTTGGCAGGTATAGAAATTTCAATAGCACTTGTCATGGGTTCATATTTGCAACGCTTCAATTGTTAACATACAATACAGCTGCTGTACACTGTGCAGAAATACATTCCGGTTCAGTTGGAGGTCACTTACCTTCAAACGGCGTGTAAACTTTTCCAATTTCAGGAAGAAAATCGTATACAACAATTTCCTCGGGTTTCTTTTCTTTAAGTAAATACTCCGCTAAATAGCCCTCGAAATGCTCTTACTTCTTCCCCAACGCCATAACTTTCGTGCTACTATATCATAAGAAATGTACCTCTCCGCGAAATAGTCCTTCCGCCTCTACATACTGTGCCGCTTACATCAAAAACAACAACTTTCTTCAGTTTTACTATTTCACTTATCACACTTTCACTCATTCCTTCTCACAAACTTAAATAAATTCTCCAATTTAGCCGGTACATTTCCTAAAATTGGTCCGGCGATACGGCACTTAACCCATAATAAATATATCCGGTACGGTACATAGTTACAGAAAAGAATATGGCTTTTTTTTTTAATGCAAGCCTAGAACTACCGCAATCACAATGTTTGCAGAATTTGCTCAAACGAAACAATGTTCATCTTTGCGGTTCTTTGTCTTCGTCCAGTGGGACTCTGCATTTAATGTTGTTCATAAAGGTTGCTGAGCCACACTCGACATGATTTTTGCGGTTGATTCCATCCAATGTTGAACGGCAGTTTGCTTGATTTGTTTGGGTATTGGAAGTATCAGTTGTTTACAGCATGAAATATGTCGTGGACGTCCCTGGAACGTAACGTATGGAATATTGTAATGCCCCAGAGTAATCCAAAAATGTTCAATTGGCATGGAAACGTCAAAATAATTGCTGCTTGTGAATATCGAACAGGTTATTGAAATATTTAATTTTGCACACTGCTCATCAAATGAGTTCGATCCCAGCTCGCGACGTATGGAATTTGTAGTGGACAAACGCCGTGCTCGTCGGTTTTCTCGGGGTTCTCGCATTTCCTCTCACTTTCTTCATTCCACCATTTCACTCATTTCTCGTTCTCACCGTCTCCTTTAGCCTAAACCGGCATAAAAGTGGGACGTAAACCTGACAGTGTTCTTTTTCTTTTTCTTTTGCTCATCCAATGATTCAGTTCGAATTATTGGCAGGGAATATTTAAATGATAGTCCATGTGACTCCTCTATGATTAAAATAAAGATGTTCAAAGGAGTTTCAGAACTGAAATGAAATGAAATGAAATTTTCGAGTTTTACGTCCCACGATTTCAGAATTGAAATCTTGGCCTCTAACTCAGATTGAGAGTAAATGTTACAAGATGTCGCTTAATTGTGGTTCATTTGCTGTGTTCCTTTTACTACATTGTAGTAGGTAAACGAATTTTTAAATGAAAATGCTTGCTAGATTCTTTTTACTTGACTAGTCAATATTATCGTAAGAAATGTTAACTTTAAAAGTGAAAAATACCAATACGTGCAAAATAATTCTGCAATGGAAACACCTTCGCGTCCCAGATAACAGTTCCAAATGTTAAGTTCGATCATGGCTTTGACGTAGTACTTTGTAGTTCCTTCGCAAATGTATTATTAGTTTCTTGCGATCGGTAGAATTAACCAGGAATTCTACTCTTGTCCCCTTGAAAAGATAACCAAAAATGACAAATATTAATATCAAATCCAGTTTTTGGGGGTGCTCAGATAAATAGCGCAACTTTCGGTGGTCTTCGCTTTAGAAGCGTCATGGGTGATATCCTTAGAGATGTAAAATGCATTCCATATACCTATTCTCCCCGTATGAAGAACGGGCATTTCGGCTAGTATCATATATTAATTTCCCTATCTCACGGTCCCTTGTTCAGAGGCGTTGCCTATTTTGGTTTAGTTCAACCTTGTGCTTAATGGGCAGACTGGTAAAAGAATTGTGCCTGAGTGGGAAATCGTTTGTAGGAAAGGTTGACCTATGATCTCGAGTTTGATTGAGTCGCAGTCACTCCTCGAGATCGTGGCCGAATTAATTGAATCACCATCCCTAATATACCTTTAGTCATTAAAAAAAATTCACTTTATTCTAAATTAAATAACCTACCTATTTTAAATAAATAAAAAATAAAAAAATTACCAACACTGCCAGTCATTAACTTTACTTGAAAGAAAGTAGGTCATACTGGAGTTACCTGTGTTATTTCGTTTCTAAGGTTTTCTTTTTTTATTTTTTTAAAAAGATTTCTTACTAATGTGATGTGAGGAATTTAATGATTACGGGCCTCGATATCTAGAGGTGATCGCATCGGATTTTTTTTTTTTTTTTTTTTTTTTTTTTTTTTTTTTTTTTAGCTATATACGGATAATCAAGTATGCTGTTGATGGTTCAATATGGTATTTTCCTTTTATGTTGTAGGCGAAATCAAGTAGTATGGAGAGAAAACGCAAACATATATTGGACATTACACATTGGTAATTATAATTAGTACCGGTATATTTTTTTAAATACCATGTAAAATTTCAGATATCATTGTAAGGGGGTCCGCAGATCACTTTCCGAATGAACAGCGGGTCCGCCTTGTCGGAAAGTTTGAGAACCACTGTAGCAGATGCAGTTCCTACTAGTTAACCTGATGTAGTTCCGCAAAGTAATCGCCGAACATAAAATAAGTGTATTTCCCGAATAGCTAGAGTTTTAGGTACATTTCTTTAGAAATCTTTTGTAATTACTCTCATCTTAGAAAATTAAAAAAGAAAGAAGCACTTCATGCAATCATCTTACAAAACGAAAACTACTGTCAATCCAAATGTTTATATGTCTATATATCCAATATAATTTATTTTGTAAAGGAGATAATTGTAATTATTAATGGATTGGAATAAAATTTGGTACAAGAATTGGTTATTTAGATATCTTGAGTGAATAAGTTAACCCCTGTAATCTGATGGGAAATTTTCAAAATGGCGACCATTTGTAAATATTAAAATTACATATTTGTCATAATATTAACGAATCGGGACCAAATCCTATATAAGAAGGGTAGTTACAATACTTTAGATGTGGCTGTAGGGCGGAATGATCCATATAGACATTTCAAAGTATTGGCCGTTTGATTATTTTAAAAACGTTACAGAAATCTGCCTCTCTAAGACCGTGCCAAAAGGCGTATTTTTTAAAGTGCAGATCTTGTTCTGAAAAATCGACATAAGTAAAGGGCCGTACTGCTAATCATGGTCACCTTAAAATAATAATAATAATAATAATAATAATAATAATAATAATAATAATAATAATAATAATAATAATAATAATAATAATAATAATAATAAAAGAATTGAAGACTGTATCCCAGCACAAGTACTCGCTATATTTGAGTGCAATTTTTTAGTTTCCAATATGTCCCATTGAGTTGTACACATTTTTGACAAAGTTACAGTAGTTTGAAAATTCCTTTCTTGGATAAGTCCGGTTTGGTCACTTCGCACGAAGTTTAGAACCTCAAGTTCGACTTCCTTGTTGCTGGCGTACTCCTTTCTGGCATGTGTTCTTTCAAGAAGAGAAACAAATTGTAGTCTAATCCAACTCGACCTGGAAAAATGGTATAGAAGTACGTCCGACCCAACTCTAGCCACCGCATTCCTCGTAAAGTGTTCTGTGCGCGCTAGCATTGTCGTGCAGGAGGATGCTCCTATCCCTCTCAGAACGTTTGTCATGCATGTCTTACCGAAGATTCTGCAACGTGCAAGTAGCGTTCGGCTTTCAATGCTACCCGGAGCAAAATAATTCTGGAATGGAAACACCCTTCGCGTCCCAGAAGACAGTTTCAAAAGTAAAGTTCAATCGTGGCTTCGATGTTAGACGTTGTAGTACTTTGTAGTTCCTTCGCAAATGTATTATTAGTTTTTTGTGATACAAAAGTTTCAGTACCTGTGTGTTTTGAGCTCAGGAAATAAATGAGACGCTCAAAATAATAACGGCAAATCTTAACCAACCTCAAAATTTGGTATACTCTTCCCAAACTAGATTTTGGTTCTCTCACATACTGAAGTATCGATATATCTACGCTCTCATATGTAGTTTTAGAATGAAATAATGTCAATATTCTCAAAACCAAATTTCGTTGGAAGCTGTCGTTATTATTCTGAGAGCCTCGAATGTTCGTGGTTATGAAGATTTCTACATTTTGGTGCTACAGTGACTTTTAAAAAATGTCACTCATATGAACAGTATATACCACTCAATGCTTACTTTTATTTTCCAGATTCTTATGAGAGGAGTTTGGAAAAGCTGAAGTTGGCAGGGAATAATACCGAAGTAGATACATGTGCCGATGATAGTGAGGAAGAAAGGAAAAGACGCCGTGTAAAAGCTAAGAGAATTTGGACATCCACCGATGAAGATGAGGCCACATATGATGTACGAAGAACCCTCAGCAAAATAAAAAAACGTCTACCACCTGCGCCAACTTCTTCCTTCGCGGCGGAAAGTTCACCTTCTCAAGAAGTGGCGCTTTCTCGTGAGACTCTTGGGATACAAGTAGTGAAAGAGAAAATTGATGGTCCTACTTTTAGCAGAATATCGAGCGCTGCATCATAGAGACCTGCACGGACCGGGCTTGGGTGGGCCGACTCTGTTATTTCTTTGGGCTGGGCTGGGCTTAGGCTGGCCGACACTGATTTCTCTTCAGGTCGGGCCGGGCTGGGGCCGATCAATTGCAGTTCTTTAATAATTATTGACTTTCATTAAACGATAATTGGAATAAAGCCAAACGTTGAAGAAGTATGTCCGTGAAAAATGTTGCAAAGAATACAATAGCTATTTACAGCTTGTGTTGCTTAGCGGCTCCACTTTCACTATAGAGGATTGCAGGCATTATGCGGTAAATTGAGCTCTGACCTTGACCTTCACTGAACTCAAAATATAAAAAGAAGGGGTGGGAATGTGCTGCCTGTCGCTAAATAATATTGCCATCTCCACTTTATGCTAAAAATCAATTAAGTTAGATTTTTGTTACAGGGAATGGAATTTTTGTTCTTTCGATGACAGGCAAAGTTCTAGAAGGCAATGGTACCATTCGGAAGGCAAGCGTCAGGTTGTGAACCAAAGTTTAGAAAATGTTCCTGAGGATTAGGTCATATTTAGTAGTAAATTTTGAGAAAGATTCTGTCTGGGGCTAATTTTTTAAAAAAAATATCGGGCTGGGGTCGGGCCCAAAACTTTTAAAATTTATCGGGCCCGGGCTGGGCTTGGGCCAAGAAGTTTGAAAAACTTATCGGGCCGGGCCGGGCTCGGGCCGAAAATCTTCAAACCTTTTCGGGCCCGGGTTGGGCCGGGCCTAGGTACGTTCGGGCTGAATTGGGCTCGGGCCGAAAAATTCGGCCCATGCAGGTCTCTACTGCATCAGTGTGCCATCAGCGTCAAGAAGGTTAGCACTCTTTATGTTCACATAACTCGTTTATTTTTTGTTTGTAGCAGTGTCGTACTCATACAGAGAAAAAAAATTAGAGAGTTCAGTGAAGATTTGTAGGAGTTACGTTATTTGAGAGAGAATACGTAGTCGTCAAAGTCGAATCCTCTGCCTCGTAGTCACTAGGGAAGAACCTAACTGTAAACAAATCGTCGTTGAACTGCGTCTAAGTTCGTTCAAGATGATGTTGGTGCCCGCCCAACCGTGGAAACAGTGAATAAGCCTTGGAAACCTTGAAAATTAGAAAATTCTCACTTTTTAGTGTTATAACTGTTTAATTTACGGACAGTTGAGTTGGTATCGTAAGGTTGAATGACTGCAAGTTTAATTACTTCACTTCAGCGTACCGACAATTGCGGCGTGCCTTTTTCGCTCCCGCCCACCCTTCGGTGCCATATTTGGGGCTTTTATAGAAGTTGTGTGGTCAGAAAAGATTTCTGTACTAAACTTTTCGACCGTAAAATCGAAAATATTTGAACCATGAAACCATAAAAAGAAAAAAATATTGGTTAATTTGATTATTTATGTTGAGTGGGAACTCTGATATGCTTGTGTGTGTAGCAGAGGGGGGAGGGGGATATGAATACATTATACTAGACCGAGGCTCAATATGTTTAATTTAATGTTAATATTGCACTATTGCTGCTACGATATCCGAGAAAAGTTGAAGGATTCATAATCTAAAGCCCGTTTCCACCGAAACAAATATAGACGTACAGCCAGCCACAAAAGTAATCCCCTCCTAAGCGCTCTAATTCCATTACTTGGGGTCCAGGTCTTTTGCAGTTGTGAGAACGCCTAGATAGATGCAAACCAATTTACATGTAACTTTTCTCGGCACTGACAGCAGTTGGTTGCACTGAGTCAAGTCTTTATGCAAGTAAAATTGTGAGTAGATGACGCACGAAACATTTCTCCATTCTGAGATCAATCTCTCTGGTTCAGAGCGTGTTGTCCAATGAACATCAAATGCTGCTGTGTATGCCTCAATATTGCTGTGTATGTAAAGTATTATTTCATTATATACTGTATACTCAAAGAAATAAAAATACTGATCACACATGAATCTGAAAATGCTTGAAAGTAGCTGAAAATATCAAATCTAGAACAACTACTGGAAATAACTTTGTAAATGATTGCCTCCATTGAGGGACCTTCCCCAATTCTCCTCATTCCAACATCTTTTTCTTTCTAGGGAAGAGAAGATCTTGCTTATCACACTGAGTATGCACTGAAATTGAAATTGAAACGGGAACACTTGAAAAAGCTTCAGCCTTGCCGGGATCCCAATACGGATCTACAGAAGTTCAATGTGCTAACCACTCACCTACCACGCCATTTAAGCTTCTACCAAAACTATTAACTAGTTATAATCGTTTTATGGAAAAATATAAACAAGATACTCAAATATAACAAAAACAAACAATTATAAACAAAATATAAAAAATATAAATAAGAAAAGTAACTTGTGTGAGTGTCTTAATGACTTACTCGAGATTTTCTTGTTTAACTCAAAAACAAGTTATATATACGTTGCTCAATGAAGAAAGTACAGTGAAACCTCTGAATAGCGGACACCAATGGGACATAAATGTTTGTCCGTTATTGAGAGGTGTCCGTTACAGAGAGGTTACAGAAATGTAGTTTCTCACTATGGTAATTGTGTGCTGTAATATACAGTAAACACATTGTGTATGAACGTAAGTACGGAAAATTCAGTATGAAAATGCTCTATTTAGTACGTATTTGAATTACTGGGAGGGATGAAGGACAAATTCATTTCTGTTAAATAATATTATTGTTCGGGGATGTGTTAATATATTCGTATACCGGTACTGCAAAAGATAATGCGTGTATGTTAATTTTCTTAAGTACATATCATCATCCTGTAAGCGTTTCTCAATTATTTCATATTATCAGAACCTTCTCAAAAGATGTGTTAGAAACCAACTAATCGGCTAAACTCTTTTGTTTAGCGAAAAAGGCATATTTTTTCCTCTGCAAGGGTAATAAAACTCATTAGCAAATGTCCTCTGAGAATCCTCAGTACGGTTGCGGAAGAAACATGTTTGTGTGTGCGCGCGCCGGTATCTTCGTTGGCGGAATGGATGAAAAGGCATATGGGAGTACATATGTTTATTGACTTAGTCCCAATCACAAAGAATATCCTCTTAAAGAAAGTGAAAAAGGAAGCCGGGAAAACTCTAATCGAATTGTTCCAGTATCATAAGTAAAAGAAAAATGTTGCTTTTCAACAACAGCAACAACAACAACAAAAAAGTAAGAGAGGAAACATTGCTCGTTGAAATGTTATTGTAAAATAAACAATGTTTGTTTATATTACCTATGAAATTGTCAGGTAAGATGCAAGGCTCAGAGGCAAAAGTACTAAATTTGTTAGGGAAGGGAAGATAGTTCACATAGAATTCTTGGCCATACGACTGACCCTGCATGAGTGTTATCGCGTATTGAAGGTTTTCTAGGATTTCCACCAGCGTTGCCAACCTCGAAGAGCAAAATTATCGATTTTCGTCCTTAAAATTATCGTATATTACAAAAAATTATCGTATATTCATTATAGGCGTGATAATTGTATAAACAAGTATAATACTACTAATAATAGCAATAATATATAATAAACTTATATAGTAATCTTCAGTTTCGAACTCCACATCGGTGTCACTATCCTTATTAATTACGCAAAGTAATTACGCAATACGTAATTTCACTTGCTACAGAACGATTCTAACTTCTTTGTTTTTCACATCCAAACAAAGGCCCTAACATTCACGTGAGCGAATAATAGAGCCATCTACAGGGCCGGATTTCCCAATAGGCCCGGTAGGCCCGGGCCTATGGGCGCAAGTTCCCAGGGGGCGCACGGCCGAGAGAAAAAAAATAAAAATTATCCAGAAATAAAAATAAATAGCCATAACTTAACATATAGGCCTGATATAATTTTTTAACAAAGGTTTTTAGGAAAGTAACATTAACCAAACTAGGGGGCGGAAAAAATTATTGGGCCTAGGGGCGCCAAAATGCTAAATCCGGCCCTGGCCATCTATCATGAACAAACAATATTGCCACCTCCACGTAAATGTGATGGATGCAGGAATGCAGGGTTACCAATTCTCAAATCGTTATTGATTTACTTTGGCGAGGATGACTGTTAAAATCAGTAGCGTAGCGTGGTATTCCGAAATGGGGATGCCAAAGTTAGTCACTTGTGCGATACAATACTACTGCAATCAGCAATACATAGCTATTTCGAGGGGAAATGTAGAGTTTAAAAAAAAATAGAGGGCAGGCCCCTCTAATTGCGGGCCTAGTGGGGCATACATAGGTAATTGCGTGAATTACGTTTGAAGCCAATAAGCAATTGTCTCAGCTCCTTCTTGTCACTACCGTTGTGACGAGAAAACTCGGCCCTACTGTTGTAGGAACATTGTTTCCAGTATAGTTCCCTTCATTTCTTTCTCGTGGGCAGCTTCTTTCTCCGCATACCATACTTCAATCTCGTTCTTTTAAAAAAAATGCCCCTAGAAATTTGTCATCTTAGGTTCGGACCTCAGACGCCCATTCGTGAATATGGGGCTGAGTTTATATATCATTTGAAGATGGAAATAGAAAGCACTTAAAACAACTCTGGGGGCCTGTATCTATATGCCTATTTCTTTGTGAGATATCCAGATACTGAAGGGCCCAAGCAATTTTTGCGAGGGGCGGAGCGTGCTGACTCTCTTGGCCTACCAGATCGGTGACCTTGATTCTTCTTGGCTTTATATTACCGATATGCTTGTGTGTATGAGTCCTCTCCAAGAGTTTCGGGCTACGTCACTGGGCTTTATATGTATTTATGATGAAGATTAATAGTTTAGCTTTAATTAGGACTATAATTACGATGTACGTATTTAATTATTATTAAAGCATAACTACTTTTATACTATCATTTACATAAGCGACATACTTCAAAAACGCATTGAACTAACCATTTCTGTTTTGTTCTATTTTCTTGACGTTAGAGCTCGTATGTTCTGTACAGAAACCATAGCTTAGTTCTAAATAGATAGAGTTGGTAATAATTGCGAATACGCCAGCTTATATCTAAAGCAAATGTAGGGTTGCAAGGGATAAAGAGGGGTAAGAAACAAGTAGTTGGGCATGCGCATTCGACAGAAAGCAGACGAAAACTCTGATGCTTGCAGTAGGCCTGGATGCCCAAAGAACATAGCATATGACAAGAGGAAAGACAGAAAATGTGCATCTGAGTGACGCGTACGCGCAGGTTCCGCTTGTCAAAACAAGGCGAGAGACCACATGCAGAAGATTGCACGGGAAATAATTGTGTATTAATTACAAACAAACAATTTATATATAATGAAATACGTAGTACTTTTTCTTATTAAGAGGGGATGCCGGGCATACCGGCGTTCCCTTATGCTACGCCGCTGGTTAAAATGTGTGTTTTATAATTCTTTAATGCACACCTACAATTTATTTGCACATTCAAAAACTGCTAAAAAGTTTACGTTCTAAAATTATCGTATATTCACCTATTATCGCAAATTGTAGGTGTAGGTAATTATTGTATATCGTACTAAGGCTTAAATTATCGTATATCACGATAAATTATCGTATGGTTGGCAACCCTGATTTCCACCAGAAAGCAGTTTATTGCGAGCAGAAAGAAAGAAGAACCTCAAGTTCAGCTTGAAGCTGTTCTGTTTGATGGTTCACCAGGTCTAGACTCATCATACATACGCTTGTGAGGAATAATATATCGCAGAACCGAGAATAATTCCTGTCCGTTATGAGGTGGTTATTGAAACGTCTGGGGGGGGATGACTGTCCGTGTCCGTATCTGAGAGTTTCCGTAAAACGGAGGGTTTTGTTCCATAAGGTAACATATATTTTTGCCGGGACAAAACAATGTGTCCGGATTATAGAGGTGTCCGTTAAGGGTGGTTTCACTGTATCACGAATTGTTCTTCAAGTTTAATGTCATCGGCAGAGGCGTAACTTGTGGGGGGCAACTGTCCCCCAGAGAAGCTCCCCGCCGTTCGGGGGGAAGGCATTTTCAGACAAAATTTTCTTACTTCACATACGATACGAACATGAAATTAGAAATGTAGCATCAAATAGTTTCGCTGCATTACATAAACAAAACAGGACACAAAAAGTAAATAGAACAAAAACGAGTCGTGGACCCATTTGAGTAATATTTATTCGTATGGCTTTGAGATTTATCAATACTGTCCCCTTAATAATTTTGCCAAAGTATGGAATGGGGCCAGGGAGTAACTAACGGAACTGCAACCTTGCCGCACGGGAGGTCGCACAGGCTCCGGTGGGTCCATAAAGATTAAGAGAAAGTTGGAGAAAGGGGGCCCAATAATTAGAAATCATCTTTTTCTAGGGGGCCCAGATAAGCTTATTAATGCTTGTCCCCCAGAAAAGAGTTGAGTTGATTTTGAGTTTAACGTCCGGTTCAGCAGCGAGGCTATATGAGACGTGGACCTACTGATTAACGTGGAATCCTAGCAAAATGAGCTCCCGCCAGGAATTGAACACGGCATTGGTCATCGGCTGCAGGGATGGTACCGATTTACATTACATTTCGTATTTACCATAACTTCTAATTTCCAAAGAAGAAAAGACGATAGAAATTAATTTTAGATTCTTTGAATTGTATCAACACGTGTAGAAATAGACAGTTCTATGTTTATGTTCCATAACTACTAGTTTATTTTCTGATATTCATACGAGGAGTTTGTGGCAAATTGAACCAGTGGCACTAGCCGAGTGATCCCGGGCGTTCGACTTCTGAACATGAGGTGCAATCCACTAGGGGTTCGAATTCCTCTGAAGAGCAAGGTCGGTATTTTAATTGTCCTCAGTGTTTCTGTGTTCATGTTCCTGTAGTGTTTGGAATACGTCGAAACCACATAAGGTGCAAGTGGCGAACAATACTCCGGTTGGGGCGATTTCTTGGAAAAAAAAAAAAAAAGTGAAATCAAGAAACTCTCATTGCAGCTACTTGGGTTCAAATCACGTCGTGGTAATTATTAATTTTTCTGAATGGGAAGATAATGTTTATGTAATTGGTATTGCGATTATGTTATTCCTTGATTATTATTATTATTATTCAGGGTTGGCAAGGTAATTTACTTGTTACGTATTTTACATAAATTACGCGTAATTTACTAGTAATATACGTCATGAAGAAAACCAGTTTTTTACGCAGACGTAGAAAACTATATTTCTTTCATTAAAACTAAAATCATTTTGAATAATCGGTTATATTGTAAGCTTAGTTTTCTTATTTGAGCATTAAAATATTATTATCTCCTAAACATTAAATTGAAAAGTAATGATTTCGTGCCAAATCATAGTAATAAAAGACAGTATATTTTGAGACTTCTAGTAGAAAAGAAAAAGAGATTGACTGTTAGGCTCATTTCAGCTTCATATTACACACTAACACACACATAACTGATACGAAAAATACTGAACAGAATATTGAAATAATGAAATTTTAGAATAAACTGATTTGTTTTTCTTCCACGTCCCAACGATACTATATATACCACTTCACTTAGCACTGGGACATATTGAATTTTCGATGTAAAAGTTATTAGATTCTCATTTTAAACACACACAACTGAAAAAATATAAAAGCACCCAACAGAACATTTTACTACATTTTTCGGAATGAACTCATTTATTTTGCTCTTTTCTTCCAAGTCCAACAACAACACTAAATATATTACTTCCCTTAGCACTTGACTATCATTTGAACTTTTAATGTAGAAATGTGTCATGCTCTTAATAAATAGACAAAACTGAAGAAAATACTCAACAAAATATTGAACTACTTCTTTCTTCGTTGTTTTTGGAAAGAAACAATTTGTCTTTATTCCTAGTTCGAATACTGAATATATTTCACTTGGTTCCAATAAAACTGAGTATATCATTTCATTTAAAACTTAACCATTATTTTAATTCTAAAAAGATGTTACATGCCATTTCCATTATAGTTTAGTACAATTCGAACACAATACTCTTAATCACACTAATATTCCTAACTTGAGTGGTCTTGTAATTTGAGGGTGTAGTATATTTGAAGTAGTTTCTTCGAACGTTCGAAGCTGAGCCGGTTCCTTGTGACGTTATGGACAAAGGGCCAATTTGAGAAAAGTCTTTCAATTTGCGCTGAAGATGCTAGGATGTTCAGTAACTTCATAGCAAATTCTGACAACTCCTTATGTTGCCGAGTAGCGAAATATCAGAATGTGCGTGGTGTTGTAATTCCCTTCTTCATACCCTAATAGCATCCGATATCCATGGGATGTTCTGAACTAGTCCCATTGATGTCACTATGTCGTACGGGATATTGGGACGTACTCAGGATAGCCTGAGGATATCCTATCGGGATAATCCCGGCTTTGTCAGTAGAGCGATATCCTGTGGATATCCTGGCAGGATAATCCCGACTTTGTCAGTAGAGCGATATCCTGTGGATATCCTGGCAGGATAATCCCGCGGTTGTTGATATTATTATTATTATTATAAAATACTTCTTCAAAGAGTACCGTAAATATAGTAATTATATAATACTTTTCTATTATAGTATTATTATTATTATTTATTAAATAATAATATAATAATAGAAAAGTATTATATAATTAGTATATTAGTCCATCGTATTGTATAATTCTGCAATAACGAAGTAATAATGTTCAGATAATTAATAATGATAATAAAGTTCAATCAGTACATAATAATTTCATACTATGTTTGAAGAAACTTCCAGCGCGGCGCGATCGTTCACTGTTTTTGCTGAGGACCGCGAAATGTTATGCAGTTGTTTCCATGATGCACTGCGCAAGGTGGTCCGTGATGGAAGTAAGTAGACTCAATGTTGTAAAGGTGATGGTTGCTTTAGCTGAAGAATATAGGGTAAGTAATTTTAGTATATTCAATACATACTTGTTGCAAATAGATTAATACACATCAAGTGTAAATGTGCAATAATTTCACTGCTTGTGAACTAGATAGTCGCAGCGTGTATTTTTGGCAGTTACGAGAAACAACAGAAGTTGCTGATTGAAATGAGCAAAGCAAAATTGAGGTATTTAATGTGATAATTTATGCAACATAGCTCGACTCAAGTCTAGATAATATAACTTGCAGTGCTTTTTAAAGATTTATGCAGTTCAATCCTCCCAAAAGAATCGAATATGTCACAGTGAAAGAAAAAAAATGTAGTTTTTGATACCATAAACTGTGATTTCTGACTATAGGTTAGTTAAAGTTAGGTTTGTTTACTGTAGCGATAAAAAAAAATGTTACTTCTAATGCGATAAATGGGATGTAGACCCTTTTGTGTACTACTTTAAAGAAAATACAGTGATATATGTTCCCACATGTAACAGTTCCAGTTCAATGAACAGCAAGGAGCGGGCTGTTGGAGGAGCAGTAAAAACACATTAATGCTGGTCAGTGAAAATTACTGGTTTAAAAATAGTACATTTTATTTACGGTAGGTTAGATTAAGATTCTACTAATAATTACGGCCCTTGTACCGTTATGGGGGTCCAAAACTAGCAGAAAAACAGTATGATGTACCGGAAGGAAGGGTTGGTGATGTAAGGTGAATTGGAAAAAAAGGAGGAACCCATGGAAAGATAGGTAATTGGCCAGAAGTCCACTATGATGAAAATTATCTTCTTTCGTTCCTAATGATGTCCACAATGCTAAAAAGGGCGGTGCAGATGGTATATCTTTGAGTACAAGAGTACATACACGGTCCCGGTAAAGTGTCCTTGCATTCAAAACACCCGGCTGTATACCCCACTTTCAGAATTTTAGACATCACCTGGAGCGAAATAAGGAAATAGCACACAAAGAGGGTGCTGAGTCGGATGTTTTGATTGCAAGGACACTTTGCCAAAACTGAGTGTACTCACACTGCACCCCCTTTTTAAGCATTGTGTACATCACTAGGAACGAAAGAACGATGATTTGCATCATCCGATACTGTATGAAAGAAGGAGTTCTTCTGGCCAATTAGCGAAGGATATTTGGTGGAATATCTGTCTCGATGTTCAGTGAAGCAGGAAAACACAGTCCACTTTTGCCTCCTATTATGATTGGCGTTAAGTATTCTGACGTATTTCTTAAGTACAGGGCCAAAATTAGTAAATGTCATTCGTTGTGTCATAAGTATGATTATTTACTATTATTACTATTAGTAAATCCATGTTAACCTAATCTATCAAGGGAAGTGGAAAAAATGTAAATTTCGCACGTAAAACACTGGACCCCGCAACGGTACATTGACCATAAGTACTTATAAATCTCCTCTATTGAGTTCACTGAAATTTACTTAAAACATATTTCACCTGGACACTGGACTATATTTGGTAGGGCTATCTGATAATGTGAACACGGAGAGTTATATTTAGTAACATTTTAGTCCGTGTACTTAAATTAATATTGCATCAGTCACTAGCTTGCACATTCTAAAATCCTGCTATTTGGCCCTTGTACTTAAAAATACTATAAAAACGTTAATAAAGGCTAGATATCTGCATCATCCCCCAAACAGCATAGCCTGTGGTGGAAGTAAAGGTTGTTTTGGGGGTAATAGTATACATGAGAACCCCCTGATCTGCGTTTCTTCTGTGTTTTATTACCACTTCTACATGAAATACCATAAATTTTTTACGTAGTGCAGTAGTAAGAAGTATCCATGTGCACAAGACATGCGATATGCGTTAAATCCCCCCCCCCCCCAAACACACACATAGTCATAGTTAAAATACAAGGGCACTACACATGCAGATATAAAGAATAGGTACGTTCTTTTTTTTTTTTTTTTTCGTATCAGTCGATAAGTGAATAAAAGTCGCTTTGTCACCCCCTTTGTAAGTTCGTACATACTCAATGAATAATCCCTAAAAGAATGAGCGTCCTGCTCTTTTGGGAACTGATGCAGCTTCATGTGTACTATATCCCTTTTGGGTATGCCAACGATCTGCAACACGAGGTGCGGCTTGTGTAGCCCGCTCCTTGCAGTTCTAATCTGGAACTGTCACTGGTCGGAACATGTGTCAAGTGACCATGAGCAATGTCGTTCACACAAACATAACATTATGTGAAGGGGTCATGTGTGCAATGAACAATCCCAAATTATTTATTAAAACAATGCTAGCTGAGCAAGGCTATTCACATTTAAAGATGGCGTCGTGTATACAAATTTAATCCTATGAAAGTACAAGAAATCGACCATAACTAGAACCGTTAAAAGAAACAGCAATGACTTCTTCACCCTTGGAAAAATAATTTTGTCCCCATTTAGTAGTGGTAAGCGCGTGGCAGTACAGCAAACTGAACTGCGGAATTTCTGAATTTGAAAAGGAGGGGGGGGGGGGCCTAAAAATAATGGAGAAATTTCCAAAACTGATTACACTTTTTTTTTTTTTGTTTTTTGTGGAAAACCTGCGAAAGTGTGCAATAAAGGGTCTACGTTTAAAAAAAGCTTTCAAAAAGGTAATATTTTCGCAGTATTTTAACTATTGACAAAATTGTAATATGATAGCACACGGTTTGGAGCACAAAATCATTCGCATACATAGTTTCCTAGCGAAGTGTGAACAATCGAGGAATTAGTGTAGACAGTTAAATTAAAAGGAAGAATGTGAACATTATTCAAAAAGCAAATAAACCCCTTTTCCTAAAGCTGAAAGCTGCCTCAGCCTGTTGTAAACGGAAAGAACATCATCAACTATCTAGGATTTGAAAAAATAAATAAATAATAATAATAATAAAAAAAAAACACTACAAAAACACGGTGTAAGGTGAAAATGAGTTCACTCGATGCATTCTACAATACTACCAGGATTCCAACGTGGCACCACATCATCCATGCCCTGTTCAAAGTAATGTTACTCAAGGTTCCCTAATAGGTCAGTGTAGCCTGTGGTGCATCATTCAGTGTATGGAAATGGAGGTGTTCTTCAGGGGGAATCCGAAACTTCTACGTCCGGGCTATACGGAGGGTGATAGAGAATTTACTAGTTAAACCCCCGGGGATGTGTTCCGTTCCGTTTGGCTGTATGAAGGCGTGCGTTGTCTTGCAGTAACAACAAACCCTCTCGGAGTGCCCCCTCCTCGCCGCACATTGTTCTGGAAATGGAATTTAGCCGGACAAATGTATTTGCTCTGGAACTGATGCTACAAGAGCATTGAAAATGTTAGAACAGCTTAACATTGTCGTGCGGTGGGGTGGCACTGGCCACACTAGCTGGGTTTAAAAATAGTAGTGTTTTTTTACGTGGCCAGACACTGTCACTGGCAGTCACTTGTCAATTAATATTGGCAATTTTCAGTGATTAAATATCGACAATAGGCATTTCTATTTGCAGCACTGTAATGCAAATGTAAAAAGCGTAAGGTAATATTTTATAGTATTTATTTTGCTGCATATTTCTTTAGAAGTGTTCCGTAGTGTAGGGATTGTAGTTTTGGTTTCTTATTAGCGTGGTCCTGGTTTCAATCCTTAGCCGGAACATCCCACTTTCGGCGTCCACTCAGGGTCAGGAAGCAGCAGGGGTAATGTATTCAGGGTTAGGCAAAAGTATCGGGACAGGCCAATAATACGAGACAGCATCGAATGCGGTGCCGTCATAATCGCTACACTATATGATGTCATCCAGTGATCAGAGAAATTTATTTTATGTAATCTTAATATGTCTATATTACTTTAAGGAGCTGCTGAACCGATTGTAGTTTAAAAAAAAAAAAAAATTCAAAAGTCAAAATATTTGTTTACAATTTGTGTACTTACTATTCATGCATATGTGATAGGTTTCGTGTTAAATTTTCCATATATTGCTATTTTCGATAGCATCGTTCTGTTCCATTGACCAGAATAACCCAATATAACGATTCACTCTATGGACCAATAATTCTTTTTTACGCAGGGCTCGAAATGAAAAGTTTCACGAAACGGAACGCTAGATACTTTCTGAAGTGTGCTTCAATTTGTATGAGTTTTTGTGTGGTTCATTGAATCTTCTCACGAGACGGAACGGAATGGTTCCCGCATTTCACGAACCAGAAGGCCGTCCGGGCCATTTTGAAAGAAAGGAAAAGGGGTAATTTAACGTCCCACGATTGTGCCAGCGATAGGGCTAAAGGGGACGATGAAGGAGAATGATGAAGAAAAAATTGTGGAATGAGAAAGTGGGAGGAAACGGGAGAAAACCCATGAGCACGGTGTTGGCCACCACAAGCTCACATGGCAATGCCTGGGATCAAACCTGGGAGCCCGAGCACTACCACTGAGCCACCGTGACCCCTCCCCCCCCCGGGTCCATTTCGAGGTCTGTTTTTACGTCAGTGTTTGAATTTCGTCCTTGAAATTAGAGCTGAAATGGTTTCAACTGATTCGTTAAGTTTTCTGCGAGAAACAAACTGAACTGATAAACAAAAGTTGCTGATACGTTTAGCCTGTACAGTTATGGGGGGAAAAAATTATCATATTTTTGCATGCTTAAACTCTTTATACATCTGTGTTATTCGTTTTTACCTGTTATAGAATTCCATACCGTCAGTGCAAAATGTCTGAAGAAAAGATTCCAGAGGCACAGTATTATGTTGTTGAATTCTCCGACGGGATACAACTAGTGCCGGTTAATTGGTTACTAGATGGGAAAAGAAAATGCTATTGGCCGAACTACAGCAGTTTTACCAAATACTATAAGGCAGTAGAGGAGAAATTAGAACCAAAGGAAGACTGGAGTATCCATAGGGTTTATGAAATTATTGGTCAATCATGTGAGTGTTTTAATATTTTCTTCACCACTTTCTTAATTATATAAAGATTTTTTATATGGAATTTTTTTAAAATTTGAATTTATTGAAACTGAAAAGAGAAAGGAAAAGAAAAAAATGTCAAACGTACAATTTTACAATAATATCTGTCACAAACAAAAAGTATGATTTTTTTTATATTATTGTAGATATTAAGGGTCTTTCATACAGCAAAATTAAACTATACTAATTTTACAGTATTTCTGTAATATCCTCAAAATCGATAAAAAGTAACTTGAAAAATGGAAATGTAGTGCAATAGACAATATTATTGTGCATGTCATACCGTTATCATGACTCATCTTTCTCGTTTTGCTGTGTAGTTATTAATAGATGCGGCATGGATTTGTGAGATACACCTATAAGCTGCAAAGGGACGGCTAGATGATTCGTAAAAAGCTAGGTGCTAGGTGATTCGTAAAAATGCAAAATAATATTGTCTAGCGCACTGGGTTCACACTGTTCAATTTCTTTATCTGTTTTGAAGATATTACAGAAAAACTGTAAAATTAGTATAGTTTAATTTTGGTGAATGGAAGATCCTTGGTAATCGTAATAAAAATGAGACTGTAAACTAAGTTGTGTTTACAATAATTGAGCGTGCTTGGTGAGAGTAATAGTAAATTCCAAGATGATATATTTGCTGTCAAAAACCTACCACTTGTGGATCAATTTCTCGCTATGACATTCTTGCATTTTTGCATTCTTACATTGAAAAACACTCATGTAATAACCTGTTAACAAAGTTTATCCATACAGATGTAATACTTTATTTTACTCACTTAGAGCGAACGCTCTGACCATGAGGCTATGGGGGAAACTACTAAAATTTTATTATAACATTTTATTTAGAAAAAATACGGCTCCTTATAATGAAGTAAGGTAACACCAACGTAAATTACAGAAAGTAGAGACAAAGAATATTTTACTTACGATTTGGTCTGTCCTAAGTGGCAGATAGTTTCTATTAACATTGTTTAAATCTATTTATTGCTTTACTTATTCAACGGTATCAGTGATATACTGATCATTGGATATTTGTGACATCGTATACGAAACTTATTTTCTAAAAAAATCAAGAACGTAATACCGATTGGTTTAAACTTTTGTTTGTCTCGCCTGGAGTTCATGATTAAAAGTATGATGCACTTCTGTTCAACGTGCAGGAATGTGGATATTTCAATTTTTGGTTGTTTGAAGGTTACGGTTTTCATTCACAGTGCCTCAGGGTTCTTTGAATTTTCATAATAATGAGGCGTTGAATGTTACCAAACGTAATTTTTTAAAAAATAATCATAGCGATGGTTACATAGTGGTCATTAAAAAAAAAAAAAAAAAAAAAAAAAAAAAAAAAAAAAAAAAAAAAAGATTCTGACTGCTTGTTGAGCTGAAGCGGTAGTAGCTCCTACGATTGGCATCTACACTCGTTTTTGTGATGATTTGGCGCAAAAACTACTGAACCAATCAATATTTTTGCTACTATGAAACTTTATATAAAGATTTGCCAGAAATAAATGTCTCCTTTTCTGTATACACATATGTATACAAAGTGCATGTTAAAAATGGATGAAAAAAAGGATCTGAGGGATACATGTACGAAACCAGAATTTTGACGATAACAGATTTCAGTTTCGTAAGCAAAATTCTCGTGGGCCGCAACAAAGTGCCCCTAGAGGCAAAAGTCGGGCGCAGTAGACCTAATGGGTAAAAAGTGCAACTAAAGGTAAAAATGGATAAAAATAAAAGGTGGGTTTTAATTCTGTAAAGGTGCTCCCTGCCTTCCCGTCGTTATGGCTCTGGGGTCAACTTGAAAGCATTAAATGGAAAAAAATTGAAACCTCTATAAGAAGCACTATTTTTCGATTCTATAGCAGAAATCAGTGAGTTGCTGGAGCGAAGTCCCAAGTGGTCTAAGTGACACTCTTGGAATAAAGCCCAACAGGTGAAAACACGGTGAGTCAGTTCAAAATGGTCTTGCATTCACTTTTGTTCAACTCGAAGCAATTCTGACATTGTATATAATTTTACTGACGAACATGATTAGAAGCGATATTAGTACCCTCTAATTTGTTTCAATATTCATTCTAGATTCTTACGAGCGTGGGATGGAGAAATTAGAACTCGGGAGAGACCAGACCGAAGTTGATACAGGTAATGAAGAATCTTTTGAGATACAGAAAAAGAAACGTCGCATACGAGCTAGAAAACAGCAATCATCATCTTCGGACGAAGATATTGCCCTTAGTGAAGCGATTAAGCAAAGTGTTTCTACAATAAAGAAGACTTTGCCACCGGTACCGAATCTCTTTTCTAAAAAGGTCGTGACGAGCACCAATGTGGATGATCCTGGAATGGCAAAAACCCCTAAGCGGAGCCCAGTCACTTCAGATGAGAGTACTGCTGTCCAAGAACACGAAGGTTAGTTCCAGTAATATATAAAATTAGATCTTAAATTCAATTCATTTGTAAATTGTCATTTATAGTTTTTTTAATACTTAATATGCTTTTACAGTAAAAATGTTTCTAACGCACGAAATATCAATAGTAACCTTTATTTTCAACCAGTTATCAACAATTCTATGACAAGGGTCCCTCCATACGGTACATTCCTTTTTATTTGTAGTGGGTGGGGTAACATACAGACAATTAGTCAAAATATTTTCTTCCTCAGGGTAATTCTAGGAATGTGAAATGATATTCTATGCTACTGCTGATGATGATGTGGTGTTCTGCCCGAAGACAGGTCTGACCCAAAGGTTTGTGGGTAAGGTGAATCCATATGGTGATTTCCCATTGCGTTCCATGGGATGTTGACGTCCTAAGGACAGGAACTACAGTTGAACGAGGGATCCGAACCTTTTGTTCCCAACCTGGAATTGAGCCCGGGACCCCTTGATTACAAGACGAGCTTATCCACTGGAGACATTTGTGCTATGCTATACTTTAGAAATGCTAATGCTATTAGACATTTATGCTTTACTTCAAATATAGATTTCTTTAAGGAAAATATATATTAGGTTCCTTGTATTTCTAGAAAAGTAGGAACAATGGATAGCGAATTTCCATTGTATAAAATTAAAATTTGCCAATTTTCCTTCTTCTGTTGAATAAAGTCGGAAAATCAAGTGGATTAAAATAATTAAGGAAACTAGCTGAACTAAACAACTTTTTTGATGTCAAAAAAATATTGTCACTGTTATTTACGCTTAAGAAGGCAACAAACAAATGTAAAGAAAACACTGAACAGTGACAAAGTAGTGCAGTTCAGTGTTTTCACGTCTTAGTCCACTTAGTTATTATGACTTTTTAAATTCGTGTGACTCTCGGACTTCATTCAACAGAAGGGAGGATTATTCCCGAAAGTTAATAATGTATCAATGTTTTATATCCATGCTTTATATGTCATATATCTATGTTTACGTGCACTTCATGGACAGCAGCAATATTCCTATTTCCAGAACTCCGTTTATGGGAGTAGGATACATACTTAACAATACCTTGAAAAAAAAAAAAAAACAAACAAACAAAACAAAAAAAAAAAAACAGGAAAAGTGCTCAATGGTATTGTTTCTTAAAAGTTTCATCTGATGACTACGTCCGTATCTCTTGGAAATAACCTGGATAACGAGGGTTAATGTTAAAAAGGAAGTTCAAAAATCTCAAATATTACAAGATCGACGATTGTGTTAAATTCTCATTCTTATTGTAGACAATTATTAGATTTGTACTAAGTACAAAGATGTTCAGGAAAAAGGGTCACAAAGTTTCAGGGCAGAAAGATTGCATCAAAAGAAGGAAAAAGCCGTACTAAACATGTCTTTTGCGCTTCGTTTCGGAGTATGAGCTGCCGACAATGTGGGAAATCGAATTTCATAAACTACTCAACGTACAGAGTGGGGCCGCGGTGGCTCAGTGGTAGAGCTTTCACCTCTGGCGCTTGGGGTCCTGGGTTCGATCCCAGCCCCCGCCAAGTGAACTTTGTGGTGGACAAACACCGTGTGCGTGGGCTTTCCCGGGGTTCTCCCGTTTCCTCCCACATTCTTCATTCCGTACAAAGTGCGGTTTAAGCTTTCGCACTCAGTCATACCTGCTCGATTTGGAAATATATATATTCTAAAACTCTAATGCGTGCGTAAGGAACTCCTTAAAAAAAATTCTGTATCGCCTTTCGGAGTAATCCCGTCCGAACGCATTGTACAGATTTGAAACACGCATTTTCTAACTAATGTAAGTATGACTTCAAGTGTACGCTTTACACAACACTAATTAGTACCATAACGTTAAATAGTTTCTGAAGTTCAGTTTCCCACGTTTTCGGCAGCTTTTATCTCCGAAACGACGCGTTTCTTTACTAAAAGAACTTTTCTTTTGATCTACCCTGCAAGTTTGTGACCCTTTTTTCTGAACATGTTTTATATTGTACATAATCATTTACTTAATAGTTTGTTTTTATTGTTGCAGGCACTGTGCGGTATCACAAGCATTGCAAGGCATCAACAGATGCAGAGATATCAGATGTAATAAAAAAGTGGCTTCGTCATGCTAAAGAGCGGGCTCTCAGGCAGAAGAACAACACTAACAATGATTAGTTATGCAAGAAAAAGTGTAAAATAAAACTAAGAACGCATTGTTTTGATGTTCTGTCATGCAGATTTAACGATCTGTGAAATCTGCAGTTAACGGTGATTTTTTTTTTTTTTTTTTTTATTGTAGGAACAAAAGACAACAGTTTTTCAAGAAATGTGTTTGAGTGATAATAATACCCAAGTTATTTATTCTAAATTAAAGTCGGTCGTCTTCTCCTTCTTACAACTTAGTCACAAACAGATTATGTTGAATCATTTTTTTTTTTTTTTTTTTTTTTTTAACATTCATCGCTCAAGGCAAAGACATTGGTATAACCTTTTATGAGGTTACATATCCTCTTTTTTATTTTTAATGGAAGTGTAGGATTTACATGGATTAAACTTGAATTACTAGACTTTTTATGAGATTCAGTGCGTAGTGGTACTGTATGTAACTGCTTTTTTGTAAGTTTTGAAATTCACTCAGAATTTTGCATTGTTTTCAACAACTTTGGTAATCGAGGTGTTGAATTGAAAAGGTTGAGAACCAGTCTCTTGGATTCATGTTGCATTTATTTTTATACTAAAGAAACCTTTTGTGATGTATGTCATATTTTGTGTTTGTGTCATTATTTGCATATGTAAATAATACTATGTGGAAGCAATGATTGTACTCAGTAATTTAGCTAAGTTTTAGCATTTATTGAAATAAAGAAAGAAAATCTACTGTACTTGGTTTTTAGCCTCAATGTAAATTATGAAATTGAAAACAAAATTTCAATCAATTTTTCAATTAATAAGTATTACATACTGTACAATATATATATAAAATCTTCTGATAGTTGATTGTTCCGTTTCTCTTCATTAATTATCTGTAACTTTGTTGCGCAGCTGATAGGATTCGGTACCGGTGACATAGTTCGCAAACTAAAATCCTGTCGACACTAAACTAAAATTTAAAAAACCGTTCACTATTCTCGCTCAGCCATGGAAATGCATTGGGCGTATGGTTGCAGAGCTGCTTTCGTGGTTTATCACGACATATATTTTGAACCCGCAACTATTTTTTTTTTTATCTTTTGGTATATTATATAATAACACCACATTTCCACGAAGCTGGTATGATTAAGTCAGTTTTCTTAGAAACTTTTTTCTCTGTTCTGAATTAGTACGTCCACTAGAATGCTACGTCGAAATTAATTACATAAGTATTACAGAAATTTCATTGTTTGCACCCTTTGTCTTTTCTTTTATTACTAAATGAAGATCTAATTAAATTTCCATTATGGTGCGGGAAATGTCCTGCTTCCGAGTGACGGACTTCATATTAGGAGTCATAGTTGGATGGACATTCAACTAGCACTCTTGACAATGGAAATTCCGTCTCTCGGAAGCAGGGTATTCAAGCATCATAAAGGACATTTATATCTTCGTTTAGTAATATAAGGAAGGGCAAAGGGTGCTCCCTCCCTTCTCCGTCCAGCTAGGCGATTTGAGGTATCCATGTGACATCCACCGGACGTCCCATCGCGATGTACAAATCACGTCTCGCAGACATCACACGGACGTCTCGCGGGACGTCCATGTGATATCCATGAAGCGGACATTCGGCCGTCTGATCAACAGCTACAGGACGTCCTGCTGATATCGTGGGATGTCGCATGGACATCGCAAATATCCCATTGGACATCCTGAGGATATTGAATGCTATTAGGGTAAGTTATTCAAATTTTCCCCGATATTGCTGGTGGCTAGTTATTCCTGAAGGGTAGAGGTTTTCCAAAAGGAACTCCTCTACTTGTTCGTGATTCTTTTCTCAGACATTGCAGAAAGTCGTCACAAATGGGAACCACGAAGGCTTACCATTGTTGTTGTATTGCACAATAATTTCTCCCACGGCTTGTCTGCCATAAAACTTCTCTAGATTACAGAGGGTTAAAAACATGAAACATGATGAAATGGGTTTTGAACAGTCACGCATGCGAACCGTATTATACAATGCTACTTTACAAAGCCAATACAAAATTCCCAGTTTATGCTTACGCATTAAGTTATGCAAAATCCAGCTAGATTCCATATAATTTTAGGAAGAATTTTTTTAAAGCTTAGCGTGTAGAACGTTTTCTTTTAATTTCTAGACCTGTTTCTAATTTTTTACGTACTGTACGTATTTTACGTAAATTACGCGTTTTTACGCGTCTTTTACGCATCACGTAGAAAAGCTTTTTTAACGCGTAATTACCCAACCCTGTTATTATTATTATTATTATTATTATTATTATTACCACGATGGAAAGAAAAAGTAGCATAATCGAAGGTGTTCATAGGAACAGAAAAGATAGAGTATGTCAGATGTTTCTTAGGTTTACACATGAACGCAATAATATTATTACGTTTACGGATTTACAGATAGAATTATCATTTTATGACAAGAAATTGAATATAAAGATTTGTTAGCTGATAACAGTAATGCATTTTGTTTCGCCCTTCTAGGTAGAAAGGTGAGGTGACATCTTAAATAGGTTCATTCTCGTGACTAGCGATCCCTATTGTGAGTTCGATCACTATTAGCAATTTGTGCACAGCTAGGAACAATTCCTTGGAACTCATTTTTGGCCCATACTACAGCAGTAAGGACGTGTTTAGCCCTTATGTGTTCATCAATTCTTGTCCAAATACGTTACTTGCCAGACAGTTACGAAGGTTGATATAGATGACGTAATTTTGTGTTATTGGCGTTTCACCTGTAAAGGAAGTTGTCTCAACTTTTAGGCCCAGAGAAATAGAATATTTTTCATGTTGGGATACATCAGAAGCACCGGTTTTGTAGATCGTAAAAAATTACTGAATTGCTACACACAGAATCGAACTCGCGTCTCCAACATTACGAAACTAATGCTTAAACCACTACTCTAAGAAATCACTGTTCTGGGAGAAGGAAAAAAGGAGCTTTAGTGAATTCAGTAATTACACACTTTTACGATTCCAGTGTAATAATGCTGAAACTTTCTAATTTCAGTCATGATAAAATAGTAAAGTATTATGCAGAAAGAATAGTCCAGAGAAGTCAACTTTAAATTGACAACTCATATGTAGGGAGGCACTGCCATATGCCCTAGCCTTGGGCCCTGATTTTTTACGAGACGGCATTTTGCAGATACTTATATTGATTGGAATCTGGTGTTTCAGGACACTGGATTATTTTTTAAGTTAATTAATTTAACGAACCTTCCTCAGTATCTTGTTTCCAATTTTTACTCATTTTACTCACTTTAGCAACTTTTCCACTAACTCTTTAAGAAGAGGGACAAAAACACAGAAACATTGAGGAGAGTAGAAATCACAAACACTATTCGCGTGTTCTTCCCTTGCCTGAAGTAAAAGAATAAAATATGGTGAACATGCAGTTTTTGGTCTTCCATTTTCTGTGGGGTCAAATCCAGAGTTGGAATCGGTCAGTGGGTCGTAAGTGAACAGCATTTGACCCACTGCGACCCACCATCCACCGTGACTCATTGCGACACACCACCCACCGTGACCCACCACTCACTACGACGCACTCTGATCCACCGACCCTCTTTGCTCACTGCATTGTAGACAGCATCTTCTGACTCGACAAAACGCCAATGAAACACAAAATTATTCCCCCAAAATATGTTAAATCGCCTATATGTGTGATTTGATTACATTAAGGTGAGTAAAAAACACTAAAAAAAAGTACCTGAAAAATTCAGACCACCAATGAACCCAAGTAGCTGCAATGGGAGTTCCCTTCTTTTACAATTTCTTTTAAACAAATCGCCCCAAACCGAGTATTGTTCGCCACTTGCACCTCATGTCCTTTCGACGCATTCCAAACACTACAGGAACACGAACATAGAAATACTGAGGACAGTTAAGATCCCGACCTTGCTCTTCAGAGGAATCGAACCCCTAGTGGATTGCCTCTCATGATCATGTGGCCTCAATTTGCCACAAATTCCTCATATGAACCTAAGAAAATAAACTAGTAGTTATGGAACATAAACATAGAACTGTAGATTTCTATACATGTTGGTGCAATTTAAAGAATGTGAAAATAATTTCTGTCGTCTTTTCTTCTTTGGAAGTTGTGTAAAAGACGAAATGTAATGTAAATCGGGACAATCCCTGCAATCGATGACCAACGCCGTAACTTAGATTTTTTCTGAGGGGGGCGAAGCATTAATAAGCTTATTTGGGCCCCCTAGAAAAAGCTGTTCTTATTCTTGGGTCTCCTCTTTCCAACTTTCTCTTACTCTTTATGGGCCTCCCGGAGTTTGTGGGCCCTCCAGCACGGCAAGGTCTGCGGTTCCGTTAGTTACTCCTGGTCCCATTCCATACTTGACAAAATTATTAATGGGACAATATTGATAAATCTCGAAGCCATACGAATAAATATTATTTCTAGAGCCCCTAAGAATATACATTTTTTACTGAAGTTGATCCAAGACTCATTTTTGTTCTATTTACCCTTTGTGTGTTGTTTTGTTTATGGAATGTAGCGACCCTATTGGATGCTCAGTTCTAATTTCATGTTCCTATCGTATATGGAGTAAGAAAATTTTGTCTCAGAATGGGCCCCCTCTAACGGCGAGGAGCTTCTTTGGGAGGCTGTTGGCCCCTGCCTCCACAAATTATGGCTCTGCCAATGGCGTAGCCTCAAGCTGAAGAACATTTCGTGATATTTTCCTCATTGAGGAACGTCTATATAACTTGTTTTTGAGTTAAACAAGGAAATCTCGAGTAAGTCATTAAGACACTCACACGAGTTGCTTATATTTTCTTATTTATATTTTGTTTATATTTGTTTTTGTTATATTTGAGTATCTTCTTTATTTTTACATGAAACGATTCCCACACAGCAATGAAATATTTTCAAAACGTTTCTAAAACGTGCCATCATTTTCCTTCAGAAAATGTATCCTACTTCCCTTAAGGAAATATATTCCATATGTTGTTGAAAACATTTTCCACATAATACTGAAAATATTCTCTAAATACACTCAAAAACGTTGTAGAAATATTTTATACGCCGTTAGAAAAGTTTTCCTAAAAATGTTTTCTGTACGATTTCCAAACATTACTGAAAAAGTATTTGAAACGTTTTATACAATGTTAACGGAATGGTTTTTAAAATGTTTCTCATGGAATATTTTAAAATTATTTACCAATAACGCAGACAATATTTTCCTACATATGCCAAAATATTTTCTTTACATGACAAAATATATTTAGTGAATATTTTTTGTACATCACAGAAAATATTTAAAGAATAGTTTCTGTGCATGACAAAATATTTAGGGAATATTTTCTGTACATGACAAAATATTTACAGAATATTTTCTGTACATGATAGAACCCAAAGCCCATAGGCCAATTCGGTTACTACTGCAGATACGAAAACAAGGTAAGATACAGAAGGAAATTTTTAAAATGCAGCAAGTTTTGTTTTTATATTAGTATACCGCCCAATAGTAACGAAAAGTACAACGCTGCCACTGTTGGACAACAACGAATGAAAGAAAGAAAGTTTGAAATTATTTGGACCAAAGGGAACGGAAAGACACAATGAAAAATATAGTGCAAGACCCAATTTCGCGTCCTTCGTATCTGCTCCCCCCCCCCCCCCTCAACACCGTGGTTGCTACGCCTCTGGCGTGGATGTTGCATTTGCATGTTTATCCTTCACTGTGTCTCCTTTCAATTCTTCTCGGTGTAGCTAATTTCAAACCACACATTCTTTCATTCGTGTATCCCGACATGATGTATGGTAACGCATTTTCTTTATTGAGCGGTACACTAGTACAAAAACAAAAGTGTTGCTGGAATTTAAAAGAGTCCTTACATATCTTACCGTGTTTCCATACCTGCAATAGTAACCGAGTTGGCCTATGGGCTCCGGACTTTTGCGTCACTCTGCATATACGGTATAACGGCTTCTTGCTGGGAACAAATAGTAGGTTGAAAACAAGGCGGCCAGGCTGTGACATAGCAGCTGGAAGAAAACATAAGATTCTTCTGTACAATTTTACCTGCTTAGACGTCTTTGCCTCACTCTGTCTTCATGACGAGGAACCATTGCGGCCCACAGACTCAGATCAAAAAAATAAATAAATAGATAAATAACTAAAAACAAAATAAAAATAAAATACCACTACTACTACTACTACTACTACTACTACTACTACTACTACTACTACTAATAATAATAATAATAATAATAATAATAATAATAAACAGTGTAAATTATAACTACGTAATGTTAACTTGCTCTCATAATTTTAAGCATTTTTTTTTAAACTCAAACTCTTATTTACACACAAAATGTTTCTGGGTGTTTCACTGGTACTACTGGTATGTGGACACGCCGTGCATATATGTTGGGGTGTCTTATGTGACTTACGACATTCAAACTGCACATCAGTGTGTTCACAATCGTCGCCTGCCAGTTTTGAAAGCGGCTGTATTGGATTTTTTTTTTTTTAATACGAAAAGGATTGAAGTTTAGACATCCATTTCAAGAAACAATTGTTGGCAATCCTTTTCCTATCTTAAAAATAATAAATCCAATATAGCCGCTTTGTAAATTGGCACGCGATGATTGTGAAGGCTCTAATTTGCAGTCTGAACCTCGCAACATCACATAAGACACCCCAACGTACATAGACGGCGTGGCCACATACCAGTAGTAGCAGTGGAACACCCTGAAGCATTCTGTGTGTAAATAAGATTTTGAGTTAATAATAATAATAATAATAATAATAATAATAATAATAATAATAATAAAAGCAGCTTAAAATTATGAGAGCAAGCTAACATTATGTAGTTATAATTTACACTGTACACTATAATAAATATACATCTATATAAGTTTATATCGGTTAGTAGTTAAATAAAAATATAAATGTACACTATTCTGGCATTATTTATTTAAATACTCTTCAGCAGCATCTTCATGCTGCTCGTATTATTTGTTTCTATACATTAAGAACAATCTTCTCAAATATCACATTAAGAACAATCTTCAACACTTGTTCTAGAAAATTATGTCACTGACACTAATTAAAAAAAAATCAACAACAATATTTATGTAAAATATGTTGCTGAAAATATGTTCTACAAATCTACGGCGCATGGGGAATAGATCTTTTCACGAAATGTCACTTTTTGCAACTTTCAAGAAATATCACATTGTTGAATAACCAGAAAACGTATTTGCTTCTTTATAATGTCACTTTTGATTACCACAACTAACTATAAATTCGACGCTGCGAATTGTCAGTTAAAGTTCTGTGGAACTGCAGCTGAATTCTTAACTGATCTTCTTGTTCGTCTCTGTATGACATGTTGAAGCCAAATCCCAATAATCTACGCGATCTCATCGTTAGTTACGTTTCTCTTGTGTTACACAGTTTCTGAAAATAAAAATAATAGGCAGCGTTTAATAACATAATAACAGCAGGGAATGATTAAAGATCAATTATTACATCTTAAACTTACAAAAATATTTAAAATGTTTGTGTAGGACCTACAGCAGCTTGTGAAGACAATATTGTGTTACAAAAGTAACATCCTGAAGAAAATGTAAACGGCAAGGAAGACAACAGCTTCAGCTGAAAGTGACATACCTCAGACTGTAGCTTATTTACGGACGTTGTAACATGTTGAAGCGGTCACACATTTTTTTTAAAAAGTATAGCATCTTATAAATATTAAACCTATTTAAAAAAAAAAAAAATTGAAAACATGTGGCAGCATTTGAGTTGATGAAGAACTAGCGTCTCATTCCGAATGCTCTGATCTCAAATCTGGACCCGATCATCCTTTTTCCCTCAGTCGTACCAGGTGAATGCCGAGGTGGTTACTAAGGCCTTGATGACCGCTACCTTGCTTGATTTCTTTCCCCACGGAGCAGGCCATACATATTATTTTGCCTTATACAAATGAATAATTTTGATACGTTGCATTGCAAAGAATACAAAAAATCGCGAATATAGGAATGAATCATGAAATGCTCAAGAAAACTACCAACATGACAGAACAATTCAGTAAAAGGATGAAATGAAAGGTAAGGGGAAAAAACAAGGAATGTCCATGTGTGTGCTTTATTGGGTACTTTGTCCTATGAGATGGTGACTTTTGGTACTATTTGCCTGTATATATATATATGCATCCGTAGATGTAAAAATATCTATGTAAAAACAGGCAAAAGATTTGATTAAGCCTATGCCTTTTCACGAGGTTTTCAATATTAAAACACCGTTTTCTTAAAAATACAATTTTGTGACATTCCTTCTATTTTCCCCTTACCCTTCAAATATACTCTATACATGTTCAACTCTCTCTTCCACGGACACTTAAATGGAACGTGTCACTTGAAGATGGGAAAATTGCGCATTTTGCTAAAATAAGGATTTTCAAAGTGTTTTGAATGTTATAACAGCGCTTGTAGTACATGCTTTTGGGAAATAAAGTTTACAGGAAGATGATTCTGAGAAGTATTCATGGCACAATAGTATGTATTTAAAGCGAAGAAAAAATAAAAAGGGCGCAAGAAAGTTTTTTTTTTTTTTTTTTTTACAAGAATTTAAACATAGTGTATCCCTCTTCAAATGACAACTTCTTTGATTCTTTCCACTCTGAATCTAAGGTACGGCTTTTTTAATGCATTCAGTGCATTCACAACTTTATAAAGGCCTTACGTTGAAAAAAATGGAATCTTTAAGTTTAACGTCCCACGTTTATGCGGTTAGGCTAAAGGAGATGGTGATAATGAGAAATGAGTGAAATGGTGGAATGAAGAAAGTGGGAGGAAACGGGAGAACCCCGAGAAAACCCACGAGCACGGTATTTGCCACCACAAAGTCCACACGGCGCGAGCTGGGATCGAACCAGGGACCCCAAGCACTGGAGGTGAACGCTCTACAACTGAGCCACCGCGCCCTCGGGTCTTACGTTGAATGTTGTATATCTTAGCGCGAAAGCAACTAATTCGCCCAAGGAAAGTCCAAAATCTAATAAGAACCACTTCCAATCACTTGATCACCTTAATTGCACCAATAATATACCAACGAAAAGCTCAAAAACCTAGGTGGGTTTTTCCGGGCTGGGCCCAATTGGGCAAACCCTGAACACAATACAATACACACACATATATATATATATATATATATATATACGCAAATCGCAAAAGAATAATTGTAATCTTTCGGCAAATCTAGTCTGATGGCCCCCTTTAATTTTATATATGCCAGGTGAAATATTTACATGTCGCCTGCCGCAAACCATTTAAGAGAAAATAAGAAAATTAGCGAAAGAATTATAATTTTTCAACAATTATTTCGAGCGGCACGCCAATAGTAAACCTGCAGGCAGAATTAGGTAATACTCAAGCAGACTGTTTTACCAAATTTTGACGCATTTCTTGCATCTTCCGGTTTCTTTTTGCAGAACATGCACTAAACGAAAAGAAATCCTTAAGTTTAATATCCCACGATCATGTTGGTTAGGCTAAAGGAGACGGTGATAATGAAAAATGAAGAAAGTGGGAGGAAACGGGAGAACCCCGAGAAAACCCACGAGAAAGTCCACACGGCACGAGCTGGGATCGAACCAGGGACCCCAAGCACCGGAGGTGAACGCTCTATCACTGAGCAACCGCGCCCCCCTATGTACTAAATGAGGAGCTCTAAAAGAAAAAGCGAAACAACTTCTGTTAGGTGGCCAGTAAAAAAGCACGCATGCTATCTGAGTCAGGGCAGAAGCACAGCAGGGGGGCACGCATAAACGAGGATGGTGCAAAAACATTTACAATATTTGTAATTATTCTTATCTTCAAAAACACTTAATTTCGATCCTAAAAAAAAAAATACCTTTCACAGCTAATACACGAGTGTTACACCGCCTTTCTTTCTTACCTTTACGACAGAAAATAGTGTATGTAGGGCTATTGCCTCTGTTCTGAATTTTTCTTCTTGAATAAATCTTTTCCACACTTTGCGCAGTTGATTTTACGCGCTTCACCATACCATGACTGTAGAAACTTTATAATCCTTCTCTCTTTATTACACAATTCTTTTAAAAAAAAAAAAGTTTACATTACGGCCATCGCAGATGTTCACAACTGACGTATGAACCGGAAATTCCCGCCGCTTACTTCTACCCTATTTGCATTCAAAATCCATTTCAATAAGCTGTGCAATGATAGAAATAACTTACATTAACCTTCTCATTCCTTCACGAAAAATATTTCACATCATATTTTATCTATAAATTTTGTTCTCGGCGTAAACGTCTGCTCGAGAGAACCCAAGAATTATTATAACCCACTGGTGTATTTAAGGGGGGCTTCCGGGCTTAAGCCCCTTGAAATTGTACTTACTATATTAAAGTAAATGAATTATCTTGGAGAACAAAGTTAGCCAAGCCCTTCTCCCGTGAAAAAAAAAGTCGTAAATACGTCATTAAAATGGTAATATACGCGCAATTATCCCGTCACCAAAATAGAAATGTACGTGCCTACTCCCTTCGGAAGCATCCCCTCGGCCCCCCCCCGCCTTCACCCTCCCTGACTCGGTTAGATGGCATTCGTGCTTTTTAGTAGCCCCGTAACACAGATTGGTTTGTATTTTTTGGGCTTCTTATCCACACATCAGGAATCAGTATAAATACGCAAATCGTAAAAGAATTGTAATTTTTCGACAATTAATTCTGACGGTCGCCTTGAATTTATAAGTGAAAAATTTATACGTCGCTTGGCGAAAATCATTAAATAGACAACAAGAAGGAAAGTAGCGAAAGAATTATATTTCACTAAGTATTTCGAGCAGTGCTTCTTCCAGACTTGTCTTTGGGAGGGCAGTGGCTCCCCGGAGCAGACCAAAATAATACGTTTATAATAATAACTAGAATAGCACGAGCAATGCCCCCGGAACATTACTTTTGAAACAAACACTGCTTTCGAGTGGCACACCAGAAGTAAAACTGCACGCAGAATCATTATAACCTGTCATAAAAATGGTAATGTACGCATCTTTTTAAACTCTTTACTTTGAACAAGGCAGTGATATTATGTCAGTACATAGTATTGCCGAATGAGCATTAGCGAAAAATGAAATGAAATGAAATCTTTTAGTTTTACGTCCCACGATTATGCCGGTTAGGCTAAAGGAGACGATGATTATGAGAAATGAATGTAATGGTGAAATGAAGAAAGTGGGAGGAAACGGGAGAACCCCGAGAAAACCCACGCACACGGTGTTTGTTCACCACAAAGTTCACTTGGCGGGGGCTGGGATCGAACCCGGGACCCCAAGCACCAGAGGTGAGCATTAGCGAGTGAAGGCGGGTTAGAGTCCCGCAGGGCACGTTGTTTTCTCTTTCCTTCTTGGGAACTGTAACTGCAGAAACCGGTTCAGATCAATTGGTCATTGTCACTGCCTTGACTAAAGTAAAGACTTGCCCGCATATTTTCCCTTTGGAAGCATCCCCTCGCTCCTGCTGACCTCCAACTTCGCAATGCTCTGACTCAGACAGTATTGGTGCGGGAAGCTTCTAGAACACATGTCCCCCATATAGGTTAATAGATGTTTCTTTTCTGTATCAAAGTAAAATATTTAATTCACATAGTATTGCCGAGCGAGCGTTAGCAAGTGAAGGCGGGTTAGAGCCCCGCAGGGCACGTTGATTTCTGTCTTTATTACAGATAAATGGGAAGAGGAACCTGTGTTCTACATCCCTACACGTAGTACAGGCTGATTTATATTTTTTGCACTGTAGTTTTTACGTCATACATCCGGCAACGTATATATATACGCAAATCATAAAAGAATAACTATACTTTTTCGACAATTACTTCTGACGCTCCTTTTGAATTTTATCTATTCCATGTGACGTATTTCAAATCGCCTAGCGCAAATCTTTAGGAGACAATAAGGCTTGTGTATAGCCCGCTCCCCCCAGTTCTTTGTCACCGGAACTGGAAGAGTCAGTACTACTACTACTTATATCGAGAACAGAACCAAACCAACCCCTGCGGGGCTTCTAACCCGTTCCTACTACTATTGCTACTAACTACCACCACTACTACTACTATTGCTACTAACTACTACTACTACTGCTACTATTACTACTACCGCTACTAAAGCTACTACTACTACTTATACTAAAGCTTCCTTACCGCAAGATTTACATCTTAAATCTTTATAACATGCGATTCCGATTCATTATGAACTAGTATGAATCGTTAGAATCACTATGATTCGTTAAAAATCATTGGGGGGAGCGGGCTATACTCAATCCGACAATAAAAAGAAAATTATTAAAAGAATCTATTTTTCAGCAATTATTTCGACTGGTGAGCCAAAAGTAAACCTTCACGGTATTTTATGTATAGAGATGAAAAATAGAAATCTAGCATCCCATACCTTTATTAATTTGTAAACATAAATTTCTCGATAATACATAGTATACATGAGAACACCCTGATCTGCGTTTCTTGTGTTCTATTACCATTTCTACATGAAATACCATAAATTTTCTACGTAGTGCAATATAAGAAGTACCCATGTGCACAAGACATGCGATATGCCTTAAATCCCCCCCTCCACACACACATAGTCATAGATAAAGTACAAGGGCACTACACATGCAGATATGCAGATATAAAGTACAGGTACGTTCTTTTTTATTTTCGTATCAGTCGATAAGTAAATAAAAGTCGCTTTGTTACCCCCTTTGTAAGTTCGTACATACTCAATGAATAATCCCTAAAAGTATGAGCGTCCTGCTTATTCGGGAACTGATGCAGCTTCATGTATACTATACAGACACTCAATCACTTATAAAGACAATAAAACTAAATTATTTTATGTAATCGTTATACTTACCGACTTTTCTTGTCTTTCTTTCTTTCTTCTTCACTATTAACAGAGTTGAGGTGTGCCTCCGACTTCGGAAAAGTCTTCTTTAATTTCAAATCACTCATTAACTAATTAAAATTGGGTATATTACCAACTTTTTAAGTAGGTAGATATTCAATGAATAATTCCTGGCTCCTTAACTATAACCCTTTTTCTATATAAAGATATCTTCTTCAACATGACTGAATATAGTGAGATTTATTTTATTTTATTTATTTATTTTTTAAATATTCCTTCTTGTCTTGACTTGTGAATTCAACATAGCGCGCAAGGAATGCTGGTACCTTTGATAAACAAATGACGGTTGATGTAGCGATGCTAATTAGCAATCTCACACACTGGATATCATAAATTTCAAATTTTTAACAAATATATTTCTTTGGTGCTGCTATAATTAGTATAATGATTGGTATTCAACATTCGATAAAATATTCTGCAAATAATTCTAAAATATTACATGAAAATATTTCATTTAAGTTACAGGACAAGATAACAAACACATTTCCATACAAAATTAATAGGAGTTTTAAAAATATTTCTTATCTTACGAACGAATTTATTTTTAAAATATTCGAAATATTTTAAAAATTATATTTCATATGTTTTCTTGTAACAATAGAAAAGAATGTAAATGACATGTTGGAAAACATTTTATTCTGTTTATAGGCCTATTCTGTTTCCTTTATCATGTATGTAAAACATTTTTTGTGTTACTTAGAAAACATTTTCTCTCTCAACTAGGGGTAAAAGTACGGGGGGACGCCACCCCCACCTCGAGAAAATATATACGGCGTCTACCCAGTTCCTAAAAAAAATTACAATGGGCAAAGATAGGCAGGGTGAACGACGTGACGTCATCCGCTACCTACCGTCCCCCAACCTTTTCAGATCCACTTTTACCCCTGCTCTCAACATTGAAAACATATTACATTACATTCAACACAATATTTCTATTACAATTTGTGAAAATTTTCCATACATTATTTTCCTACTAACGTTCTAAACATGCACATCCTGTTCAGTGGCATATTTACGATTTTGTTTTGTGGAGGGAATCTTTGCTAACTTTATTCCTGAAAATGTGAAAATTGTGCAGGATATTTCATTTACTTTAATATAGTAAAACAATTTCGGGGGAGGATTAAGCCCGGAAAGCTTATTTAACGCCAATGCTTCCCGTAGTTAATTAAATGTTCTCCAAACACATTTTAAAAAATAGTTCCGGCATATAGTTGGGATACTTCTCAGATATAACAAGGAATATGTTTTCTCCAGTAACGGAAGAGTATATTCTGAAAACATGTAAAAATGTTTCTATAATAGACCTATATCAGAAAATGTTGTTCACTAAAGACACAAAATATCTTCCAAAACACAATGGAAAACATTTTCTATTCATTTTTAATGTTTTCTTTTAACTGTTTTAAAGTTTTATATTCAAAATTCCATAAAATATTCTGGAAATAATACTAAAATATCATACGAAAATACTTAATTTAAGTTATAGGAGAAGATTACCAAAATACTTTTGTAAAAATTAAGTAAACCTTTTTAAAACATTTCTGAAAAATATTTCTTATATTACGAAATAATTTATTTTTAAAATATTCTAAATGTTTTTAAAAATATATATTTAATACGTTTTCTCGTAAAAATAGAAAATATTACAAATAACGAATTAGAAAACATTTTTTAAATATGTGGAATATATTTCGTTTGATTGCTTTCCGTATCATATATGGAAAACATTTTTAGTATCATTTCGAAAATATTTCCCTTCTCAACAGTGAAAACATATTAAATTAGATCCAAAACAATATTTCTAATATATTTTGTGAATATTTTCCTGGTTTTACTTTCCGGCAAGCATTCTCAAAATGTACTCCAGGTAATTTCTAAAATGTTTTACAAACATTTTTGGGAAAATATTTTTGGGAAATATTCGGAATACATTGGGGAAACCAGCATGGAAATCTTCAGAGAAGGAAAACCTTTTGAAAACCAAGGAAAATATTTTCTTTTGATTGAGGAAATATTCCTTGCTGTGTGGGTTTTAACTAGATGTTGGTTTGGGTGAAAGATTATATGGCGCGTTGGGTGAGTGGTGACAGACGGTTGAACGGAGCGGACGTGTGGAAGTACAGCTCCGAATAACTGTGTTACTAAGTTTGTTTAAGCAAGTGAATTTGTTTTTCTTACATTTAGTGTGTGCACTCTAATTCAGTGATTTTTGTTTTGTGTTTGAGAAGTACTGTAATCAAGTTCGATACCAGCAATGCAAGAACATAGGAAAAACTCAGTCAAATTTGTTTTTGACAAAACCACGCGCAGTAAACGACCTTCGCCAGCCGATTTATATTCCTGGTTATGTATACATTTCGAGAATATATTCCAGGATCTTCAAGCCTTACAATTGCACAATGAGGACTACAGCATGTACATTCAATTCAAAACTAGTGCCTTACATAAACAATTTCTCGACCACGCACCGGAAAAACTGTCTTTTACCCATTTCGATCAGACCACCAGTGATGTTTACATTCTGGATGCACAAGTACATGTTACCCGTGTAAAGATCATGGACCTCCCTTTCGATTATCCCGATGAGAAAGTGTCTCAAGTGTTAAGTGACTATGGTGACATACTCAAAATTGAGCATGAAGTATGGAATACTATTTTTCCTACACGTATCTATAATGGCAATCGAGTGTTTTCTATGACCTTGAAAAAACACATTCCTACCAGACTCATTATTGATACTGTGAAATGCTGTGTATCTTACGGAGGTCAACTTCAAACTTGCCATTTTTGTGGTTCCTTGCAACATCTTATCTCTTTCTGCCCTAAGCGCCGGCGTCCAGCTCGTTTAATGAACCCAGACATCGAACCAGCAGTGATGACGGATCTTCGGAAAGTGTCCACGTTACATGAAACAAATTCGGGACCTGCCCGAAATCCCATTTCCCTAGTTCCCAGTGTGGATGATACGCGGGACTCCGTCCCAGAACCTCCCGCTCTTACGGCCACAGAATTTCCACCGCTAATGTTGACATCGCAAACTATGGCTAGTGTACTAAAACCTCGAACCATACTCAAGGAAGCTAACGACGAAAAGAACCAGACTATGCAAAATACCAACAACGACGATCGCATCCACGACCTTCGTGATAGAAGCCTATCTCCTACTCCTAACGTGCTTCCAGAACAGACTACCGTGGCACTAGCGGATGAGCATGACGTTAACACGGATATGTCGGCTCGTTCTCTCTCCCCTCCACCTTCTAGTGACGCGAGTAGTGCCGTACATAGTGTTTCTCCAATATTATCCGTAAAACATGTTAAAAAAGGAAAAACAAAAGAACGTGAGTTTCAAGGTGACCTTCAGAATGTTAACTGTGAGTCTATGGTGTACGGAAGTTGTGTCTAGATAAGCGCTCTACACAACAAGAAGGAATCCAAGGTGTTTGTGATTATAACGTGCTTCTGTTTCTTGTCGCACTGTGGCAGTGTTTTTATTCTTATTATTATTGGGGTTAGTGTTATGATTGTTCCATGGTCCACAGCCTGTACTCCCGAGCAATATTTCTTGCCTTGTTCACACACATAAACAGGTGAGTTACGATTGTGTTCTGTTTACTATTAATCGCCTCCAGTTACGGCGGTTGGACGTTTTGGTGCTATGTCTATACAAGGGTCACTGCTTTGGATTGGCGTTTTAAAACATGTTTTTGTTTATATCTTATGTGTTTATAAGATGATAGGCAGTGTTAACGGACGTTCATATATGACTTTGAACATTAATTCTCTTAGTAGCATGGCCAATAAACAGGTTTTAGCCCAGTTTTTACTCGAGCAAGATTGTGACATATTGTCTCCAAGAACTGACCTTTAGTGATCTATCCTTTGTTTACAATTATACAGCAATAATGAATGTGGCTCCCAACGTGTTAGGTACAGCAATTTTATTAAAACGAGGACTAGTAGCTTCACACATACAACTCTCCTCGTCTTGTAGCGCGATTAGTTGTGTCGTAGACAAGTTGTGTATCCTCTGTGTTTACGGGCCTTCTGGAACAGCTCAACGTGTGGCCCGCGAGCGCTTTTATGCGGAAGAGGTTGTATCACTGTTACCCACCACACGTTACCCACTCCTTCTTCTCGGGGACACAAACTGTATTATGTCCCCCCAGGACACAACTGGTATTTTTAATCCATGTTTAGCTTTCCAAAAGTTCGTCACTCAACTAGGTCTCGCTGATATTTGGTTACATACTCATCATAATCACCAAGCCACATATAAGTCGGCGCGAGTTCAGTCTCGCTTAGATATGTGTTTTATTTCAAAAGAATACCTTTCTAGCGTGTTTGACATTCAAAATTTACCTTTGAGCTTTTCGGATCACTCATCATTAAAGCTCATATTGCGATTTCCTCAGAACATTCCCCGGTTGTATGGTCGTCCTTTTTGGAAATTAAATAGTCAGCTCTTAACTGATGACGTAATACAACAACTCTTTGCTGATAGATGGGAACAGTGGACACGTACCCAGACAGTTTATCCGAATATAAATATGTGGTGGTGTCATTTTGTCAAACCCCAAATTCGTTTGTTTTTTCAAGGAATGGACAAACAAAAACGTCAGAGATATAGAGAAACTTTTGAATTCTTATATGCCACTTTATGCGATCTCTGGAAACAACCAAGCAGTATTTCAAATATGGCCGCCATCATGCGAGTGAAACATCACTTAAAACAGCTACAGTTGGAACATTCTCTCAGTGTCTGCGTTCACGAAGGGACACCAGGCAGAATGGTTGCGGAACCTATCTCCTTATACCATTACATACATAGGTTACGACGCCAAAATTTACAATGTATCACAGAGGTGACGTCCACGACTGGCACAACCTTTACGACAGCTGATGGACTCTATGCCCATTTTCAGGAATTTTATACCCAACTGTACTCACTTCAGCAATGCGATACCTCGTTGTCAGATCCCTTTGTTGCCAGCATTCCACACAGCCATTCCGATGAAGAACGACAACAACTTATCACACCTGTCACGGTTCAAGAAATACAGGACGTTCTCCGCACGGTCAAGCGACGCACGACGCCTGGAAGAGATGGATTGATCTACCAGCTTTATGTGTCATTTTTTCCTTTACTAGGTCCGACCCTATGCAATATATATAACTTTTTGTTGCAAGGTGGTCCAATGTATCAGCACGAAGGAATCATTATTTTAATACCCAAAGGAGGAAACCAAACTGGAGTTGCTGACTATCGACCTATCACTCTGCTCACTACAGACTATAAAATCTTCACTGCTATCATGACTCAACGTATCAAGAAGATTGTCCAACCTTACATCAGTTCAGCTCAAACGGCGCTTCATTCTGAACGGAACATCCATACAGCTCTTGCAACCATTCGAGATATTCTAGCCTATTTCAAATTTAAACGACTCCCAGTAGGTTTATTAGCTTGCGATTTCCACAAAGCTTTCGACACCGTGTCACACGACTATTTATACAGGGTCTTGCAAGGATACAACTTTCCTGCCCAAATTATATCTGTAATACGTCACCTATACGCAGGAGCGACCTCGCAGCTACAAATAAATGGGCATCTTCTTCCACCGTTTGAACTCCTTCGAGGAGTTCGTCAAGGATGTTCGCTTTCAGGTCTTCTGTTTTGTCTTGCCCTTGAGCCTTTACTCCATCGATTGTCGACGCTTCATGCGGGCGACACTCATCCCTTTCGGCAATTAACAGCCATTGCCTTCATGGATGATCTAACTATTTCTTGCTCAACCTCTCAACAACTCATGTGTGCGTCACAGCAAGTGGAGTTGTTCTCGCGCGCAAGCGGCCTTCATCTCAACATGCGGAAAACAACCATCCTTTCTGTAAACAACTTTCATACTTTGTTACCAGAACATTTGTTACAAGCATTTGATCACACAACTAATAAGACTATTTTAGGTGTTCCTTTCACAGCTGACCTGACTCCTTCCTATGATCACGTATGGAGCCCATTACTTCGAACTTTGCGTATGCATCTGGCAGACACTCGCCTGCGCTCTCTCACGCTTGCTCAGAAAATTCAATATTTAAATGTGTATGTCAGCTCAAAGTTATGGTTCACTGCCCGACTTTATCCATTGCCAGAAAAATATGCGCGCCAAATTGATTCACTCTATGGATGGTTCATTTGGAAAACTTACATGTTTCGTGTGAAAAGGCAGGTGCTCTATCTTCAACGTAATCAAGGAGGTTTTGATCTTTTTAGTGTCCGACACAGATGCCTAGCATTATATATGGCCACAGCCAAGATGCATATGGACACTGAACTATTGGCACCACAGACAGCGCAGTGGCTTCATTGTTGGGTGCCTCATCTCTGGCCTAACAACAATCCCGCATATGTTCGCTTTCCAAATGTGTGTCCTTCGTATATTTTACAGTTAGCACTCGCATGGTCCACAGTGCCTTTTGAGGATATGCCGGAACATTGGACCCCAAAACTCCTCTATACTGTGTTACTTGCGCCGACTATTCAAAGTGTCATACCCCTATGCCAGCAACGAACACCAGAGCGTAATTGGATGATTATTTGGAAAACAATTCATGCACCATACCTCATGGGACGAGCCACGGACGTTTGGTATGGCATTGTGAATAATCTCGTAGTTACCAACGTACGACTTGCTAAAATAGGCTGCAGTACATCCGAACTTTGTGACTTGTGTTTGCACATAGATACTCTGGAGCATCGCTATACTTCTTGTGTTGACACTCAACCTGTGTGGCAGAGGCTATGCGGCTTTCTCGGACTAATTTGCCGCTGTCCAGCGTCCGCCTTTACATCTACTATTCTCTTCTTCCCTGACTTTCAGTGGTATCCTCCTATGAAACGACGGGCAGTAGTTTGGTTAATTGGTACTACTATTCTTTTTATAGACCAATACAGACCTTATTGTGATCCTCGCCTATATGTAGAGTATCTCAACAGGGTAAGAAAAAAGACTTTCACTCCATCTCAAGAACAACAACTGTTCGCTCGCTTTTTACAGGTAATATTTGACAATTGATTTTTTCTTTGTTATTGTACCATTCAATTTCTTTGTAAATTAACATTGTTCAGTGACAATATCACGTCTACCAAGCATCAATGTGATATGCTAAATAGCTTGGTCATGTAACATGTTTTCCGGAAATAAAAAAAAGTGGTTAGCACATTGAACCTCTATTTGGTGGACCCGGGTTCGAGTCCCGGCCAGGCTGAAGCTTTTTCAAGTTTTCTTGTTTCAATTTCAATATATGTTCAGTGTGATAAGCAAGATCTTCTCTCCTCCAGAAAGATGTTGGAATGAGCAGATTGGAGAAGGTCTCTCAACGGAGGCAATCATTTACAAAGTTATTTCCAGAAGTTGTCCTATATTTAATATTTTCAGCTACTTTCAAGCATTTTCTGATTCATATGTGATTAGTGTTTTTATTTCTTTGATTATACATTATATAATGAAAAAATACATTACATACACAGCAATAGTGAGATTAACATATGATGTTCATTGGACAACACGCTCTGAACCAGAGAGATTGATCTCAGAATGGAGAAATGTTTCGTGCGTCATCTACTCACAACTTTACTTCTATACAGACTTGACTCAGTGCTACCAACTGCTCTCAGTGACGATAAAAGTTACGTGTAAGTTGGTTTGCATCTGTCTAGGCGTTCTCACAACCGCAAAAGACCTGGAACCCAAGTAATGGAATTAGAGCGCTTAGGAGGGAATTACTTTTGTGGCTGGCTTTACAACGAAATTGCATTGGTGGAACTAAGCTTCTTAGGTGCCTGTTTTTGTTTCCTGCTATAATTCTTTTCGAATGTTTAGTTTGCCCTTTTCTCAGAACAAAATCATATTTAGATTTTGAGTAGTCTACATAAAACATTTAAAGAGCAGCTGAAGTCACGTTGGTTATAGGTATCTTAATTTCATTTGCCACTAACCAGCTGTAAATGGTTCAAGTACAAATTAGATACAATGCAGAGTTTTTAAGTGTCTTCGATTCGGCTATATACCAAGTAAAAGATGTGTGTGTTCTGGTATTAGCTTTCATTTATTTGCAAGCATGTGTATGTTATGGTGTACTTTATTCTTTTCTTCTATAAGTTGTAAACAAGAAGAACTACAACAGCTTTGGTGAATAAACTGTTGTCTCCGTGTACGTGCTTAAAAACATACTTAAAAGTGTATATTAAAAACACATATGATCCTTTCGTTGTACAGCACGTACGATCCTATCATATGTACTTTATATTATTTTTTATAGGTAATGAGTTCGAAAGAAAAGTAATCTTGATGCTGACTGAGATGAAGCGCTCGTTGCAATCGCTCCAGGAAACTGTAAACAACATATCTGCTACACTTGAAGAACGGAATAAAGAAATTGCAGATAACAAAAACGAGTATTCGTGTTTTGTGTCTGATAACTTCCTATTAAGGACAATAGATGAGTTACAAAAGATAGAGGATCTAATTTAAGAAAAATACTATTTGAAAGTAATGTTGGTAAGTGAAACAAGTTCTTTTTCTTAAACTTATTATTTGTACAGTGGGCCACAGAAATTCTTGATGTACAAAATCCGCGAGATAGGCAACCCAACTAACGCCTTCTCCAAGATTAATTACGTCTGGTAGTAGCTAGTACAGCAGCATGAAGTTGTCTCACCTCTTAAAAGCACAAATCGTAAAGAGTATTTTTGTGCAGAAGTGGAGTGAAACGCTGGCCGACGAAATGACAAAAGGGAGTATTTGGATACTCGTACTCACAGTACTTCTTGTTTGTATGATACACACGTAAAACTATACACAGCCACTTGAAAAAATATACGGATAACAGAGGTGCTGATGAGAAGGTAACAGTCTGGGGACTTACTTAATCTTATAATTAACTCAAATGAGGATTATATAAACAAGTTTACTTAGTTCAAATAACTATACATACCTGCGTATCAAATAACATACGGATAGATTATGCAGTACATATGGTAGGTTATTATTTTTTTTAACTAACTCAAAGCTTTGCGCTGAGTTTTGAAACTGTTAACAATAGTCCTACCTGTAAATCAATTAAAAGTATGGAGGGAAGAACCCAACCCTCACTGAAAATGTTGGGGGTCTAACAAAGCGTGAGCTCCTAGGTTCCGGCGCTACTGATTCATACGTAATACTACTTCGCAATAAGAAATTGTTGATTTCATTATTCGTTAAATAATTTTTGAAAATGCAAACTATTGGAAATTTATTTGTAATGAAGAACTTATCCGTGTTAAAGTAGGCCTATTTCCCGTTAACTTGCAATTATAACGTAGGGTTCATGATTAGTATAAGATTTGTGAAATTTTACACATTGAGACACAAAGAGAAAAGGAGATAATATAGTGTCAATAAACAACAACTTAAAAATGAACGAAATTAACGGATAATATCAAATATAGAACCAGTGAAAGATTTAACTCTGCAACTCGTTTCCTTCATTCATTTTTCTTGCTTTATTTTCAAGATCACTGAATTTCTCCACTGGAGATTATCTTTCATTTAACAGCATCCAACTGGAGCTCAGCCTTGTAAATGAGACATTTTTTGTAAGTTTAAACAGCGAACGCGGGAATCGAACCCGGGCCGCCAGTTTAGAAAACTTCAATTCTATCCACTCATCTAAAGCGTTACTTCTTTCGGTTCACCTAAATAAACAGCCTTTTCTGTTCGTTCGAAACAGTAGCTTGTTAATAGATTCATCGGCAAAACACAGGAATATGTAATTGACTCGGAGGTCATTATATTACTGTATTCACTAAGTTATCAACATTACAGATTCTTTAAAACAAAATACAAAACTCCTTTATTTTGAATCAAATACGGCGCGTGTATTATACTCATGAACAAACTAAAGACAAATCAATTGCTGCGTAGTAATCGTGGTTAAGTGCTTCGACCAGTAATCTGAAGATAGTAGAATCAAATCGGATCCACGAACGACTAGTACATTTTTTTTACTTTAGTACTTTTGATGACGATCCATCGGCGATGACACACGTTTTATTTTCTTCTGATATTTGAATACTCGGATGTTTTAATACTTGTACTATCAAATCTTTAGGAATAAAAATAGTAATAATATATAGGAATAAAAATAGTATTATCTCATAGAAGATTAAAAGTTAATCGCTTATTATCGCTCAGGGCATAACATTACAACCAGAAATGTAACATTTGGCAAGATTATTTCGGTTTTGTTTAGTGTTGCTCACGAGAAGAGGATTTCTCATCTCATTTCTGATACAAAATGAACAAAATTAAGACGAGACTTAACATTTTATATTTACGACGGACAAGGCTAACACAAATTATCGTCTCGCTTTGGAGATGGAAATCGAGACGAGACGAAAAGTATCGTAAACATTTCTCATTTTATCTCGTTTCTCAAAATAGTGTATGTCCATTCTTTAAGTAACAATTGCTTTGTAGACTGAATCTTATAAGCTATTTCGGAGCTCATTGAATTTATTATGTCCTGTGTAAGTATTTTTGTAGCAAAGCTTTTATAATTACTTCTGCATATTCTAAAAGTTAGTTTATTACATGCCTTACTGCTCAGTGATATTAAGTTATTTCTATTAAAGTTTTCTTCCTCAAAACGTACAGTAGAATACTGTCTACATGAAACTTCAGTGGAACGCTTTGGTTTAAAATTTTGGTAGTTGCAGAGATGTGTCCTGGAAGTCCAGACACCCTCCCGAAATCCCGATTTATCTGTAAGTTTGGCTAATTTTAGGACAACTTTAAAAAATTTAATACAACAACAACAATAATAATAATAATAATAATAATAATAATAATAATAATAATAATAATTATTATTATTATTATTACTAAAAATTTAAGACCTCAATATTACGTCCTATTGCAATGTAAATAAGCGTACTGAAGTTGATAGCAAAAGAAAAAGAAAGGATAAGAGATAGTGATAGGGGAAGGATAAGAGCGATTAGTATCCGAAAGGAAATTACAAGGTGTCAGCTCCGGACAACATTAATATCGAAATTCGGATGCCTAAACAGAAATTAAGTAGGAATTGTCTTCACCACGATACATAGTAACACGCTTTCTTTGGCTAAAAGACTGGATTATGTATGCGTTATATTGATATTTTATCAAAGTATATATACCAATATAAGAAAGAATTGTTCCTATTTACAAATTTTGGTTGAACGGATATATAGAACGTGTTGGAAATGGTGAACGAAAATATTATTACTTCTAGCAATAGGAGTAATAGTGGAAGACGTTCGGAATAATTGCTCGGATACAATATCGTTTCAGACACATTTATGACTCATACTAGGCCCTATGCATGACCCTTAGGGGTCGTATTCATCAATTGTTTGCTAAACACGTTACGTTTTCAACCACAGTACGAATCAAGGTTGTAGACAGACATGTGACGTCAATTTGATAGTATTTTTCCTGTGAACAAAGCAGTCTCCAGTATAACTTGTAAGACCGAAAGAAATTGAGCATTTTTTATTTTATTACATATCAGAAGTATGAATATTATAGTTGATAAAAACAACTCACCGCAGCGAGAATCGAACCCGGGAATCCTGAATTATGAAACGAATGCTCACGCCACTACGCTAAAATTTCTCTGTTAAGCAAGAGTAAAAAAACACTCGTTTATGAAGCAAATTGCACACGTTTACGATAACGACGAAACACACTGATTTCTGTCATGATAGAATACTATAGTCGAGAGACTTCAAATTTAAATTAAAAAACATAAACATACATATAGTGCCTCAGACCACTTTCTTTTCTGATTCACCGAAAGTATCTTCGTATCTTGGTATTATTGCAATTACAAATATCAATATCCAAAAATGCCTGAAGTTTTTTTTCACTTACAAGGAGAAAGCAGACTTTGGTAAATTAAAATCGGAGCCATTTTTTGCAGGGTGATTGTGAACATTTAAAGTGTTCATATTACAAACTGGGAGAGCGCAATGGCCAAAAATAGCATGGAAAAAGCGTCTTAAATTTTTCGACTCGTCGCATATGTCGTACGTTGCGCAAATTTATTAAGTGTCGGCATGGTAGAATTAGAAGCATTTGTGACTCACGTTCCAAGGATTACGGGTTCCCGCTGGTGTCAATTAATGTGTTTTTTGTTTTTCGCTTCAACCAATAAAGCAGCCACTTTAGCTACAAGTAAAATGTTATTTCTCCATATGTTTATAATGAATTAAAACAAAAGAAATATTCAAAACAGTTGTAAAGTCTTTCCATTTTTCATGGTAACTGACAACAAAATATAATCTATTTCGTAAATATATTGATATCACGAGTTATATTATGGTTACCACAGTCGTTGTGTAAAAAATGTTCTTATGTTTTGTGTCTACATCTGTTGACAGTGTTTGTATTACAAGCACTGGCACAAATGGCACGGGGGATGAAGGGGACATGTCCCCTCCAATCTTGGAACTGAGTGATTGTGCCCCCAAAAATCCAATTTGAAGTGTGTTTTTGGGGAGAAATGTGATGAATTGTGTCCGATTGCCAGAAAGGAAAATGAGATGAAACTGATATCCACCAGAATAAGCCTCAAATCTGCCCGCCTCTCAATGTTAAAGACAACCCCTGATCCTCCACAGTATTGTTTTTCAACATTATAAATATTTTGAACATCGCTTTAAATAAATATGGGAACGGTCTTACCGTTCCTCTCCCAATATTGGTGACAGATTTTCGCCGCTTAATAGAAGTCACCTTTCGTTCTAGTAACATTCATCGAGATTATCGTCTATGTTAAGTTTGCTCATAAGACCAGTTTGGCCTACATTGTTACAACGTAATATGTCACTTTCCACTGAAAATACTGTTTAGGAATTCTGACGTGTTCAAAACACGAACACTTTTAGATCTTCAGAATAAGTTCCCCACTTCTTAAGTTTGGATACCAGCAGTTCTGCGCCACTTTCAACAACCCCAGGTAATTTAATTCAGGTTGAGTATCATATGGTGAATAGATAATGATATTTTGGTTTTGTGAAGTTAGGATAGCAGAAGACGATGAATCTGCAGCAGAATTTAACAATGTGGGTCGACATTGTTCGCCTTTTGCTCTTCATCGAGTGAAACACTGGAGTAAGGTACGGGAAGTTGTGGAACCTTTAGTTCTTCAGAGCGTGGCACAGTGACGAACATTTCAAGGAATATTTGAATAAGTAGCAGTCCACTTTCTTCTCTTTTGGATAGACCTTTAATTGGAAGAACTATGCAAAAATAGCAGTTTGAAGTATGATCTGCGGGTTCTCTCCATATCATTAAACTGCAAATGGCATGCATGGCCTTTTTACGTGTAGCCAGTCCCGCAAATTTGTAGAACAAGTATTACAACATATAAGTGATGTTCACTTTTTGTCCACATCTCCCACTTTACAGCCAAAGTACAAGTGATAGACTTTCTTTATGATAGGAGCGAAATTCCAATTTTCGCTTCACTTCGTAAAAAATAACAATTTGCTCTGCACTGGAAACACATTTACGCGACTTGTTTCTGCTTAGTATAGTCATAGAACGATAAATAATAATAATAATAATAATAATAATAATAATAATAATAATAATAATAATAATAATAATAATAATAATAATAATAATAATAATACCACTCGCCCAATATCTCACCACGACTACGTCCGAGATGGCAAATTGTAACTACAAAAGAACGTTCACAACATGTTTCCTCTGGCAAACTCTTCAATACAAATTAAACCGTGAAGTGGTTGATATTTCTTTGTTAGCGATGAAGTGAGAGCAATATGGATAGCCAGAGACTACGCAGGAATTTATTTCTGGAGGGGTCCTAAGCTTTTCGGGGATAATTTGAAGCAAAATTATATTAAAATTTGTAAAATTGCACCTAAATTAGACTACATTAAAAACAAGTCGGGGTGTCAAGACCTGCAGACCCACCGCTGCGTATGTCCTTGAGCATAGCAATGAAACTAACTGTCAAACAATGGAAATTTGTTGAAATAAGTAGACAGCTGCTGTTGCCACGAACCCTTAATTTTTCCAGCAGAGCACATCGGGTGATAACGTATTTCTTCGGAACCCGAGCCAATCTTCGAAAACTAATTTCATATTCGTTATCAGCACCCTAAAATTAATAAGAATTGGTTAATTTTATCTCCGAAGCATTTTCACTGTTGACCAGTGTAATTGGTAACAAATATATATATATATATATAAATATATATATATATATATATATATATATATATATATATATATATATATATATATATATATATATATATATATATATTAGCCTGGCGGCGTTTTCTGAAAAGGGGCCTAGAAATCAAGTTAGGGGGTACATCATGTTACCGAGTGCGAACTGATATATTTTGATTTATGGGTCCCTAGTGAACATGAAACGGTTTGTTGGCATTCTTAAATTTCTAAAATTACGTCAGAAGCCGCCATTTTGTAAAGTGATGGCAGTTGTCAGAAGTACACTACTTTACTTGTAAATATACATGAAAGGCGCTCAATATATGCATATTAAGTATATGTTTGTATGATATGAGGTTGTATAAGTTAGGACAGGTTATTTAAAATGTGATACTAAAACGCATAAAATATACTTTCAATATGGCGGCCAAGAATTTTCAAAATGGCCGTCGTATTTTTACTCATTAACCTAGCCAAGTTTGATATCAAACAATATGTTTTAAGGGATGCAAAATTCAATGAAAATGTTTAAAATGAAGCAAAAAGCACGTGAAACAAGATTATGAATATTTGTTTGTCAATTTAAAATACTCAGTTGAAATCCTCACATGTTGGACTACTGACTCAATTTCAAATAAAAGCCTTTTCTACGAAATCGCTACTATAGCACTGTGTGATAATCGTATGCATATCAGAAGTGAAATATTAATAACATGACTCAAATGAGAGCAGTCAATAACCTAATAAACCTAACCTAACAGCCTAATAAACCTCAGCAGCAGCGAATAATTACCTAACCTAACCGAACTCAACTCTCGGCATCTAACAGTTTTAACATTTGATAAAAATTTGCAAAGCAAACTCGTTACATGAGTAAATAGTGACACCTGCAGAAACCTTGTGAGATTTCACATAGCTCTGAACTTCATGCATGTTATTGGAGAGCACATGGCACGTTCAGGTCTTACTGAAGTCTGGTATCAAAGTGGCGTGTTTGGAGCAGAGGCAGCTACAAATATCTTAGCTGGAAAAATCATACAATCGTTCTGTACGTGCCCAGAAATTAAATTATGAAGCATTGCAAAGAATTTTATGGCCATATGTTACGTAATGGGCAACCAATTAAAGAATACAAGTACCATTAGATGAAATAGAACATCAAGCAGTTGATAGTGTTTACTCTCATATAAAGAACAACATGAGATCATATGAAGATGAATCACAGGAGTCCATAAATATACAAGGTTGTAAGAAGAAGATAGAGTATTTTGTGCCGGAAATTACGAACTTGTTAAAAGATATGAATGTGCAATCAATGCTAAAAGAGTTTGATGCTCAAAATTCCGTAACTTCGAAATTCTGGCGACAGTATATGAGTATGATGAAAATATTACTCCAATTTATTAGAGCAGAAAGAGAAGGAAACTGGGAACTTCACATCTCATCATTTACGAAGATATTTCATTGGTTTGCTGTTACAACCATCACAATTATGTCCGTTGTTCAACTATCTACTTAGCTGATATGAAGCTGTTACCTGAGACTCATCCATGTATACTTGAGCAATTTCATGCTGATAATTTTATAGTTAAAAAACACAGAATGCTTTCAACAGGATATCAAATGACCGTGCATTAAAACACATTAACGGTGTAAGTAAAGTTGCAGATGGGTTGATTGAAATAACCCGGAACGATCCCGCAAGAGAAAGGTGGTGTATAACAGTAAACAAATGCAGGAGACCTATGATATATTTGGTATTGGAGTGAAGGATGATGAATATTGTTTGTCAGAATAAAAAAAAAAAAACAATATGCGAAAGAAATGAACGGGGCGTTAGAAAGGTTGTTCATGAATTTGAGAAATTCGGTGTTTTCTATGTAAATCAAAAAAATGTGGTGTTTATATCGACGCCCCACTTCATATTACAGAGTCTTTATTGTTGACACACAAAACAGGAACTGATGTTATTAAGAATTTTGTTCAGGGCTGATTAATGACTACATCTCAGAAGTTTCATAAGTCTTTGAAACATATCAAAACGTTGACATTGGAGAATATTAATGGCAAAGTTCAACAGGCTAAAGAAGAAAAACCCAAATTAGCCAAAAATGTAGACATTTTTCATAAATTGCTGGTTGCTACAGTATCAGGTCGAGAAATATATCTGCAATCTATTCTCCAACACGGGCTCACTCTTGTTCCATTGTCTATTGGTGATTCCAAAGATTATCATCGTACGGCATGTAACAAGTCCGAATTCATTCGCATCTTGGCAGCTAAGGTAATAACATCTTCACCAGTTAATATTCACTATCATAGGACAACAACTCGTGCGGGCCTTGGGAAGAATACAGGATGCTCTTAATTTAGGGTGTATACAAACAGATACTCAGAGAAAGTTTTCCAGAACTTAAACGGCAATTCTTCTAGAGTAGATGTATTTGATCGATATTATATCTCCATCAAGTCGGCCACTCGAAAGAAAAGACAAGGAAAAGAAAGTGCTTCAGTTAGGTGAGTTCTTTCCCTTAATTATGACGTACCAATGGTAAAGAATTGGAACCAGTTCATAAGTATGTCAGAGAACAAAGCTAATTTGGCAGAGATATGATCTGAAAACTTGATTAGGAAAGGCAAACAAATGGAAGGGCACGAAATAATATCGGGTGGGTTTACTGAAGCAAAAGAAATTCAGTGTTCAACACAGAGAGATGTATTAATGCTAAAGTCGAATCACGAAGAAGGTGACACCAGATTAATTCTTCATGGGATTATGCTTGCCAAAGAGGTTTCAAATGTTTACTTGTTTTTGCCAACGACACAGATATTTTTGTGCTCTTGCTGCAGTTTGCTGACCAATTTCCAAAGGCAATATGGTTTTAAGCTGAACAAGAAGTCAACTTAGGTTTATTGCTATCCCTGATATTGTATTTCCTAATGAATTGAGATATGGTATCCCAGCCTTTCATACCACAGTAGTAGAAAATGGATCGATCTGGAACAACCTAGGACAGAAGAGAACAACTCACGAGCCCCTGGGAAATTGACCAACGTACACCGTGAGCCCACGGTCTTTTACGACCTCCATTTTAGGGGTGAATTTATTCCCTTTTATGAGCACTTTTTAGGGGGTGTATTCGTTCTCTTTTATGACCACATTTTAAGGGGTGACCTCGTTCCCTTTTATGAGCATATTTTCCAACCCCTACGAACACATAGAAGAGCAGATAACACATAAGAGTACGTAACACACAGCAGAACAGATAACACATAAGAGTACGTAACATAACAAGAGTGTACTCCTTCTCTTTTATGAGCATATTTTCCAGCCCCTATTCTGAACATAGCAGATAACACATAGAAGAGCAGATAACACATTGCACTACGTGACACACAGCAGAACAGATAACACATAAGAGTACGTAACATAACAAGGGTGTACTAGTTCTCTTTTATGAGCATATTTTTCAACCCCTATTTTAACATAGGAGATAACACATAAGATTACGAACACATAGAAGAGAAGATAACACATAACACTACGTAACACACAGCAGAACAGATAACACATAAGAGTACGTAACATAACAAGGGTGTACTCGTTCTCTTTTATGAGCATATTTTTCAACCCCTATTTTAACATAGGAGATAACACATAAGATTACGAACACATAGAAGAGAAGATAACACATAACACTACGTAACACACAGCAGAACAGATAACACATAAGAGTACGTAACATAACAAGGGTGTACTCGTTCTTAGGGATGCGCACGAGACAAGATTTGAGACTGTCTCGACTCGAAAATGTGTTGTAAAAGCGATGTCTCGACTCGAAAAATATATATTTTTGTATTGGAAGAGTTGTGTCTCGACTCGAATTTTGTCAGGAAAATTCTGTCTCGACTCGACTCGAACGCATCCCTACTCGTTCTCTTTTATGAGCATATTTTTCAACCCCTATTTTAACATAGGAGATAACACATAAGATTACGAACACATAGAAGAGAAGATAACACATAACACTACGTAACACACAGCAGAACAGATAACACATAAGAGAACGTAACATAACAAGGGTGTACTCGTTCTCTTTTATGAGCATATTTTTCAACCCCTATTTTAACATAGGAGATAACACATAAGATTACGAACACATAGAAGAGCTGATAACACATAGCACTATTTTAAAATAGCAGAACATAAGACTACGTAACATAGCAAGGGTGGACTCGTTCTCTTTTATGAGCATATTTTCCAACCCCTACGAACACATAGCAGAGGTGTATTCGTTTTGAACCCCTTAGCATAAGACTATGTAACATAGCAGTTACGAACACCTAGTAGAGCAGATAATAAACACAACAACCTCCATTTTAGGGGTGAATTTATTCCCTTTTATGAGCATATTTTCCAACCCCTATTATAACATAGCACAGATTACATAGCAGATCTAATACAAGAGTATGGCGTATTTACCATAACAGAGACTACGAAACATAGCGGACATAGCACAGGGGATGTATTCATTTTCTCCACCCCTAATTGAACATAGCAGAAATTACACTGAGACTACGTAACACACAACAACCTCCATTTTAGGGGTGGACTCGTTCTCTTTTATAATTACTTTTCCAACCCCTATTTTACCATAGCAGAAATTACATAAGATATTTTAAGACAATGTAACATAGCGATTCGATACGCTCTTTGAACCGATTTGGATGAAACTCGGCATATGGGGGTTTTCGGACATGCTGATTACGAATATCATACTTATTTTTACCTGGGTCTTATAGTTTATGTGGGATACGCCCTTTGTATGACACTTAAAAACCCAATAACTCGAAAACGAAGCAACGTATTGAGGTGGTGTTTCCACATTTAGCAATAGGTCATCAGGTACTACATGTCCCAAAATTAGTGGTCATCGAGGTCAAAGGTCAAAATACTTAAAACCCAATAACTCGAAAACGAAGCAACGTATTGAGGTGCTGTTTCCAAATCTAGTAATAGGTCATCAACTAGTGCAAGTTCCAAAATAGTGACCATCGACGTCAAAGGTCAAAGTACTTAAAACCTAATACCTCGAAAACGGAGCCACATATTGAGATGCTCTTTCCACATTTAGTAATTGGTCATCAAATACTACAAGTTCCAAAAATAATGACCATCGAGGTCAAAGGTCAAAATACTTAAAACCCAATAACTCGAAAACGAAGCAACGTATTGAGGTGGTGTTTCCACATTTAGCAATAGGTCATCAACTACTACATGTTCCAAAATACTGACCATCGAGGTCAAAGGTCAAAGTACTTAAAACCTAATAACTCGAAAACGGAGCAACGTATTGAGGTGCTGTTTCCAAATCTAGTAATAGATCATCAACTACTACAAGTTCCAAAATAATGACGATCGAGGTCAAAGGTCAATATACTTAAAACCTAATAACTCGAAAACGGAGCAATGTATTGAAGTGCTGTTTCCAAATCTGGTAATAGATCATCAACTACTACAAGTTCCGAAATAATGACCGTCGAGGTCAAAGGTCAAAATACTTAAAACCTAATAGTTTGTAAACGGAGCCACATATTGAGATGGTGTTTCCACATTTAGTAATTGGTCATCAACCAGTGCAAGTTCCAAAATAATGATCATCGAGGTCAAAGGTCAAAATATTTAAACGCAAATAACTCTTAAACAGAGTAACGTATTGAGGTGCTGTTTCCAAATCTAGTAATACGTCATCAACTATTTCATGTTCCAAAAGTGCTGACTATCGAGGTCAAAGGTCAAATATTTAAGCTTTAATAACTTTAAACAAAGCCTGTGTGACCTATTCAGTTTTGTACCAAGCAGAGAGAAGTGAAGAAGGAATAAATTTGAGTGGCTTATTTACTTTTGTATTAATGAGAAAGAAATCAAAGGAACACAATTTTATCTAGCGCAGACTTTCTGTACCTTTTTGGGCTATTCAAATGGATTAACAAGAAAGAAAGCCAAGATATGCCATATTAACTAGCTATGTATTATTTAAGCAAAACGAAGGGCTACATTTGAGAAAACGAACATGGACCATTTTACTCAAATTTGGATGGAGTATTTATCTTTGTATGAACCAAAAAAATGAAGAAGGTTCAATATTTCTATACAATTTTGTACTACCCAAATAAACAAAATTTTATTTTTGTACCAATCACAAGAAAATCAAAGAAGGGTCATTTTATACCTTTTTGTGCTATTTAAATAATAGAGGGAACAAATTTCAGTGGTCTATTTTATTTTTGTACCAATCAGAAGAAAAGCAAAGATATGCCATTTTAACTAGCTGAGAATTTTAAATCATCTTGTATTATTTAAACAAACGAAAGGATACATTTTGTACCAACGAAAAATGCCATTTTATACCATTTTGTATTACTCCAATAAACGAAGGAATACCAGAAAAAATAAGTGAAGAATGAATAAAATTTAGGTGGATTATTTTCTTTTGTACCAACTGGAAAAGAGAAGAGCTAATTTAACTAGCTCATTATGTACTGTTTAAACAAACGAAAATTGACCATTATGAAACTTTTGAAATACTGAAATGTTCTATTTTTGTATCAATCAGAAAAACCCGAAGAAGGATCATTTTAACAAGTTCATAATTTCTGTAACGAAAGAATAATTTCGATGTTCTACTTTTTATACCAACGAGAAAAAATGAACTAGCTGAATATTTTATATCATACGAAAGAATAAATTTAAGTGACCTATTCAATTTTGTATCAATGAGAAATACCATTTTAAATAGCTCAGAATTTGAGTGGTCTATTTAGTTTTGTACCAACCTAAGAAGAAGGGCGAAGAAGGACTATTTTATAATTTTACTACTCAAATAAACAATGGAGTATTTAGTTTTGTACCACCGAGAAAAACAAAGAAATTGCACCATTTTGGAGTATTCAAATAAACAAAGGACTTATAATTTGTGTCAACACAAAATCAATTAAACGAAGTAATGCATTTGAGTGAGCTATTTAATTTGAAAAACCGAAGCAGGATCATCTTATACCATTTTGTATTATTTCAACAAACAAAGGAATAAATTTATATTAACCAGAAAAAGCAAAAAAAGGACCATTTTAACTAGCTGCGAATTTTATATTATTTTAAACTAGTCTAATAAACGAAGGCATAAATATGAGTGAGCTGTTTAGCTTTGTACGAACCAGAAAAAAGTGAAGAAGACCCATTTTAACTAACTGAGAATTTCTGTGCCTTTTTGTACTATTTAAACAAACGATTAGATAAATTTGAGTGACCTGTTTTTTGTACTAACCAGAAAAATCGAAGGTCAAAGTACTAACCAGAAAAATCGAATACCTTTATACTAGCTCAATGAACGAAAGAACAAATTTGGGTGTTCTACTTTCTTATACCAAACAAAGAAGAACCATTTTAACTTGCTGAGTATTTTATACCATTTTGTACTACTCAAATAAACGAAAGAAAAAGCGAAAAGAGTCCTTTTTAACTAGCACAGAATTTCTGTAACGCAAAAATTAATTTGGATGGAGTAACAAGAAAGAAAGCAAAGATATGCCATATTAACTATTTAAATAAACGAAGGGATAAATTTAAGTGATCTATTCCATTTTGTACCAAGGAGAAATGCCATTTTTATCTAGCTTAGAATTTCTAGTGCATGTTGTATTATTTAAACAAAACGAAGGGCTAAATTTGAGAAAGCGGACATGAACCATTTTACTCAAATTTGGGTGGAGTATTTAGCTTTGTATGAACCAGAAAAAAGTGAAGAAGGACCATTTTAACTAACTCAGATCTTTATACCATTTTGTACTACTTTTTGTACCAATCAGAAGAAAATCAAAGAAGGGTCATTTTAACTAGCCAAGCAGAAAAAAGGAAAGAATTAACACTTTGTACTAATCAAGTAAACGAAGGTATAAATTTGTACTAACCAGAAAAGGAGAAGAAGGATCAGCATTCTATACTTTTTGTGCCATTTATTGGGGTGTCCTATTTCCTTTTATACCAACGAGAACCATTTTTACCTGGCTTAGAATTTTATGCCTTTTTGTAAAACTTGTATCAAACCGAAAAAAGCAAGGAAATACCATTTTAAATAGCTCAGCATGTTACAGCTTTTTGTGTTTTTGGTCTACCCAATTTCTTGACCATGTTGTACTATTTAAACAAACGAAGGAATAAATTTGCGTGACCTATTCACTTTTATAGCAAGCAGAAAAAGGAAAGAATAAATTTGAGAGGCTTAAGCAAAGAAGGTCAATTTATACCTTTTTGTGCTATTAAATTTGAGTGGCCTATTGAAGAATGAATAAATTTTGTTTGCAATTAAAAAAGCGGAGAAGATCTACTTTCTGTACAAACCAGAGAAAAACAAAGAAAGACCATATTCTGCTACTCAAACGAAGGAAGGAATAAATTTGTCTAACCTATTCACTTTTATAGCAAAGCCCCTTTTAGTTTTATACCAACCATGAAGGTCCATTATACCATTTTGTATTACTCTATTTCATTTTTGTAACAATTAGAAGAAAACAGCTCAGAATTTTATACCTTTGTGGTGTTACATTTTGTATATTTTTGTCATCCAGAGAACAATTTAAATTGACTCTCCCTGACAATTCAGTTGCCAGAGTCCAATGTTAGTTATCTATTAAATTCTTAATATTACAGTACTACAAATTGATCCAGTTAACAGTTCAAGTTCTATTCTTACACAATCAAATGCATATGATACAGTGGGCTCAGTGTTCATTTACAGAATTAAATAATTGTTTATCTTTCTCTAAAAACAATTCTACTATTTTGTTAATATAATATTCACACTCTATAATGTATTCATATACCAGATTAAATTTTTTCTCCAAAGTATAAGTGTTCTTAATATTACCACCTTTAAAATGCTTCTTTATATAAAGTTTATAGATTTTCTCTCTCATTTCACGTTTAATTAAGATCGTCCACACCTTTTGCAATAATTCGTAATCATACTGCAGCAAACAGTTGTGATCTTTTTCATTTTCATTATGTTTAAAATATGCTTCACATAATAATACTGAATTTGGTGTATACTCATTAAATAATTGTATAACACATGTATCACTAATACTTTCACTAGTACACTCGCACTCATTAGCTTCCAGTTCAAAACAGGTAATATTTGAAACACTAATCCGGGAATATTTCACTTTCCGGGAGTATTTCATCATTATATCTATTATAGCGTCTAAAATAATACACATCTATTTCCTGTGTTGGATATATGATTATCACTTTATCACGTAATTCATCTGGCAAATCGGGGTCAGACGGGTGAATTAACAGTATAGGTTTTTCGTTTTCACGGTGAATTTCTTTTTCTCTAGGTGAAACATAAACAATTTCTATGCTAGTCATTTTTTCTGCTCTTCAGCAAAAACCAATCAAATAAATAATTTTATATATCTACAATAAAAACATTCTATGCATTCTCCGTGTTTAATAATATGTTTTCAAGGCAATATAACATCATGATGTATGTTCTATTATTTTCCAAATATACTCCATAAACTTATATTCCATTATAATAAAATACATAAATGCAAAAATATATATTTGTCTTTTTAAACTTAGACGAGGAAGGAAAGTCTAAAAAAATAATTGAATCGTTGAGCAATAGGCAGTATACTAGCAATACAACTGTTAGGTAACGCATTCGTAACGTTGTTTAAATATCTGCAGCAACATGGAACTTTGAAAACTTCTCTTACTTTGATATAATCTCTTCTTCTGCTGTGATTCAAAATGGACAAGTATGCTGTTATGATTTGTCGTCATTCATCAGTTTTCTTTAGAACGTTTTAGTCTCTTAATAACGGTAATTGCTATGTAGTCTGTTCTAAAGAATTAAGTTAAAATTCAATGTATAACGCAACTCTGGTTGGTTAAATCTTAAGTTCAAATATGTAGTTAATGACCAGAAAAATTGAGACTTCAGTGTAACACTACAAAGGTATAAAATTCTGAGCTGTTTTCTTCTAATTGTTACAAAAATGAAATAGAGTAATACAAAATGGTATAATGGACCTTCATGGTTGGTATAAAACTAAAAGGGGCTTTGCTATAAAAGTGAATAGGTTAGACAAATTTATTCCTTCCTTCGTTTGAGTAGCAGAATATGGTCTTTCTTTGTTTTTCTCTGGTTTGTACAGAAAGTAGATCTTCTCCGCTTTTTTAATTGCAAACAAAATTTATTCATTCTTCAATAGGCCACTCAAATTTAATAGCACAAAAAGGTATAAATTGACCTTCTTTGCTTAAGCCTCTCAAATTTATTCTTTCCTTTTCTGCTTGCTATAAAAGTGAATAGGTCACACAAATTTATTCCTTCGTTTGTTTAAATAGTACAACATGGTCAAGAAATTGGGTAGACCAAAAACACAAAAAGCTGTAACATGCTGAGCTATTTAAAATGGTATTTCCTTGCTTTTTTCGGTTTGATACAAATTTTACAAAAAGGCATAAAATTCTAAGCCAGGTAAAAATGGTTCTCGTTGGTATAAAAGGAAATAGGACACCCCAATAAATGGCACAAAAAGTATAGAATGCTGATCCTTCTTCTCCTTTTCTGGTTAGTACAAATTTATACCTTCGTTTACTTGATTAGTACAAAGTGTTAATTCTTTCCTTTTTTCTGCTTGGCTAGTTAAAATGACCCTTCTTTGATTTTCTTCTGATTGGTACAAAAAGTAGTACAAAATGGTATAAAGATCTGAGTTAGTTAAAATGGTCCTTCTTCACTTTTTTCTGGTTCATACAAAGCTAAATACTCCACCCAAATTTGAGTAAAATGGTTCATGTCCGCTTTCTCAAATTTAGCCCTTCGTTTTGTTTAAATAATACAACATGCACTAGAAATTCTAAGCTAGATAAAAATGGCATTTCTCCTTGGTACAAAATGGAATAGATCACTTAAATTTATCCCTTCGTTTATTTAAATAGTTAATATGGCATATCTTTGCTTTCTTTCTTGTTACTCCATCCAAATTAATTTTTGCGTTACAGAAATTCTGTGCTAGTTAAAAAGGACTCTTTTCGCTTTTTCTTTCGTTTATTTGAGTAGTACAAAATGGTATAAAATACTCAGCAAGTTAAAATGGTTCTTCTTTGTTTGGTATAAAAAAGTAGAACACCCAAATTTGTTCTTTCGTTCATTGAGCTAGTATAAAGGTATTCGATTTTTCTGGTTAGTACTTTGACCTTCGATTTTTCTGGTTAGTACAAAAAACAGGTCACTCAAATTTATCTAATCGTTTGTTTAAATAGTACAAAAAGGCACAGAAATTCTCAGTTAGTTAAAATGGGTCTTCTTCACTTTTTTCTGGTTCGTACAAAGCTAAACAGCTCACTCATATTTATGCCTTCGTTTATTAGACTAGTTTAAAATAATATAAAATTCGCAGCTAGTTAAAATGGTCCTTTTTTTGCTTTTTCTGGTTAATATAAATTTATTCCTTTGTTTGTTGAAATAATACAAAATGGTATAAGATGATCCTGCTTCGGTTTTTCAAATTAAATAGCTCACTCAAATGCATTACTTCGTTTAATTGATTTTGTGTTGACACAAATTATAAGTCCTTTGTTTATTTGAATACTCCAAAATGGTGCAATTTCTGTTTTTCTCGGTGGTACAAAACTAAATACTCCATTGTTTATTTGAGTAGTAAAATTATAAAATAGTCCTTCTTCGCCCTTCTTCTTAGGTTGGTACAAAACTAAATAGACCACTCAAATTCTGAGCTATTTAAAATGGTATTTCTCATTGATACAAAATTGAATAGGTCACTTAAATTTATTCTTTCGTATGATATAAAATATTCAGCTAGTTCATTTTTTCTCGTTGGTATAAAAAGTAGAACATCGAAATTATTCTTTCGTTACAGAAATTATGAACTTGTTAAAATGATCCTTCTTCGGGTTTTTCTGATTGATACAAAAATAGAACATTTCAGTATTTCAAAAGTTTCATAATGGTCAATTTTCGTTTGTTTAAACAGTACATAATGAGCTAGTTAAATTAGCTCTTCTTCTCTTTTCCAGTTGGTACAAAAGAAAATAATCCACCTAAATTTTATTCATTCTTCACTTATTTTTTCTGGTATTCCTTCGTTTATTGGAGTAATACAAAATGGTATAAAATGGCATTTTTCGTTGGTACAAAATTTATCCTTTCGTTTGTTTAAATAATACAAGATGATTTAAAATTCTCAGCTAGTTAAAATGGCATATCTTTGCTTTTCTTCTGATTGGTACAAAAATAAAATAGACCACTGAAATTTGTTCCCTCTATTATTTAAATAGCACAAAAAGGTATAAAATGACACTTCTTTGATTTTCTTGTGATTGGTACAAAAATAAAATTTCGTTTATTTGGGTAGTACAAAATTGTATAGAAATATTGAACCTTCTTCATTTTTTTGGTTCATACAAAGATAAATACTCCATCCAAATTTGAGTAAAATGGTCCATGTTCGTTTTCTCAAATGTAGCCCTTCGTTTTGCTTAAATAATACATAGCTAGTTAATATGGCATATCTTGGCTTTCTTTCTTGTTAATCCATTTGAATAGCCCAAAAAGGTACAGAAAGTCTGCGCTAGATAAAATTGTGTTCCTTTGATTTCTTTCTCATTAATACAAAAGTAAATAAGCCACTCAAATTTATTCCTTCTTCACTTCTCTCTGCTGGGTACAAAACTGAATAGGTCACACAGGCTTTGTTTAAAGTTATTAAAGCTTAAATATTTGACCTTTGACCTCGATAGTCAGCACTTTTGGAACATGTAATAGTTGATGACGTATTACTAGATTTGGAAACAGCACCTCAATACGTTACTCTGTTTAAGAGTTATTTGCGTTTAAATATTTTGACCTTTGACCTCGATGATCATTATTTTGGAACTTGCACTGGTTGATGACCAATTACTAAATGTGGAAACACCATCTCAATATGTGGCTCCGTTTACAAACTATTAGGTTTTAAGTATTTTGACCTTTGACCTCGACGGTCATTATTTTGGAACTTGTAGTAGTTGATGATCTATTACTAGATTTGGAAACAGCACCTCAATACATTGCTCCGTTTTCGAGTTATTAGGTTTTAAGTATATTGACCTTTGACCTCGATGGTCATTATTTTGGAACTTGTAGTAGTTGATGATCTATTACTAGATTTGGAAACAGCACTTCAATACGTTGCTCCGTTTTCGAGTTATTAGGTTTTAAGTACTTTGACCTTTGACCTCGATGGTCAGTATTTTGGAACATGTAGTAGTTGATGACCTATTGCTAAATGTGGAAACACCACCTCAATACGTTGCTTCGTTTTCGAGTTATTGGGTTTTAAGTATTTTGACCTTTGACCTCGATGGTCATTATTTTTGGAACTTGTAGTATTTGATGACCAATTACTAAATGTGGAAAGAGCATCTCAATATGTGGCTCCGTTTTCGAGGTATTAGGTTTTAAGTACTTTGACCTTTGACCTCGATGGTCACTATTTTGGAACTTGCACTAGTTGATGACCTATTACTAGATTTGGAAACAGCACCTCAATACGTTGCTTCGTTTTCGAGTTATTGGGTTTTAAGTATTTTGACCTTTGACCTCGATGACCACTAATTTTGGGACACGTAGTACCTGATGACCTATTGCTAAATGTGGAAACACCACCTCAATACGTTGCTTCGTTTTCGAGTTATTGGGTTTTTAAGTGTCATACAAAGGGCGTATCCCACATAAACTATAAGACCCAGGTAAAAATAAGTATGATATCCGTAATCAGCATGTCCGAAAACCCCCATATGCCGAGTTTCATCCAAATCGGTTCAAAGAGCGTATCGAATCGCTATGTTACATTGTCTTAAAATATCTTATGTAATTTCTGCTATGGTAAAATAGGGGTTGGAAAAGTAATTATAAAAGAGAACGAGTCCACCCCTAAAATGGAGGTTGTTGTGTGTTATGTAGTCTCAGTGTAATTTCTGCTATGTTCAATTAGGGGTGGAGAAAATGAATACATCCCCTGTGCTATGTCCGCTATGTTTCGTAGTCTCTGTTATGGTAAATACGCCATACTCTTGTATTAGATCTGCTATGTAATCTGTGCTATGTTATAATAGGGGTTGGAAAATATGCTCATAAAAGGGAATGAATACACCCCCTAAAATGGAGGTGGTTGTGTTTATTATCTGCTCTGCTGTGTGTTACATAGTCTTATGCTAAAGGGTTGAAAACAAATAAACCTCTGCTATGTGTTCGTAGGGGTTGGAAAATATGCTCATAAAAGAGAACGAGTACACCCCTAAAATGCTGTGTGTTCATAGTCTCAGTGTAATTTATACTATGTTAAAATAGGGGTTGGAAAATAAGCCATGCTCTTTTATTAGCTGTGCTATGTATTATCTTTTCTGCTGTGTGTTCATAGTCTCAGTGTAATTTCTGCTATGTTAAAATAGGGGTGGAAAACTATGCTCATGAAAGAGAATGAATACACCCTTGTTATGTTTCGTAGTCTCTGTCTGATGTGCTATGTTCAAATAGGTGTTGGAAAATATGCTCATAAAAGACAACGAGTACACCCTTGTTATGTTACGTACTCTTATGTGTTATCTGCTATGTTAAAATAGTGCTATGTGTTATCTGCTCTTCTATGTGTTATCTGCTATGTTCAGAATAGGGGTTGGAAAATATGCTCATAAAAGAGAACGAGTACACCCTTGTTATGTTACGTACTGTTATGTGTTATCTGTTGTGCTGTGTGTTACGTACTCTTATGTGTTATCTGCTCTGCTATGTGTTCGTAGGGGTTGGAAAATATGCTCATAAAAGGGAACGAGTTCACCCCTTAAAATTTGGTCATAAAAGAGAACGAATACACCCCCTAAAAAGTGCTCATAAAAGGGAATAAATTCACCCCTAAAATGGAGGTCGGAAAAGACCGTGGGCTCACGGTGTACGTTGGTCAATTTCCCAGGGGCTCGTGAGTTGTTCTCTTCTGTCCTAGGTTGTTCCAGACCGATCCATTTTCTACTACTTACCACTACAGGCTGTGATACTGTTTGTCATTTCTATGGCATTGGGAAAAAAGATTGCATGGCATGTTTCCAAGAACTGGCCTATTCCTGACCTGTTTCTCCTTGATGGTTTGGGAAAAGATGGACTGACCGAAGACACTACGCAAAGCGGAGGAGTTTGTCTGTCACCTATACCTTCCATCATCACCGCTTCTGAACAAAAATTAAGTCAGACGCCATGTTTTTAGGAAAGGAAGTAAAGATCTCGAAGCTCTTACACCAACTACTGATGATACTCTACACTACCATATCCAGCGAGCTTACAACCAAACATTTGTCTGCATGGGCGGCGATTAGGGGGGGCAAAGGGGGGCAGTTGCCCACGCACTTTTTTGAAGTAACCAATTAATTTATATAGTTTCATTTGGAAATGTAACGATTTTGTATGTGTTACTGATTAATAGGAAAAAATGCTGCCATATAATATTTGCTGTTGCGTGAATACGTATTGGTTGTCTTCCCGTGGAGTAAAGAAAGCTACAGTAATTGCGTTTTAATCGCCACAGAAAATAACCCCAGAAAATAACCTATTGGAGTACAATTTCAGCATACTTTCATTTCTTCTTACAAGGGCTCGATATGTTTGTGAGCCGCTTTGAAGCTAATCGAAAGAACATTATGCAAAAAAGTAGGGCCTATTTCACAAGTTATTCTTTAATTGCACAAAAATTGACAGTTCCTAAAATGAGTTTTCTTCTTTCTAAGGTAAGGAATATCGATTAAAAAGAGCGTGATAAGAAACAACTTCTACCTTTTCCATTGTTTTGTAGTGTAATATACGAGTGAAGTGTTGTGTTTAAGGATGTACGAGTGTATATACAATAAAATTTAGTAAATTGAACATAATTCTAGGTTTTAAGTTTATTTTGTATAACTGAAGTGTGGATTGATTCTAAGTATTGTTGTGTTTTGATGTGTTCCAAGAAAGTGAAAACTGCACCTACTGGCAACGAACATATTTTAAGAAGTTGCAAAAGCAAATATTTCTTTAAATGTCGTAGCATATGCTTGTAGTATTTACTGCCTTTCATTTTCTAAGAGTAATAACATTCATTTAATAGCATGTGTGGAATTAAATATTAAGTTTTTCATTAATCCTCAGTTTCAATATAACTTTTGCAAAACAAGCATCATTATTCATTACTATGATTAATATTATCCTTTCTATTTATTTGTTTTGCGAATTTATTAAATAATCTGATCACACAATTTTCCAGACAGAATTTTAAGATGTTCATGAGCATGAACTCTTCTTACACTTTCGTTGTTTAAGAGTACAAAGGGCTAGTATCTACTTGCGTTGTTCTTCTCAATTTACTTAATAAACTATTATATACGATATACGGTATTTTAACTGAAAATATAGTATCCTATTAGTTATACAACCTTTCGTCAAACAAAATGTTAGAAACAACCAGGAAAACTAACATTTATATACAAATATTCAGATCATGTCTTGCCCCCTCACTTTTAACGTCCAACCGCCGCCACTGTTTGTCTGGCTGATATCTGATGCTGTCCAGCAACAACTGCCATAGGTGACCACCAGTGGATGGAAACTGCAAGACGGTGAACTGAAACAGGTCCTTACAACAAAGTTCTCGTACCACCAAATTACGATGAACTCGTGACATGCAAGTGGTTATGATGATCTTGATGCAGATTCTGATATATAATTTTTCATGGCAATTACCAAATGAAACTATTCTTGTTTTGCATTATATTTTTTGTTATTGTCTGTTTAAAACCGGTGTTGTTTCATAATTATTTGTTATTTATTTGCATCATTTAAAACTTTTACGAATTATTATACACGCTGCTGAAGTATTCATTTTGCATTTCTTCACTTCAGTTTCCAAGAAAGAACCAATGGCTAACATTTTGGTTTTGTCGCCCACAATATCTTGTTTCACATGCTTTTTGCTTCTTTTTAAACATCTTCATTGAATTTTGCATCCCTTAAAACATATTGTTTGATATCAAACTTGACTAGATTAATGAGTAAAAATACGACGGCCATTTTGAAAATTCTTGGTCGCCATATTGAAAATATATTTTATGCGTCCTAGTATCACATTTTTAATAATTCGTCCTAACTTATACAGCCTCATATCATACAAACATATACTAAATATGCTTATATTGAGCGTCTTTCATGTATATTTACGGATAAAGTAGTGTATTTCTGACAACTGCCATCAATTTACAAAATGGCGGCTCCTGACGTAATTTTAGAAATTCAAGAATGGCAACAAGCCGTTTCATGTTCCCTAGGGACCAATAAATCAAAATATTTCAGTTGCCACTTGGTAACATGTTGTATCCCCTAAGCCCCCAATTACTCGATTTCGCCGCTAGAATATTATATATATATAGTTTGCAATTTAAATAAACCTTAAATTTTGTTACTTTGCTTATTCTTTGTGTTATTAGCAACGTCGTACACAATTGAAAAACATGCATCGTATCTTTCGCTAAGCTGTTTCAGTAGTATGTGACGCAGACCTTTTCTACTGTATCGACCGGTGGCATATTTGCGGATACCAAACCTTTCAGATATCCTCTGATCCGATTGGCCGATACAGATACGATATCACGAGTCATGACCTACATATAGCACAAAGTAAACGCCCGATTCTGCGGCCCTAGTACCCAAGTGAGCTAGCGCAACATGCTAGTAACGAAAATCGTTTTTGGCGTGGGTTCAAACCCTGTCTAAGGAAAGTTTTCTTTATTATTTCTAAAAATTTTTGTAACGCTTCTTTCGTTAAAATAAGATTAAAAATAATATTCAAATAGTGATTTAAAGATTATTTTTTAAAATTTTCATTAAGCTTCTTTCATTAAAATAAGTTTGCCCTTGTACTATACAGATCCATGGCAAAAGTAGTAATAGTAGTAGTAGTAGTAGTAGTAAAAGTAGTAGTAGCAGTATTAGTATCAGTATTATCATTAGTATTATTATTATTATTATTAGTAGTAGTAGTAGTAGGAACGGGTTAGAAGCCCTGCAGAGATTGGTTGGGTTCTATTCTCGACATCAAATTGGCAAGAATACTGAAACGTTTGGGATCGTCAAAAATGCCGACTGGTGACGTACAAACATGGTGGTCTTCGTTTTAAGCGCAGGAGTTGCAGACCGGAATTCAATCCCAAATTTCGACTAGTTAGAATCGTCGCATGAGCGAAAAGAAGTGTTTCCCGTAATCAGCTAGCTCTGACGTTTTTAGAGCAATAAAACAAATCAGTTGAAATGTCCATTGAGGACTCAGAGGGTATTCACTATATTATCAACATTACAGATTTTTTAAAAACAAATATAGAACTCCTTTATTTTGAATCAAATATGGTCTATTATACTCGTACCAAATTTCATATAAGTAAGTCCCCACGTTAAGCGGTTTGCATATCCAGACTCATAACTACGAAAATATTTATGATCACTTCAATCCTAATCATTTCACAGATTCAACCTGTTGTATATAAATTATTACGACGTAAAGTCGAATGTAATTTATACGAAAAAGACTCATGCATTGCAAGACCTGTAACGTCCGAATACCCACCACAAACTGATAGTCGTACCGACATAAACAAAAGCGAGTGTGGAGCAGAAAACCACTTTATAAAAAAGTCAAAAGAGACACTGTGATGGGATGTGAAATTGTCGAGCGATTTGAGTGAATAATCTGACAACCAGAAGTTTGTGTGTTCAAACCCTGTAAGTAGAATTCGTCTTTTTTAAAGTGTTCCTATTTTCATCAAGGACTGAGAACATTTCTTTGAATAAGTCTTTGGCAACTACTTTTCTTTCAAATTCGATTAGAACGGAACATTATATGAATTGCAAATCTAAAATCCATAGCTGAAAACAAAATATGTACAATATTTAGTATGTTCAATATTTCATTATAATCCATTGATTTGTAATGAAAAACTATTTATAAGCATTGGTGATTTCCGAATATTCTTCCCGGGGGATTGTCAATATATGAAGGATGGAAAACACCCGAAACAGCTATTAGTCCGCTTTGAGCATGATCAAAAATATGACTTCGAAGGGGAAAATTTTTATGTCGACAGTGTCTCAAATTCTCCCTCAGGTCACCCCCTGAAATCATCATTGTTTCAAAGGTTTTCTTAACAAATAGAATATTACATTCATTTCTCGTTTCACGTTTTGAAATGGCAAAATCGTAACTTAAAGAGAATTATAATACGTACAAGAATAAAGAATTATAGAAATGATGAAGTAAATATTATCGTGTAAGTTATCGACTTCTAGTCGGATTAAAACTCGAATATTCGTGTGGATTGCACTTTAAAGCAAATCCTCTCTATATATATCTTACTGGAAAGGCATGTTTAACTCCAATTACTTAATCAATATTTTTAATAATATATTTTTATCGTAATATTTTTACTATTCAATGTTGTATACACTTCATTTAGCAAGGAAGCTCTCGGAAATGTATTATTATCAAATAAATTTCATTTAGTTTACGTAAATGCTGCATCGCCTCATTTTAAACTTCGTGCTTTAACTAATAATAATAATAATAATAATAATAATAATAATAATAATAATAATAATAATAATAATAATAATAGTATTATTAATAATAAAATCATAGTCGTTATCTTTATCGGAATTTCTGACGTAGTCAATAAATGAATTCCACGACGTCCCTATTCGAAGTTCTATTTAATCGAATCCGATAGAAACACAAAGAAAAACTTCGAGAAAAGGCAAAAGACAAATCTTACTTTGAGGACTCGAACTAACCTTTAAGAGGATCTACGCGCAAGCGCTTTAGACCATTTTTTCTTTTCTTTAAGTTAACTGATTCACCGAACGGATCTCAGTAACTTGTCTCTATCTTCTACTCGGTATACACATTTTACAGTTATTTTCAATAACCATGAACGACAGGGACACAAACACAAAAACATTAAAGACAGTTAAAATTCTCCGAGCGGAAATTGAACCCGGGACGCCGTACATCAAAGGCACACGTGCTAGCCACTAGACCGGCAGGGAGAGCAAATGAAATGAATTTTGTAGTGTCTGAAGTTTAAGCCAATTTTACCCTGACGTAATATGTCAATTGATCGTATGTTTATGTTCACCGTATTTGTTACTTTGAGGAATGATGTATGTTATTGATATAGGTTCTATTACATATTCGTCCATAAATATTATATAAAATATAAGAATTATTCATGATTTGTCATGGAAATTCACTGGTGAATGCACAGTAGACAAAGAATGCAATTTGGAGAGTTTAACAGGGATGATATCTTTCGCCAACATTGTTTAATATTTATCTAGAAGAGATACCGAAGAGGAATCTACATAATTGAGATATTCTTTCGTTAGGAGGTAAAATGATTAGGAGTATACGGTTTGGGGATGATATGGCTGTTGTTGCAGAATATGAAAAGAAAGTCAATAAGATGTTGAAAACTTGAGAGGAGTTTGTGAAGAATATAGGATGAAAATAAATGTTAGAAAGACAAAATCCATGGTGATTGGAACGAAGTGATCGGTGTCAAATATAGAAGTAGGAGGGGAGAAAATACAAGTGAGTAGTTTTGTTTGACAAGTAATACTTCCCTACTGTAACACTCCGATTATGATAAAATTTGTCAGGTAGATACTGCACATAAAATAAACAAATATGTGTTTATTTATTTTCTACAGAAAAACGGTTTTAGAGGCGAACGCTCCCACCCACAATTTTGGAAGTTGACGCCCGAAAATCAAGATGATGTGCACCGAAGTGGATGAAATTTTGCACAGATATTGTAGACCTAAAATTAGGGAATACATGTTTCGTATTCTCCTAAATAAAACGGCTGGGTAGGGCAATGATCCCTCCGAAAATTTGATCATGAAACATCAGGAATGCTAACAGTAGTATGTCAGAAGTGCTTAAAGGATATGAAGAACTGGAACGAAATTTTGTTGTAGTGACAATACGCAAAAAAATTAACGAATACGGATTTTTATTTTCTGCGGAATAACGGTTTTAGGGGGCAAAAGCACTCACCCAAAGTTTTGAAATTTGACGGCCGAAAGGCAATAGGAAGTGGACCGAAGTCAATAAAACTGTGCACAGATATTGTAGACGTAAAATGAGGGAATTCTGTTTCGAATTTTCCTTAAAAAAAGGAGTTAGGCGGGACACAGACCTTCTAAACCGTTATTACGAAATATCAAAAGTGCAATTCGGAGGGACCTTGGCCCTATGTAATATGCCATTACAGTCTAATGAGATTATGTTTTTAATAGGAGGGTGCCCGAAATTTTTTGCACCGACTGTACCTGACGTTTAACAAAAAAATTTCTGGCTGTTCATATAATTCGTAATTTTATTTGTTATTCTATTTCAAATTAACATGGAAAACTGTAAAAAATTCATTAGGAATTATAGTTTTGGGAATCAATGCCTTTATTTATATTTTAAATTAGTTATAAATCTTGTGTATGGATGTGTAAATGGATTATTACAATTTTTACGGTGTCAGTGCTATCCGAAAATATAGATCCACTATTGGACGGAACTTTCCAGATCAAATAACCAATCTAAAATTCGACAGAATTTTCAGGACCACCCTTCACCTCTCTTTTAGATACCTAGGTCCTTCTAAAATCTAGTTTGATCCAGATTTTACCAAATTTTATTCGTTTCAAAGCCCCACCATCAAAAATGCTTTGTTTTGATTGGATGATAAACCCACGCTATGATATTAGGGCGCAATTATTCCATTCCATACCGGGAAATTTTACTGACAACAGCCAGATTCGGATCTTCTCGATCATAAAGTTGAAAAAGGATTAGAAAAGCTGCAAACAAGGTAATATTTGGGAGTTTTTTAACATCTAAAATCTCTGGAAGTCTCGAGGAGCCATGAACTGTTAAATTTCATAGTCAAAACTGGACTAAAAAAGGCTGAAATAGTAAGGGCAATATAGTGACGCCATGTTTTCATCCACCGATCGTTATGGACAGGATTCCGAAGTAGTATGATTTCTGTTTTCTTTCCTAAAACCGGTTCAGAAGATCAGTGTTTCCCCTTATATTTTCACCTCCAATTTTCCTGATAATTGAGGGTTACAAGACCTGTCCATATATAGATTTGTTTATGTAGAAAGTGAGTGATTTCTTTTTTACATACATGGCGGTATTTAATTTTGTGGTAGTTAGAATAGTAATCACAATGCACGTGTGAATTATCAGTAAGGGCTCCTATCTGACTCCCAAATTGGGAGTACGGCTTCCAGCGGGATGAGTTGAACATGTAGTTTGTTCCGGGTTCCTGCCCCTTCAGGGCAGGGGTCCTATTGTTAGCTAAGACTTCGATATGTCCCCTCAGGGCATTAATTAAACACTCAAGAATGTGATTTAGTAAATACAAGGGCCAGTTGGCCCTGTTCCTTTCTTTCCTTTTCTTTCGAGCCGATTTAAAATGGTAAAATATGAATGTTTTCTGTGTGTATTTATCAGTATAACATGTATTAATGATAGTGATAATTGGTGTGTATTGGCATGATGTGTCTTGTAGTTTAAGTAGTATGTGTATATTTGTAATGTAGTATCAGTAGTAATTGTGATAGTTAAGTGATGAAAGAGTGTGTGAGATAATTAAATATGGACAGTGTAGTATTTACTATGCGATAAATTTTTTATTACTCCGTCATTAAGTGAACTCATACACAATATTTAAAAGTGAACGTAATATAGTATAATAATTCCGTGTACAAGGTCACATTCAGTTGTTCAAGGGTTGATTATATCGTCGCTAGCCCTAGTGTCAAAAGTCAGTACTAACCGCCATTCTTCTGTCGAGGTGCTTAGTGATTTAGTTTTCATGAAATTGACCTTTCTTTCCGAAATAAAACCTAGAAGGTATAATTCACAGCCCATATGAATGTACAGTTAGGTCAGGTGACCCAAAATTAATATATTCTGAAAATTTCAACATTCTGCCTAGTCTAGAAATCGAAATATTTAAGTAAATAAACAATACGTAAATTTTTAACAGAAGTCGGGCGATATGATGCTAGTTCTTCGCTTTGAAATTATAATAAATGCCCATTTTTTCTTCGTGGCTGCAGAAGTTCATTGTTGCTGCAGAATTTCATAAACATTAAACATTATCGCAGATAATTCTATTTTCAGTGAACATACGTAGGATTTTTTTTTCTTTCTTCTTAATAAAGCTACCAGGTATTACGTAGTATTGTGTGTGTGGTGAAAGAGTCTTGAGTTCGAGTGAGGTTGTCGTGCGGTCATCGGAATGGGAAATGTTTGTAGTCATTATAGGTTTTAAAGTGTTATGATGAAATGTGTATATAGGCTGGGCGTAGATAGAGGAAACAGGGTGTTTGTAGAATATAGCGTCGTAGCAAATGAAAAGAATGATGATATGAATATAATATGAATATAAAGTATATGAATATTGTAATAAATGAATATAGAATATAGGACACCCATATAGTTATATATATATAGTAGCCCAGTGAATACTTCGCCGCGTGTTGATATATATATATTGAATAGATACGTGTAGCTACAAACATCTCGGGTTCTGACCCCTGCACCATAGCATCACGCGGACCGGAGGGCGAGATATAGTCGGACTATGGTAATGCTTTGTAGTTTTATGTGTTATAATAATAATCAACCATAGTAATACCATCTGATAGAATGGGTAGCATCATATAATCGTTGACTAGACATATTGAATAATAAATTATGAAAAGACAGTAGTAGTTATACAACAGGGCTGTAGTGAATTATATTTTCTGGTCGGTTTTAAAAATAGAATATCCTGCTCTGTGAGATTTTTTTTCTTTTCTTCACGTTACCTACTCGGGCTAGCTTACAATGTTCATGGAGGCGACAGCTCTGATAGGGTTACAGAATCAAAACAATTAATTATTGAAATTAATTATCCCGTACCCGGGCATCGACCCCATTCCCCTTGAATATTTTCGTTTTCTTTTCTTAGTTTTCAAACTAGATAGTGATGGAAATTAATCGATGCTTCAGAATTTAGCGCATTCTGCGAAGGGGAGCTATCGGTGAAGTTTGGCAATAGAAATCACCGATCCAAAATTCAGTTTATTTAATTTTTTTTTATTTTGGCAAATCATTAATTAGGGATATCTTAGCTATTACTTTTACTCTAGCTTCATTACTGTCCTAGAACCTCCTTAGTTCTTCTGAGGAGTCGAATGTTTTTTTTCTTACTTAGAGATTTCAAAATTGGGGACGCAGTTACCTGGTCCCTTCCCCCTCTCCTTTTATCCTGCTGGTCTGGGCCGGATACGGGGATCGGATTTCAATCTTACAAGCAAATTCTTGTGGGATTGGGATCTGATGGACACAGAACTTGCATCCTTGGCAGCAGGGCGCCCCCTTGAGTCTACGTATTTGAGTAGACCACCCTTTTGGCATATTAAGGATATTTTGGCTATGGATTTGTTGAGAGTGAAATTCGACTTCTATCTTTGTAGCGTTAGTTATTTCTCACTTAAGTCTTTGGCGCCCCTATTCTTCGTCTTCCTTCTTCTCTATCTCTCTCTCTGTCGAAGTTTTTTTTTTAATTTTTCAACCTTCCCCCCCCCGTTTTTGAACTTGTTGCTTACGATTTATTTAACGTACAACTCTGATCTGAAATTACCAGCTGAGACGTTGCAAGACACGATTCATGGATAAAGTAGATAGTGATTGGGTCCTCCATCACATTTTGACCTATCGCCGAAATGAACAAGGACTTCATATTTGACGACACTTCAATTGCGTTCTGTCACCGTCGTCCTCTTAAGTTGTTTTTTTTAATCCGTTGGTCACTTTCCTTTCTGTTTTGGTTTTCGATTACCTTGTAGTTGATCTGGGCCCAGAAATTGTATTTTGGTTTACCTAGTTATATCTTTAGAAATGCTCTGTGTTACGTGCCTGCCTCACAAAGTTTTTTTTCTTTCATGATTTAAGCACGAATTGATTATATAAAAGTTAAAAATTTATAGACGCGCGGTATCAGATAAAAAATTCAATTCTTTTCCAAATGTAATGTTGGAAGTCATTTGTTTTCTTGGACAATGTTGCAACCTTTTCAAAAATTATTATTGGGGTGATTAATTTAAATGTGTGCGCATTTATTGAATATAAATATATATATATATATATATATATATATATATATATATATATATATATATATATATAGAAATGAATACGTCGAAATGTATATGTATTTAGTATGTGAATATGATTCTATAGTAAAAGTATGATATTAAATGTATTATGAATATATGTAAGAGCGCACGTGTCTGTCCCCCTAAACGTGTATTGGTTGCTATAGTTTGCCAGTGAGCTTTCCGACGTATATAAGAATGTAGATTTTGTTAAGAATACCGCCGTGCACTCAAGTGAGTTTTCCTTCTCTTCTGAATCAATGTAAATAATAACCTCTGTAATTATGTAATGGCATGTATTGAAAAGTAACGGCAGGTCTAAACGTAACCCACATCATAACGAATATTATCCCTGAACTACTAACCAAAAACCATCGTGGAAAGTGTACCTTGAATCCTTCTCACGTGCATATGTATCCTGTGACTTGACCAGTTTTTTTTAATCCTCAATTTAAACCTTCATACTCCGTACACCTGCGGGAGATCGTTTTTTAAAATCCGAATCATATATACATATATACGAAAGTGATCCTAAAGAAAGGTCTCATGACGTATCCCAGTGTTAAATAAATAACTTAAAACTATTCAAATAATAAGTTTGGAAATGGATCGTCTAAGAGGAGAAACATCCTCTAGTGAAAGTTATTTTCTCAAAATCCCTAGATGGGTAAAGCGTCGTAGTGTGCGATTGCAGACATAAACTGTTAAAAGTTACAAACCAAATATAGTTGATGAATGGTTTTTGTAAACCACTAGTTATATATATATATATAGAGAGAGATATATACATAAACACAAACTAAGTTAAATGGAGCGAAATGTTTCGGACACTACGAGTAGTGCGTGATTTGTGATTTGAACGCTCAAAATCATTAATATTTTATTACCCAATGTGAGGTAGAGACTCATATAAGTTTAATACACCTAAAAGTTTTTTTTTCTTTCTTTCCTCTTTGTCCATATTTTTTTAAAAAGTGAAATAAGTGTCTCCTTTGCGTATGTCGTAAATCCTAATTTTGCTTTAGAATGCCTAAGATACAATATATGTAATTATTTTTATTTGTCAAGATGATTGGATATATAAAAAATTACTAAAATATAACACTATGTACTCTATTAATATATAACCAAGAACTTGTGCTTTTAATATTTTCGTTGTAATTAATTTTTTTTCTTTTCACTATGAATGTAATAAACTATTTGTATCTTTGTAGTTAGTTGGTTTCCTTTAAACATATATACACTGTCCTGAGTGAGTGAGCGAGTGAATGCATGATAGATTTAATATAAGTAATTTTAGTGATATCATCTGTTGTATTAACATCTATAATATATGTGTCATGTTTTAACATATGTGTTAAGGTAAATAACCTAGGTCATGAAGGACCGTCACTAACGGTTTAAATCGGCTCGAGGAGTGAAGCAAAAATAGCAGGATAAGCCTAAATACGACATCTTTCTTCCAGGAAGTTGAGACTCTTATTGATACGATACATAAATTTATATTGAGTTTATAAGTTTGATTTTTTTCTTGGTTAATTCATATGTGTGGTCGATCCTAGAGAACAAAGTTCAGATGCTGGATGGTTATCAATCACCGGTTAGAATAACAGTACAAAGAATGATTTCACTTTTCTCGTTTCCAGGTCTAGGTCTGGGCAACCCCATGATCGTGGTGCCTGGAGCTAGGTCTGGAAGGTATGAGGGAACATGTGTCTATTCCGAAGCATTCCAAAATTGATTAGTTGTTAATAACATTTAGAAAGATTCATCTTTCAACGACTTTCCCGACCTTTTACTATATTTCCGGAATTATCCAGTAATCTGCTTCTTATTAAAATACCCTACTTCTTTTTCTTTCTTCTTTTTCTACCTCCTTCTTTTACCCTTCTACTTTCTTCTCTTTCTTTCCTATTTCTAAATGAAAGAAAACGGAGTCATGATTGAGAGTAGTCGCTATTGACACGGTCAATAAGTTGTTTAGATGAGTTTTCTTCGGGAGTCCGATATGGGATAATTAACAATAACCAAAAGTTTAATTGAAATTTACTTTATTGGAGAATAATCTGGATTTCAATTAGTAGGTGATGGTTTGTAATCGCCCTCGTCAAAGGAAGTTAATTTTTAGCGACTCCCCTACATTGCGCTTTTCTTCGTTTACTACTATTATTTTTTTAACGTTTTCTTTCAATTTTGGCGACCGTTGACATCGGATAGTTACCATGGAAACAACTGTTTTCCCTGGTAACGAATCTGAAATTATTTATTAAACACTGTTTAGGATCGAGCACATATTGACTTGGCCACAAAAGGTGCATAATTAAAAAGTTACAGTGAGATTAAATAATTATAGTCATTGGCTGTTCTGCTATCTTTGTCTCTCTCTGTAGAAAGGGGGAAATGAAGGAATTTGCTAAAGTGACTTCTAAAATTTGAAAATGCTGGAAGTTGACCCAAGGAGGGAATTAGATAGGAGTCCTTAATTTATGAATAGTACCTGATTAATAAGTATTGTTAGTCTATAAGTATATAATTGCATGTGTTTATATTGTGTCTTTTTATATGGAAACTATGGCAACCAATAGGGAAGTAGTATCACACGAGAACGCGGAAGTCTCATGTACACAATGTACTTTAGAAAGTAGTGAGAAAAGAGCTCGCGTCTCTCGTAGGCTAGTGAGGTGTCACGAATGTGGGCTGAAATGGATTCATTTCAGTTGTATTAATTTAGAGGATACTGCTGAAAATGCAGAAAAGGTCCGGGCTGGTGAGATAGTTAAATACTGCAAAGAATGTGAGGGGAAGCTCCACCAGTCGCGTGAACCCATGAGTTTATCCTCTGAGAGAGAAACTGAACATCCCGATTCGGACGGTGAGCGAGGGTATAGTACCCCGAAGAACCGAGGCCAAATATCTCCAGTGGAGATATCTGACCTCGATGATGATGAAAGAGATGGGGATCCAATTGGTGATAAACCCAAAGAAAAGCAAAGGAAGACTGTGTCATCTAATAATGACGCTCTCCTCCTTTCATTGCAACAAATGCTACAAAAAATGAATGAGAATAGCCTGGAAATGAGACGCGAAATGAATGAAAATAGCCGGGAGATAAGACGTGAAATAAATGAGAAATTTGACACCTCGAAACGAGAAACCGAATCTCGATTCGAGGCATTAACCCAGAAAATTGACAACATATGTTCGGACTTTGCTTCCTCAATAACCACATTGAGGGAGCAAACGTCTACTGAAATTGATTTGGTCAGATGCGGGGCTCGGCAGAACCCTAAAGCAATTTCAGCAGGAGACTGAGGGTAAATTAGATCATGTAAATTCTGAAATTGAACAAATGGATACCAAATTGTATAAAATCGACAATAAATTAGAAACACAGCAGGCCGAAATTGATAGTTTAAAGTCAACCTTGTCAGGCTTATCATTGGAAACCAAACTGGAAGTAACTGACCAGAAAATTTCAAAAATTCAAAACGAGATAGCAAATATTCAAAAAGAAATGACAAAATCTAGTCGCGAAAAATCAGAGGTAACCTATCCTTTCCCCGGTAGCGATTCCTCAGAAATATTACCCGCTATAACAACTACCCGTGGCGCAGGAAAAGAAAATTTAACGTCAGTTGATGCACGGGATATTGCGACGCACTACCCCATGCATCGGTCAGAACCAAAGTCGTGGTTCAATTCCAATAGTGTGCCGAATCAGTCGAGTGTTGTGGCGACTACGGTCACTAGCGTGAGTGCTCCCTCCTTACATGGAGGTATACAATCACATAGCGTGTTGCCGGGAAGAGGAGATGGGTGCCATTCTGAGTCGTTGTTCACGGGTGCGATTGGTCCGGGGATGGAGCCCAACATATTCAATACGACCAACAGAATCCCTTTCAATTACATGGGTAATTATAACACCGCTACGACGTCGTCGGTGGTAAATCCGGTGACGACTCCGATTGTGCAGGATAATATGTTAATTCCCAGTAACTATTCCCCTGCTTATGTTAGTATGAGCTCTAAAGTTTCCCTCCGGGATATTGAACATTTTCCCACTTTCGATGGGAACATTGCGAACTGGTTACCTAGTGTTTTCCTGCTACCTAAAAGGTGAACTCACAATTTCCAAAATCTTAAGCTTTTCAACTGTACCGAGGACAAAAAACGGGAACTTCTATCTCAATACCCAAAGTGAATGTTACACTGTCTCATTTGAGTGTATGAGAGTATGAATGAGTAGTTAGTTTATTAGTATTAATACATGTTAATTCTATTCAACAAAATTCTGTTATTCAAACAAAATTTTTTTTAACGACGCCGGGGAACTGTAATATGCCATTACAGTCTAATGAGATTATGTTTTTAATAGGAGGGTGCCCGAAATTTTTTGCACCGACTGTACCTGACGTTTAACAAAAAAATTTCTGGCTGTTCATATAATTCGTAATTTTATTTGTTATTCTATTTCAAATTAACATAGAAAACTGTAAAAAATTCATTAGGAATTATAGTTTTGGGAATCAATACCTTTATTTATATTTTAAATTAGTTATAAATCTTGTGTATGGATGTGTAAATGGATTATTACAATTCTTACGGTGTCAGTGCTATCCGAAAATATAGATCCACTATTGGACGGAACTTTCCAGATCAAATAACCAATCTAAAATTCGACAGAATTTTCAGGACCACCCTTCACCTCTCTTTTAGATACCTAGGTCCTTCTAAAATCTAGTTTGATCCAGATTTTACCAAATTTTATTCGTTTCAAAGCCCCACCGCCAAAAATGCTTTGTTTTGATTGGATGATAAACCCACGCTATGATATTAGGGCGCAATTATTCCATTCCATACCGGGAAATTTTACTGACAACAGCCAGATTCGGATCTTCTCGATCATAAAGTTGAAAAAGGATTAGAAAAGCTGCAAACAAGGTAATATTTGGGAGTTTTTTAACATCTAAAATCTCTGGAAGTCTCGAGGAGCCATGAACTGTTAAATTTCATAGTCAAAACTGGACTAAAAAAGGCTGAAATAGTAAGGGCAATATAGTGACGCCATGTTTTCATCCACCGATCGTTATGGACAGGATTCCGAAGTAGTATGATTTCTGTTTTCTTTCCTAAAACCGGTTCAGAAGATCAGTGTTTCCCCTTATATTTTCACCTCCAATTTTCCTGATAATTGAGGGTTACAAGACCTGTCCATATATAGATTTGTTTATGTAGGTAGTGAGTGATTTCTTTTTTACATACATGGCGGTATTTAGTTTTGTGGTAGTTAGAATAGTAATCACAATGCACGTGTGAATTATCAGTAAGGGCTCCTATCTGACTCCCAAATTGGGAGTACGGCTTCCAGTGGGATGAGTTGAACATGTAGTTTGTTCCGGGTTCCTGCCCCTTCAGGGCAGGGGTCCTATTGTTAGCTAAGACTTCGATATGTCCCCTCAGGGCATTAATTAAACACTCAAGAATGTGATTTAGTAAATACAAGGGCCAGTTGGCCCTGTTCCTTTCTTTCCTTTTCTTTCGAGCCGATTTAAAATGGTAAAATATGAATGTTTTCTGTGTGTATTTATCAGTATAACATGTATTAATGATAGTGATAATTGGTGTGTATTGGCATGATGTGTCTTGTAGTTTAAGTAGTATGTGTATATTTGTAATGTAGTATCAGTAGTAATTGTGATAGTTAAGTGATGAAAGAGTGTGTGAGATAATTAAATATGGACAGTGTAGTATTTACTATGCGATAAATTTTTTATTACTCCGTCATTAAGTGAACTCATACACAATATTTAAAAGTGAACGTAATATAGTATAATAATTCCGTGTACAAGGTCACATTCAGTTGTTCAAGGGTTGATTATATCGTCGCTAGCCCTAGTGTCAAAAGTCAGTACTAACCGCCATTCTTCTGTCGAGGTGCTTAGTGATTTAGTTTTCATGAAATTGACCTTTCTTTCCGAAATAAAACCTAGAAGGTATAATTCACAGCCCATATGAATGTACAGTTAGGTCAGGTGACCCAAAATTAATATATTCTGAAAATTTCAACATTCTGCCTAGTCTAGAAATCGAAATATTTAAGTAAATAAACAATACGTAAATTTTTAACAGAAGTCGGGCGATATGATGCTAGTTCTTCGCTTTGAAATTATAATAAATGCCCATTTTTTCTTCGTGGCTGCAGAAGTTCATTGTTGCTGCAGAATTTCATAAACATTAAACATTATCGCAGATAATTCTATTTTCAGTGAACATACGTAGGATTTTTTTTCTTTCTTCTTAATAAAGCTACCAGGTATTACGTAGTATTGTGTGTGTGGTGAAAGAGTCTTGAGTTCGAGTGAGGTTGTCGTGCGGTGATCGGAATGGGAAATGTTTGTAGTCATTATAGGTTTTAAAGTGTTATGATGAAATGTGTATATAGGCTGGGCGTAGATAGAGGAAACAGGGTGTTTGTAGAATATAGCGTCGTAGCAAATGAAAAGAATGATGATATGAATATAATATGAATATAAAGTATATGAATATTGTAATAAATGAATATAGAATATAGGACACCCATATAGTTATATATATATAGTAGCCCAGTGAATACTTCGCCGCGTGTTGATATATATATATTGAATAGATACGTGTAGCTACAAACATCTCGGGTTCTGACCCCTGCACCATAGCATCACGCGGACCGGAGGGCGAGATATAGTCGGACTATGGTAATGCTTTGTAGTTTTATGTGTTATAATAATAATCAACCATAGTAATACCATCTGATAGAATGGGTAGCATCATATAATCGTTGACTAGACATATTGAATAATAAATTATGAAAAGACAGTAGTAGTTATACAACAGGGCTGTAGTGAATTATATTTTCTGGTCGGTTTTAAAAATAGAATATCCTGCTCTGTGAGATTTTTTTTCTTTTCTTCACGTTACCTACTCGGGCTAGCTTACAATGTTCATGGAGGCGACTGCTCTGATAGGGTTGCAGAATCAAAACAATTAATTATTGAAATTAATTATCCCGTACCCGGGCATCGACCCATTTCCCCTTGAATATTTTCGTTTTCTTTTCTTAGTTTTCAAACTAGATAGTGATGGAAATTAATCGATGCCTCAGAATTTAGCGCATTCTGCGAAGGGGAGCTATCGGTGAAGTTTGGCAATAGAAATCACCGATCCAAAATTCAGTTTATTTAATTTTTTTTATTTTGGCAAATCATTAATTAGGGATATCTTAGCTATTACTTTTACTCTAGCTTCATTACTGTCCTAGAACCTCCTTAGTTCTTCTGAGGAGTCGAATGTTTTTTTTCTTACTTAGAGATTTCAAAATTGGGGACGCAGTTACCTGGTCCCTTCCCCCTCTCCTTTTATCCTGCTGGTCTGGGCCGGATACGGGGATCGGATTTCAATCTTACAAGCAAATTCTTGTGGGATTGGGATCTGATGGACACAGAACTTGCATCCTTGGCAGCAGGGCGCCCCCTTGAGTCTACGTATTTGAGTAGACCACCCTTTTGGCATATTAAGGATATTTTGGCTATGGATTTGTTGAGAGTGAAATTCGACTTCTATCTTTGTAGCGTTAGTTATTTCTCACTTAAGTCTTTGGCGCCCCTATTCTTCGTCTTCCTTCTTCTCTATCTCTCTCTCTGTCTTCATTTCTTCAAGTTTTTTTTAATTTTTCAACCTTCCCCCCCCCCGATTTTGAACTTGTTGCTTATGATTTATTTAACGTACAACTCTGATCTGAAATTACCAGCTGAGACGTTGCAAGACACGATTCATGGATAAAGTAGATAGTGATTGGGTCCTCCATCACATTTTGACCTATCGCCGAAATGAACAAGGACTTCATATTTGACGACACTTCAATTGCGTTCTGTCACCGTCGTCCTCTTAAGTTGTTTTTTTTTAATCCGTTGGTCACTTTCCTTTCTGTTTTGGTTTTCGATTACCTTGTAGTTGATCTGGGCCCAGAAATTGTATTTTGGTTTACCTAGTTATATCTTTAGAAATGCTCTGTGTTACGTGCCTGCATCACAAAGTTTTTTTTCTTTCATGATTTAAGCACGAATTGATTATATAAAAGTTAAAAATTTATAGACGCGCGGTATCAGATAAAAAATTCAATTCTTTTCCAAATGTAATGTTGGAAGTCATTTGTTTTCTTGGACAATGTTGCAACCTTTTCAAAAATTATTATTGGGGTGATTAATTTAAATGTGTGCGCATTTATTGAATATATATATATATATATATATATATATATATATATATATATATATATATATATATATATATATATATATATATATATATAGAAATGAATACGTCGAAATGTATATGTATTTAGTATGTTAATATGATTCTATAGTAAAAGTATGATATTAAATGTATTATGAATATATGTAAGAGCGCTCGTGTCTGTCCCCCTAAACGTGTGTTGGTTGCTATAGTTTGCCAGTGAGCTTTCGGACGTATATAAGAATGTAGATTTTGTTAAGAATACCGCCGTGCACTCAAGTGAGTTTTCCTTCTCTTCTGAATCAATGTAAATAATAACCTCTGTAATTATGTAATGGCATGTATTGAAAAGTAACGGCAGGTCTAAACGTAACCCACATCATAACGAATATTATCCCTGAACTACTAACCAAAAACCATCGTGGAAAGTGTACCTTGAATCCTTCTCACCTGCATATGTATCCTGTGACTTGACCAGTTTTTTTTATCCTCAATTTAAACCTTCATACTCCGTACACCTGCGGGAGATCGTTTTTTAAAATCCGAATCATATATACATATATACGAAAGTGATCCTAAAGAAAGGTCTCATGACGTGTCCCAGTGTTAAATAAATAACTTAAAACTATTCAAATAATAAGTTTGGAAATGGATCGTCTAAGAGGAGAAACATCCTCTAGTGAAAGTTATTTTCTCAAAATCCCTAGATGGGTAAAGCGTCGTAGTGTGCGATTGCAGACATAAACTGTTAAAAGTTACAAACCAAATATAGTTGATGAATGGTTTTTGTAAACCACTAGTTATATATATATATAGAGAGAGATATATATACATAAACACAAACTAAGTTAAATGGAGCGAAATGTTTCGGACACTACGAGTAGTGCGTGATTTGTGATTTGAACGCTCAAAATCATTAATATTTTATTACCCAATGTGAGGTAGAGACTCATATAAGTTTAATACACCTAAAAGTTTTTTTTCTTTCTTTCCTCTTTGTCCATATTTTTTTAAAAAGTGAAATAAGTGTCTCCTTTGCGTATGTCGTAAATCCTAATTTTGCTTTAGCATGCCTAAGATACAATATATGTAATTATTTTTATTTGTCAAGATGATTGGATATATAAAAATTTACTAAAATATAACACTATGTACTCTATTAATATATAACCAAGAACTTGTGCTTTTAATATTTTCGTTGTAATTAATTTTTTTTCTTTTCACTATGAATGTAATAAACTATTTGTATCTTTGTAGTTAGTTGGTTTCCTTTAAACATATATACACTGTCCTGAGTGAGTGAGCGAGTGAATGCATGATAGATTTAATATAAGTAATTTTAGTGATATCATCTGTTGTATTAACATCTATAATATATGTGTCATGTTTTAACATATGTGTTAAGGTAAATAACCTAGGTCATGAAGGACCGTCACTAACGGTTTAAATCGGCTCGAGGAGTGAAGCAAAAATAGCAGGATAAGCCTAAATACGACATCTTTCTTCCAGGAAGTTGAGACTCTTATTGATACGATACATAAATTTATATTGAGTTTATAAGTTTGATTTTTTTTCTTGGTTAATTCATATGTGTGGTCGATCCTAGAGAACAAAGTTCAGATGCTGGATGGTTATCAATCACCGGTTAGAATAACAGTACAAAGAATGATTTCACTTTTCTCGTTTCCAGGTCTAGGTCTGGGCAACCCCATGATCGTGGTGCCTGGAGCTAAGTCTGGGTGGTATGAGGGAACATGTGTCTATTTCGAAGCATTCCAAAATTGATTAGTTGTTAATAACATTTAGAAAGATTCATCTTTCAACGACTTTCCCGACCTTTTACTATATTTCCGGAATTATCCAGTAATCTGCTTCTTATTAAAATACCCTACTTCTTTTTCTTTCTTCTTTTTCTACCTCCTTCTTTTACCCTTCTACTTTCTTCTCTTTCTTTCCTATTTCTAAATGAAAGAAAACGGAGTCATGATTGAGAGTAGTCGCTATTGACACGGTCAATAAGTTGTTTAGATGAGTTTTCTTCGGGAGTCCGATATGGGATAATTAACAATAACCAAAAGTTTAATTGAAATTTACTTTATTGGAGAGTAATCTGGATTTCAATTAGTAGGTGATGGTTTGTAATCGCTTTCGTCAAAGAGAATTAATTTTAGCGACGCCTCTCCAGAACATTTCACATTGCACTTTTTTCTTCGTTTACATATACATTTTTTTTTACGTTTTCTTTCACCTAATACTATTTCGGTGCCAAGGCCCCCTCCGGAAAAAGTAAATTTTACCGTAGTAGCGCAGGAAGGAATGGACCGAAGCAAATGAAATTGTATGTAGTTATTGCATATGTTAAATGAGGTCTCTTGTGTTTCCCAAGTGTCCGCATCCGATTTGCTTCAAATTTGGCACATAACAGTAAATAGGAAATAAATCGACACGTCTTTCTGTTTATGCGGAAAAACATTGTAAGGGTTAAAGGTGCCTCCCGAAATACTACAAAATACGCTATACTGTTTCTGCTTACTGTTGATGTACCAAATCTGAAGAAATCGGATGAGGACACATGTTGAATACGAAATATAATATCTTCACACAATTTCATTCACTTCGGTCCACTTATTCTTGCCTTTCGGACGTCAACTTTCAAAATTTTGGGTGGAAGCTTTTGCCTCTTAAAAGCGTTTTTCCGCAGAAAATAAAAAAACGTATTCGTTTTTGTGTAGTATCTACCTGCTGAATTTTATCAAAATCGGAGTGTTACACTTGAGAAGTATTACATGTTAGACATGTAGAGTTTAAACCAGGCCGCAGTGGCTCAGTGGTAGAGCGTTCACTTCTGGCACATTCGGTCTCAGCTCGCGCCAAGTGAACTTTGTGGTTGACAAACACTGTGCGTGGGTTTTCTAGGGGTTCTCCCAGTTTTTTCATTCTACCCTTTCATTTATTTCGCATCATCACCAGCCTAGCTGACATAACCGTGCGACGTAAAACTCAAAGATTTCATTTCATTGTAGAGTTTAACGTCCCTTTCAACAGTGAGGCTATATGAGACAGAACCTACTGATTAACGTGCAATCCGAACCACATGAGCCGGGAATGGAAGACCAACTCAGTACGTAACCAGTAGTGACTATTTTCATGAATACATGTAGCATATAGAAATCTCTTCAAGTCTAATACTAAATTATTATTATTATTATTATTATTATTATTATTATTATTATTATTATTATTATTATTATTATTATTATTATTATTATTTTACGTATTACTTGAGATGGAAACTATAGTTACAGTATTGTAAAAGGAATATTGCCTAACTGATAATCCTTATGAGAATTGTTAGGTTTCTACAGGGGTAGATCTACTCTTCCCACCCTGGGAAAGAAGTAATTACATAAATTGCTCTTCCACTCTACAAATAAAGCACTGATTAGCATATAGCACTGAAAAGGGATTAAATTTTAAACAAAAAGTAAAACTTTCCATATTGTTTTCTTCTATAAAACAGATGATGGCTTGGCTTTAGTGGATGAACGTTAAAAAAAAAAGAAAATAATGGAACGAAATAATCTCTTTATACGACAAATAGCTGTTGTTTTAAAAGAGAACAGAAACATAGCAAGTAAACACAAATCGAAACCTCTGTTGAACTAATACTCACAGAACAGTGTGTTTACATTTTGATTTTGTTGTATGCCTAGAGGCATTTACAAGGTCAGTACAATATTGTCTGTTAACGTGTAAAAATTGCCTGAAGGAAAGTGGAACAGAATACTAAACACAGTTGTGCAGTGCTCACTTTAAGTCAAACAACGTACATCGAAATAAGGAGTGGATTCTGGCTGTTAGCAAAAAAAAAAAAAAAAAAAAAAAAACTTTTTATGAGCTGTTGGAGCAACCAACTGCACATACTGATAGAAATAGAAGCTACTGCTAGAAATAGAAGAGATTTAAATGCTTCAGCAAAGTAAAAATATGCTTCGTAGCAATTGAATCCCGACTATGAACAATTATGACAGCAGCGAGATTCGTACACGGAGTCCATGACTTCATTAGTAGTCCATGACTTCACTGTCTGAGCAGCTACTATTTGCTTGTTTTTGCTGGTATATCAATGCATTTCGAGCACAACTTTGGAACATGAACATTGAAGTGAAATAATTAGAATGATGGGATTGACAGTTTGAACTGTCCACTATTGCAACCCTAGTTGGACATAACAACATTACGCAAACTCGTTTATATACAACCATTATTATACATATCATTTTCATAAACTTGCTCTTATAATAACAATACCTATTTCCTAATTAAATTCAATGTATAGATAATTGTTTAGTTGAGTTGAATTTGAGTTTAGTGTCCTCTTCAGCAGCGAGGCTATATGAAACGGGACCTACTAATTAACATGGAATCCGAACCACATGAGCTCCCGTCGGAATCGAACCAGGGCCTCCCACACCAAAGGTATAGGTAATTGTGTTTTATATAGCAGCTAATATCGACTTTATGGTGGACAAACACCGTGCCCGTGGGTTTTCTCGGGGTTCTCCCGTTTCCTCACACTTTCTTCATTCCACCATTTCATTCACTTATCATCACCGTCTACTTTAGACTAACCGGCATAACCGTGTGACGTAAAACTAAAGATTTCATGTTTCTTGTTATAAAGTATAAAATAATTGAACATTTGATGTAAATAAATGAGAAACCTAAGATATTACAGATTACTGAAATTGCGATTTAATCCAATTTTAAGCATTATACGTCTATATGATTGTTCAAGTTGCTTTATAAAGATGCAGATTATGAATAATACTAATTTTCTCAATGAAATGAAATGAAATCTTTAAGTTAGACGTCCCATCCATATGTCAGCTAGGTAAAGGAGACGGTGATGATGAGGAATGAATGAAAATTGTGGAACGAAGAAAGTGGGAGGAAATAGGGGAACCCTGATAAAACCCACGCACACACGGTGCTTCTCCACCACAAATCTCACTTTGTGCAAGCTGGGATCGAACCAAGGACCCCATGCACCAGAGGTGAACGCTCTACCATTAAGCCACCGCGGCCCTATGAAAAATATAACCATATTTATTCTGCTCTCTCTCTCTTTCTCTCTCTCTCTCTCTCTCTCTCTCTCTCTCTCTCTATATATATATATATATATATATATATATATATATATATATATATATATATACATATATATATATATATATATATATATACCAGGAGCATGAATAAATTTCATTTTGGACGTATGGTTTCAAGTTGATATTGAACTCAGATTTATGTTCTTAATGAGTTGAGTTGATTTGGAGTTTAACGTTCCTTTCAACAGCAAGACTATATGAGACGTGGACGTATTGATTAACGTAAAATAACGAACCCCGTGAACTCCCGCCGAGTGGTGATGATGATGATTTTGACGCAGCTTTCATTTATGCCACACAAACTTCGGAAGACAGTGCCCCATATTTTGGAATGTTTTGATGTCAGCAATCATAGGCTAAAAGATTGGACGCCTACTGCTATTTGAAAACATAACACTTTGTACCAGGTTGGCAACATCGTCAACCCAACAAGCTCAAATACTGATTAGTTTCATTCTCTATGTTAGTATAAAAGTATTTGTACAGTCATAATTCCACTTGATTGTATTATTCCCGTAATATTGAACATTTCCATTTACTTTCCCATAGTGAGCCAATGTAGGGACTCGACATATTCCATATTCCTATGTTTTGGCAATCAATTTGACTATAAACAAGCTACTGTTTTGAGCGAACAGAAAACACTATTTAGACGAACCAGAGTAAGTAACGCTTTAGGTGAGTGGTTAACGTTGTGATTTTCCAATTTCCTGGGCCGGCTTCGATTCCCGCCCGCTCCCTTTAGTCTTTTTAAAATGTTTCATTTACAAGGCTGAGCTCCAGTTGGATGCTGCTAAACGAAGATAATCTCTAGTGGAGAAATTCATTGATGATGTAATCCTGAAAATAAAGCAAGAAAAATGAATCGAGAAAACGAATTACAGAGTTATTTCTGTTAATGGTTCTATATTTGATATTATCCCTTAATTTCGTGCATTTTTAAATTGTTGTTAATTGACACTATATTCTCCCCTTTTTCCTTATTTCAATGTGTAAATTTTCACAAATATTAAACTAATCAGGAACCTTCAGTTATATTTGCAACCTAAGGAGAAATACGCTTAGTACGGATAAGTTCTCCAACTCGTTCGAGTGTTATCGAATTTTGCATTTTTAATATTTACAAAAAAAAAAAAAAATACTGCATACCAATATTTAGCATTTTCAAAAGTCATTTAATGAATAATGAAATCGGACAAGTTCTTCTTTCAAAGTAGTATTACGTATCAATCAGTGGAGCCGGAACCAAGGAGCTCAGGCCCTGTTAAACCCCAAAATTTTCATTGGAGGCTGGGCTCTTCCCCGACGGATTGAGCCATATTTTAATTGATTTGCAGGTAGGACTATTGTTAATAGTTTCAAAACTCAGCGCAAGGCTTTGTGCTCACTTAAAAAAAAATGTAGTACTATGTATACCGCATAATCTATCCGTATGTTATTTGATACGCATATATGTATAGTCATTTGAAGTAAGTTAACTTGTTTATAATCCCTCATTTGAGTTAATTATAAGATTATTTAAGTCCTCTGACTGTTATCTACTCATCGGAGCCTCTGCTGTCCGTATATATTTTTTTCTAGTATTGTGCTGTTTACTGTGAGTACAAGTATCCAAAGACTCCCTTTTGTCATTTCGTCAGCCAACGTTTCTCCTCACTCCTGCACAAAAACACACTTTACGATTTGTTCTTTTAACAGTTGGGGGTAAATTCATGCTGCTGTTCTAGCTAGTCTACAAGGCGTAATAAATCTTGGAGCAGGCGTTAGTTGGGTTGCCTATCTCGCGGACTTTGTACATCAAGAATTTCTGTGGCCCACTGTACACTCGGTACTTCATAAAGGAGAGGGCGAGTTGATCTAGGATAAATGTACCATTCTTTAATCAGTAACTACAAACAGTCTGTCCGAGTTTCCCGTACTCATCAAACGGCGGATGACCAATAAAAATCTGTATTTTTGACTGACTACTGGTAAAGGACTGGTAATCATACCATATATATAAAGTGCTAGCAAGGGTTTTCGGGCTACTTGTCAGGCAAAAATATTGATTTACGACGTTTGCTCGAATGCAGACATTGCATTCATTTTCAGGGGTAGTCATGATAACTATCCCTGAAGATGAATGCACTGTTTGTATTCGAAGCATCAGAAATCAATATTTTCACCTAGCAGATAGTCCGAAAACACTTATACTTGCATCACGTCGCCAGGAAAGATTAAACTCTTTCTTTAGATTCTTTTACAGGGAGGAAATATATTATGTTTATCCTACTTCCTTCCTTTCTCTACCCATAAGGGACTATTTCAAAGAAATAAAAACATGAGAGCATATTACTGTTCAGAAATAGCCAACCAGCTGCCTCATGGGTTTAAAATATAACACTTCTAATTTGATTTGTAAACTAGTGTATCGTCGCTTAAAAAACAACACTGCCTAAGCGACATTTTTGTCGCAATTGCGTTTATTGTATCTCCATGGAAACATGCATTTCGCACGTTCTCACGAAGTATTGCGACGAAAAGCCAACAGAATCCACTGCTATCGCCTTTTTTCGAACTGCTATTTCCATTCATAGCCCAGTCAAAATAGGTTTTGTGTCGGATCAAATTCCCGGAAAGCTTAATTTTTTCCTGTTGATAGACTATGATGAGACATGTAATTTCCCAAAAGTCCCCGGTTCTCCCCCTTGTGCTTTCACCCCCCAGCCCCCTTAAAAGTGAATTTGCCGTCTCAGAAAATTAGCCATAACTCCGAAACCAGTGGAGCAAATGCTTTGCATTCTTTTTTATTTTCTTTGTCTAATGTTAATCTACAAAAAAAGTGTCTTTCATTTTTCTCGAGAAATGTATAGTTTCGTGGCAATTGTGTCTTAAAGAGAAAACAAGTTTTTTGGCGGGAAAAATTCCCTTTATTTTTTTTCTACGAGGTAAAGTAAAAAAATGTTTCAAATGAAAGTTTTATATCGAAGTCTAAGCTTTAAAACGAGGTATAAATTGTCACGGTACGTAAAGCCAGAGCTGAGTAATGTAGCTTTGAACGTCATAAGAATATGCTTCAAGCCTCGCAGGAATAAGATCAGAAGATGCCAGTTTTGGTTCGGGGGGACTATTCCCTACCCTTACCATTATCCACCACCTATGGACCCGCCGTGTCCCGGACTGGCAACAACCAGCAGCTTTCTTATGAGTTGATTATAATTTCTATACTTTTAATTAAATTCATAACAAGAACAGCATCACTGACCGTCCACCCACCACTATAACCTAAGAATACTGTGTGCAATGTTTTCTAATATTCATTTTAAAATCAAGCCAGATTATTCGTGTAATTGATCTTCAAATTCTTCATTGTATTGAGGTACATTGTTGCATGATAACCCATTACAGTGCTTACACATAGCTAAACAAGTAAAGTCAGATATTCTGCAGCGACAATAATCTCCACACGCTGCCTTGCAAGAGCATGAAATTATTGCTAGGAGGCCATCAGGAGCAAAAGGTTTCATACTTAGTATCGGTCTTAAGACTCTCCTTTTTCCATCACTTTCTTTGATATATTCATGTTTCCAACCCCAATTAGTAGGATTAAGTTTGTTCCCTAACCACAATTGCACCTGTAAGTACACTCTGAACAGGTGCTGACGACACGCTTCTGAGGTCGGTGGTAATTTAGCTAAATCAAAGTTTGACTTCAAAGAAGCCTTTGCAGTCAGTCTTGTAAATCTGAAATATCGAGCTTCGTGTAAAGTTGAATATTTACTTAGCTCGTACATTGAAAGAACAAACTTTTCTCCATTCTCGACAAGAGTATCTTTTGATGCATCTTGTTGCAGGAAACATTCTGCCTCACATTTTGCCTCTGTGTGTTGTTTTGAATTAATTCAACTGCTTTTGTTTTCCCAATTCAAAAAAATGACGAAGTTGTATCCCAGCCAGAAATAGCATGGGCAAAAAGGAGAAGTTTGTCTATATTTTTGTTGGATCTTTTCACTTTATCGATATCAAAACAAGTGGTTGACGGGTTCTTTCCTCCAACATCTTTTCGAAAGAAAATGGATCTCTTCTCTGGTGCTAATGCAACTAGCAATATTATAATGTCCGTGTCATTTCCAACAACAATCACTCTGGAAATGGTATCAAGTTTGTCAATTCCAGTTCTTACAGTTTCAGTATCAGCATCTTCTTCAGCTATAACTGCTGCTAATCCAACCTTTTCCAACTCTTTACATGTGCATTCAATCAATTTCTTTTTGTTCTTTCTGTTAGAAAGAAAATGTTCTTTTTATACGACACATTTAGTATTTTCATCGAACTGTATTTCGCGTGAGGAATATTTCAGTGTCCTCCTTTGGTGTTCTTCATCTTTCGTAGTCGCCTCTTCTGGATAACCATCGAACACCACCGTACAATTATTTCCATACTTGGACAGTACAAATGAGCAATAGTTCCTAACAGTATCTCCATATGTAGCATCCTTAGGCCATGAAACATAATAAAGAAGGAAACCTCCATCGATAACCATCCCAGCATCTTCTAAGCTGTTGTGGTTGCTTAACGATTCCTTCTGAAAATGCTTTAACTATAGATGATTTAGTTCCTTTCCGAAGATAAGTATTATCAAAAATCGATGGAGGTACAGAAGACAATTCATATTCCAAATACGTTTTCAGTTTATTGGGGCTGTCACATACACATAAAATTCTATTAAAAAGCTGTTGTGGGTTTATGTTCACTTTTAATGATCGAACCGATACAGACTTATGACTGGCTTGAGTAATTACCATGTCTTTTCTTTTCAATTTTAGCTCTCCAAAACTCTTACCTTTCATTTTTTCCATAGCTGCCAAACCCACTTCATAAACTTTATCACTGTTAACAGTATCATTTGACACAAAGCTGGAATGTAAAGACACGAGATCCCCTGAAAGGTTGGTAAAAGGGTTGTGCTGTCTCAGCCAAAATGTAAATTTCTCAATATCCTTGTTATCTCTTTCTTTCCTTGATTTCCGCAGTTCAACACGCTGTTCAGTAAAATTTAAGGCTGTTCCTGCAAATTTATCTAAGGCTTCTTGTATCTTTAAACAGTAGGGTGTTCCATGAATCCATGTTATTCCTCTTCCATGCGTCAGACCTCCCACCGCTTTCATTGGACGCATTAGGCATTGTTCTATTATCATGTCTGTCCAAGTTCCTGACAAATATTTCCCATTCCTGCGAACGGTAAAATAACCTTGTTTAGTAAATAATTCGTATTCTTCTTTTGATAGTTTAGATTCGAGTTTCAACATTTGCTGAGCATATAAATGCATGGATTTAGCATAGGGCAAGTGGCCTGCAGCATGGAAGTATGGAAGCATGTCTACTATTGTACTCAAATGCATGTTCCAGTTGCCAGTTCTTTCTGCAAATATAAATTTCAACATAAGATCTATGCACTTAATTAGATTTAGCCAAAGCTTTGCTGTCTTGCTAAATTTTTTTTTACCTCTTCAAAATTTGTTTCAATGTTTAGAACAGTTTCTGTAACTTCATCATCCAGGTTAATTTGCTCGAAATCCAGTTCCTTGTCAATAAGCTGCTGACATATGTCTTCTAATTTCTTGCAGTCTTCTTCAATCTTTGGATATTCTCTCATTACCGTAATGAGAGACGCTGCAGTTAAACAATAAGCTCTTATTCCTCTAGAATATGCATGCCCACTTAACATGTGATTAACAGTTGCCGAACCATAAACAGTTTCCCATACATTTTGTAAGCCACTTCCTTCCATTATGCGGCCCACTGATCCCATATAAGACATTAAAAGTGAAATCCACCTAACCTAAGAACAACCTTTGATAAGCCACTATTAGGATCTGACCTTTCTACGATTTCTGGTGCTTTCAGATACAATGGTTGGTCAAAAGTAGCAATGCAAGATTGATTTCTTTTTCTACATTGATCTGTAGCAAAAGATAAAGCAGAATAGATGGTAGACATATTATTTGGTTTATAAATAGTACTGCCATAACACATGTAGATTCAGAAGAATGCTTGGTGCTGTAAATAATGTTCATAAGCCCATTCCAGCCAGGTTGCTTCTTTATACCTCCCATCCATATTCAGTTTATCGGGTAAAAATTGTATACAGGACTCCAAAAGTGCATTACCACCTGCAATTCTTCTTTTCCTGCAATAGCAGGCAACCCAATAAGCTCGGCGGTTGGGTTGGTTGCGAATTCGAAAGGCGCTGGATCAAACCTCAATTATGTAATAAAAATATCAGTGTGGCAAACTGCAAATAAGAGAATAAAACAAATTGTTAAGACTCACCATTTTATTATCGTAGAGTAATAGATGACAGAAGTTACAAAATTATCTTATTTAAGCAGTTCAAACAAGGTGAATGGTTAGACACAGATATAAGAAGAAAGCATTTCTCTCCACACCACCACCAAAAAAAAGAAAGAAAAATCATAAAAAAGAAAAAGGGACATAAAGTTACGTAAATTTTAATATAAAAGTCCCACTCTAATTTGTGAAAGTTGACACCCGAAAGGCAAGAACAACTGAACCAAAGTCAATGAAATTGTGCACAGATATTGCAGACGTAAAACGAACGAATACGAGTTTCGTATTTTCCTGGAAAAAGAGTAGGTTGAGGCACGGACCCCTCCAAACCTTTCATCACGAAATATCAGAAGTGCTACTAACAGTATGTCAAATGTGTGTAAAAGACATGAAGAATTGCAACGAAACTTTTGAATGGAAAATACGCAAAAAAAAAAAATAAAGGAATACGAGCTTTTTTAATTTTCTGCGGAAAAAGGAATTTAGGGGCAAAAGCTAGCACCCAAAATTTTGAAACTTGACGTCAGAAAGGCAAGAAGAAGTGAACCGAACTGAATGAAATTAAGCACAGATATTGCACACGTAAAATGAGGATACGAGGTTCGTATTTTCGTGGAAAAAACGTTTGGATGTGGCACGGATCCCTCCAAACCTTTGATCACGAAAAATAAAATGTGCTGGTAACAGCATGTCAGATGTGTGAAAGGACATGAAGAATTGAATCAAGTTGCGTGTATGGACAATACGCAAAAATAAAGGAAAAATTTTCTAAAATTTTCTGTGCAAAAACGGTTTTCAGGGACAAAAGCTCAAACCCAAAGTTTGAAATTTGATGCCCGAAAGGCAAAAGGAAGTGAACCAAAGTGAATGAAATTGTGCACAGATATTGTAGACCAAATCGGGGAATCCGCGTTTCGTATTTTCCTGGAAAAAACGGTTGAGTGGGGCACCGATCCCTCCAAACATTTGATCGCGTAGAATGAAAAATGCAAGTAACAGTATGTCAGTCACATGTGTGTAAAGGACATGAAATATTGAAACGAAACTTCTTGTATGGATAACACAAAAAATAAAGGAAAACAGGATTTTCTATGTTCTTCGCAAAGACGGTTTTAGGGGGCAAAACAACTTACCCCAAAATTTTGAAATTTGACGCCCGAAAGGTAAGAAGAAGTGAACCTAAGAGCAAGAAATTTTGCACAGATATTGTAGATATAAAATGGGGGAATACGGGCTCCATATTTCCTTAAAAAAACTGTTAGGTGGGCACGGACCCCTCCAAACATTTGATCACGAAATATCAAAAGTGCTAGTAACAGTATATCATATTTGTGTAAAGGACATGAAGAATTCCAACGAAACGTCAAGTACGGGCAATACGCAAAAAATGGAGAAAGGTATTTTCTGCGGAAAAACGGTTTTAGGGGCAAAAGCTCTCACCCAAAATCATGAAACTTGCCGCCGGAAAGGCAAAAAGAAGTGAACCGAAGTGAATGACATTGTGCAAGGACATTGTAGACATAAAATGAGGGAGTATGGGTTTGCTATTTTCCTGGAAAAAAGGGGTCGGTGCGGCACGGACCCCCAACTATCCTTTGATCACAAAATATCAAAAGTGCTAATAACAGTATGTCAAATGTGTGTCAAGGACATTAAGAATTGCAACATAACTCAGTGTATGGACAATACGCAAAAAGTAAACGAATATGGGTTTTTCTAAGTTCTGCGGCAAAACGGTTTTAAGGGGCAAAAGCTCCTACACTAAATTTTGAAAGTTGAGGCCGAAAAGCAAAAAGAAGTGAACCGAAGTGAGTGCAAATGTGCACAGATATTGTAGACATGAAATGTTGATACGGTTTTCATATTTTCCTGGAGAAAATGCTCGTGTGAGGCTCGGACCCCTCCAAACCTATGATCACAAAAAATTAAAATGCTAATAACAGTATGTCAGAAGTGCATAAAGGACATGAAGAACTGGAACAAAACGTTTTGTATGGATAATACGCCAGAAATAAAGCAATATGGGTTCTTTTATGTTCTGCTGAAAAATAGTATTAGGGGGCAAAAGCTCACACACAAAGTTTTGAAAATTGACGCACGAAAGGTAAAAAGAATTGAACCGAAGTGAACGAACCTCTCCACAGATACTACAGATACTGTAGACGTAAAATGAGGGAATACGGTTTATTATTTTTCAGGAAAAAGCGGTTTGGTGGAGCACTAACCCATCCAAACCATTGATCATGAAATATCAAAAGTGCTAGTAACCGTATCTGAGATGGGTGTAAAGGACACGAAGAACTGCAACGAAACTTTGTGTATGGACAATACGCAAAAAATAGGTGAATATTGTTTTTCAATTTCCGCGGGAAAACTGTATTAGAGGGAAAAAGCTCTCACCCAAAATGTTGAAATTTTATGCCCGAAAGGCAAAAGAAGTAAACCAAAGTGAACAAAAATTTGCACAGTTATTCCATACGTAAAATGAGGATACCAGTTTCGTATTTTCATTGAAAAAAACGGTTGGATCGGGCACGGACCTCTTCAAACCTTTGATCAAGAAAAATAAAATGTGCTGGTAACAGCATGTCAGATGTGTGAAAGGACATGAAGAATTGAATCAAGTTGCGTGTATGGACAATACGCAAAAATAAAGGAAAAAATTTTCTAAAATTTTCTGTGCAAAAACGGTTTTCAGGGACAAAAGCTCAAACCCAAAGTTTGAAATTTGATGCCCGAAAGGCAAAAGGAAGTGAACCAAAGTGAATGAAATTGTGCACAGATATTGTAGACCAAATCGGGGAATCCGCGTTTCGTATTTTCCTGGAAAAAACGGTTGAGTGGGGCACCGATCCCTCCAAACATTTGATCGCGTAGAATGAAAAATGCAAGTAACAGTATGTCAGTCACATGTGTAAAGGACATAAAATATTGAAACGAAACTTCTTGTATGGATAATACACAAAAAATAAAGGAAAACAGGATTTTCTATGTTCTTCGCAAAGACGGTTTTAGGGGGCAAAACAACTTACCCCCAAATTTTGAAATTTGACGCCCGAAAGGTAAGAAGAAGTGAACCGAAGTGAAAGAAATTTTGCACAGATATTGTAGATATAAAATGGGGGAATACGGGTTTAATATTTTCTGAAAAAAACTGTTTTGTGGTGCACCAACACCTCCAAACCTTTGATGATGAAATATCAAACGTGCTAGTAATCGTATCTGAGATGTGTGTAAAGGAAATGAAGAATTGCAACGAAACTTTATGTATGGACATTACGCAAGAAATAAATGAATATTTTTTATTTTCTGCGGAAAAACGGTTTTAGGGGCAAAAGCTCTCACCCAAAATTATAAAACTTGCCGCCGGAAAGGCAACAAGAAGTGAACCGAAGTGAATGAAATAGTGCACGGTCATTGTAGACATAAAATAAGGAATATGGGTTTGCTATTTTCCTGGAAAAAAGAGGTGGGTGCGGCACGGACTCCACCTAACCTTTGATCACAAAATATCAAAAGTGCTAATAACAGTACGTCAGATGTGTGTCAAGGACATTAAAAATTGCAACATAACTTAGTGCATGGACAATACGCAAATGGTTAACGAATATGGGTTTTCCTAAGTTCTGCCGGAAAACTATTTTAGGGGCAAAAGCTACCACATTAAATTTTGCAAGTTAAGCCCAAAAGGCAAAACGAAGTGAACCGAAGTGATTGCAAATGTGCATAGATATTCTACACATAAAATGAGGGTACGTATTCATATTTTCCTGAAGAAAATGGTCCTGTGGGGCACGGACCCTCCCAACCTTTGATCACAAAAAATTAAAATGCTAATTATGGTATGTCAGAAGTGTATAAAGGACATGAAGAATTGCAACAAAACGTCTTGTATGGATAATACGCCAGAAATAAAGCAATATGGGTTGTTTTATGTTCTGCTGAAAAATGGTATTAGAGGCAAAAGCTCCACCCAAAATTTTGAAAATTGACGTCCGAGAGGCAAGAAAAGTGAGCCGAAGTGAATTAAATTGTGCTCAGATATTGCAGACGTGAAACGAGGATACGATCTTCGTATTTTCTTGGAAAAAACGGTAGGATGGTGCACTAACTCCTCCAAATCTTTGATCCCGAAAAATCAGAAGTGATAGTAACAGTATGTCAGATATGTGTAAAGGACATGAAGAATTGCAACATAACTTTTTGTATGAACAATACGCAGAAAGTTAATGAATAGAGGTTTTTTCATGTTCGGCGAGAAAACGGTTTTTGGGGGCAAAATCTCCCAAATAAAATTTTGAAAGTTGACTCCCGAAAGGCAAAAAGAAGTTAACCGAAGTGAGTGAAATTGTGCACAGATATTATAGACATAAAGTGAGTGAATACAGGTTTCGTATTTTCCTGGAGAAATCGGTTGGGTGGGGCACCGACCCCTCCAAACCTTTGATCACAAAAACTGAAAAGTGCTAGTAACCGTATGTCAGATGTGTGTAAAGGAGATAAAGAATTGCAACAAGACTTTTTGTATAGACAAAAAAATAAAGGAATATGTTGTTTTCTTATTTGTGGAAAGACGGTTTTCAGGGCAAAAAACCCAAAACCAAAATTTCGAAAGTTGACGCTTGAAAGGTAAAAAGTGAACTGAAGAGACTGAAATTTGGACAGATATTGTAGACAAAAAATTAGGAAATACGGTTTGCGTATTTTCCTGGGAAAAACGGTTAGGTGGGGCACGGACTCCTCCAAACCTTTCATCACGAAATATCAAAATATCTAGTAACAGTATATCAGATGTGTGTAACGGACATGAAGAGTTGCATCAAACTGCGTGTATGGACAATACGCAAAAATAAACGAATACATTTTTTAATTTTGGTTAATAACGGTTTCTGGGGGGAAAGCCCCGTCCAAAATTTTGGAATTTGACCACAAAAGACAAGAAGAAGTGGACCGAAGTGAATGAAATGCGCACTAATATTGAAGACTTAAGGTGAGGGAATACGTGTTTCGTATTTTCTTGAAAGAAAAAAACTTTTGAGTGAACTGAGGCGTTGAGTTGCGGGACGAGTGGACCGAAGCGAAAGAAAGATATTGGATATGTAAAATATGGCCTTTCGTGTTTGACAAGTGTCGTGCCTCCATCCGATTTCTTCAAATTTGGCAGATCAAGTAACAGCAAACACAAACAGTGTAGCTTATTTTATAGTATTTCAAGAGTAACCTTTAACCCTTGGAATGTTTTTTTCCGCATAAAGAAAAACACGTGTCGATTTATATCCAGTTTGCTATTGATATGCCAAATTTGAAGGAAAACCGATAGGAACGCTTGAGAAACATGAGAGTCCTTATTTTACATATAATATCTACACACAATTTGATTTGCTTGGGTCCACTCCTTCCTGAGCTGTATTTCCTTTTTTTTTCGGATGGGACCTAGGCCCCAACACTGTTTTTCCGCAAAAATTAAAACATGTTTCATATATTGTTTTCCAAATAGTCCCTTTACGAAGTTTCGTTGCAATTCTCCATATTCTTTAGGAACTATTCCGTATGCTTATTTGCATTTTTGATATTCCGTAATGAACAGTTTAGAAGGTCCGTGTCTCACTCAACCGCTTTTTAAAGGGAAATACGAAACCCAATTATCTCATTTTTCGTCTACAATATCTGCGCACAATTTCATTCAATTCGGTGCACTTCTTCTTGCATTTTGGGCCTCAAATTTTCAAATTTGGGATGGGGCTTTCGCCCCCTAAATCGTATTTCCGCAGAAAATAAAAAAAAGTATTCGTTTATTTTATGCGTATTGTCCCTACACAATGTGTCGTTCCAATTCTTTATGTCCTTCAAGCACTTCTGTTATTAGCAGTTTTGATATTTCACGATCAAAGTTCTGGATGGGGTGTGTGTCCCACCTAAACGGTTTTCTTTTTATCAGGAATGAAAAAGGTATTCCGTCATTTTATGTCGACAATATCTGTGCACAATTTCATTCACTTCGATTCACTTCCTCTGGCCTTCCGGGCCTTAACTTTCAAAATTTTGGGTGATGGTTTTTGCCCCCTGAAACCGTTTTTTAGCACAAAATAAAAAACCCGTGTTCCTTTTTTTGGTATATTGTTTATACACAAAGTTTCGTTGCAATTCTTTGTGTCCTTTACACATATTTGTCATATTGTTACTATCACTTTCAATATTTCGTGATGAAAGTTTTGGAGGGGTCCGTTTCCCTCCTAGTCTTTTTTCCAGGAAAATACGAAACACGTGTTCTCTCATTTTATGTCTGCAATATGTATGTAAAATTTCGTTTACTTCGGTTTACTTGGTTTTACGAATAAGAAACACGTATTCGTTTATTTCATGTGTAGTATCTACCTCCCAAATTTTATCAAAATCGGAGTGTTACACTTCAGAAGTGTTGCTTGTTAATAATATTTCTTTAAAATTTTATGAAAGAATAGAGGGAATTAAAGCGAAAAATTAAGATCAATTGGAACTTTCGGCTCGTACCAACATTGAAAGAAATGACAGCACAAGTATTTGGATGCAAGGTAGACATGAAATTTGAAACTGATATTAACTTATTTCTGTCATGATTTTAATGCACACTGCGAAGTTCTTAAATGCTAATTAAGTCAGGATTTTACATCCAAATTAAGTTGCAACATAATAATTCTTGTTAGAAAACCCGCATCGGCAATGCGAATTTAATATTAGCCGATACTTTAGATAGCATGGGAAAAAGGTGAAGAGTGTAACCTAAGTGTGTGGCCTAGTGGGTTGCGAGGCGATTTAATAAATTGCATGTCTTCTACTCGGCAGAGTCCACCTCAATCGTTTCATTTTGTGTTAAAACAAAACATTTTTGTCATGAGTTACATTTAGGGATGCGCACGACACGAATCGAGACAGGGTTTTCCTGACAAAATTCGAGTCGTCACGGCACTTCCAATAAAGAAATATACATTTTTCGAGTCGAGACATCGCTTTTTAGCACATTTTCGAGACGAGACAGCCACAAATCTTGTCTCGTGCGCATCCCAAGTTACATTAGCACACATTACCTGAGTGACAATTTATATTATGATAGAATATGTTATGAGCTTTAATAGAAAAAGTGTAGACACTCGATAATTATTACGTAGTAAGATTTCAGTAGATTCAGTGCTTGATTGTGCCGTGTATGAAGTTATGAAATATGAATTGGTTTCAAAAGTCGCGATCCAAGGTGAATTTTATAGGGGCTACAGCCCCCCCCCATGACGATCAGGTATACAGTGGATAGAGTGTGTTTCAACCCTACTTTAATTACACTTGGTTAAAGTTGGAAACTATGGTTTAGTCCATCCCTTGAACCTATCATATCCTGGTTCTGCGGTGTTAATAGGTGGTCAGAACTTGCTGTTCTAGAAGCCTCAAGTTCATACGCGATAAAATAGTATTTCTGCATTATGCACCTTTTTAAACTATTTTCAATATTTGTATGTATCTTCAGACAAACCCTCCTCGAAAAGTTTGATTTATTGGATACTGTATTTCTAACGATACTTCCATTATCAAATAGTGTATGTAGTTTTAATTAAAATAGAATTGCATGCGCCAAAACAGTAGAAAACATTCTCATCGTTTTAACTTTTCTTGTGTTGATTTTGAGCTTAACATCCCTTTCAGCAGCGAAGCTATATGGGACATGAACCTACTAGTTAACGTCAATTCCGAATCACATGAACTCCCACAGGGAATCGAACCTGGGTCTTCCATGCGTTAACTTTACTTGAATTTGGACTCGAACGCTCTCAAGCGGATTTAAGACGGTGGACTTGCCACCCGTAAGTTTTTCAATGAATGTATTTCTTAGTAATCATTTTAATTTTACTTTTGAAAAGGTGTAAGCATTTCGCTTTAAAAAAAAAAAATCCTTGAATTATACGTAGTCAGAGTTGAATACAGGTTTCATTTTTGTACGTGGCAATAGTAACTTCCATGGTCCCCTCTCTTCTACCTCTAGACACAGAAATATTGTTTTTAATAACTGCCAAATTACGATTTTTATCAATAAAGAGTAACTGTCCTACTAATTCTTGTATCGATTTCCTGCTAAGCAAAGATAAAGTGAATATGAAAAGGTAGGGAAACGGTAGGTAGCGGCATGACGTTACGCCGACCCCCATGCCTATCTTTGCCCATTGTAATTTCTTAGGACCTGAGGGGACTCCGTACACATTTTTGAAGGTGGGGGATGGCGTCCCCTGCATTCCGAAGCACTTTTACCCCTGCTGCTAAGATAAATTGCTGAGAGGACTAACGAAAAATATTATGTAGTAATATTAATACTACTACCATTACTACTACTACTACTACTATTACTACTACTACTACTACTAATAATAATAATAAAGGATCTGAATGATAAAGATATTTTTTTTACTTTCTATTGCACTCCCTCTGGGCTTCCGTGAATCTGGATATATTGTTTTTATAAGGAATAAAGAGGCTTCAAACAACAACGATTTGTATAAAAGTCTTATTAGCTGTTTTACGAAAAACTAAGCAACTGACAACTGACCTTGTGTCTGTTTTTCTTTTTAACACAGTGTTACGAGGCACAGAAGCCTCCGGGCATTTTGCTTTTTTTTCTTTTTTGCCTGAGTGTAGCTTTCGTACTAAAATCAAGACTTTCATTCTGTCGTTGGCACGTGTCGAATCAGCTTGTTTGTTGTGCAATGTTTTGCCTTCAGGCGATCGACTAGATAGATAGATAGAAGAGTCAAGAAAGAAAGAAACAAACAAAACGATATGCTTATTTCATGGAGATATGCTTGCTTCTTGGCATTAAGTGTTTGAAAACCAAAACTATTCTGAATATCCATTTTGTTATTTCCATAATAAGTATAAAGGGAAATGTTAATTCTCATATATAGTAGGGGTAAAACTGAGGAGGAAAGCGAGGGGAACGTTACATATATATAATAACATAGCATATTTCTTTCCAAAATTTTATAAAAACTATTTATTTTATAGAGTTCAAAATTCGGCCAAATGTTTGTTAGTATTAATATTGCATGTTCACTTTTACTTTTTCTTGCTAAGGTAATAGTATAGCGCGCTAATTAAAAATTAATTTTCTTCCATTTAAAAGCTGTTTAAAATATTGGCTGCATTTTGCAACAGTGCAGAACAGCAGATAGGAATCTAACCAGGTAGATTTCTTTCTCTCTCTGCCCTCGCTAGGTCACGTGTGTGAAATTAGGGTTGTCCGCGGAGAAAAAGAGACCGATGGAATTCAGATTAACAGCAAATAAGAGTAAAGTTTGTTTTCTCTCTTTTCATAGATCGTAAAGATTTCCTTGATTCTATGTAAACATCTCCGCGAATAATTACCTGTACAGAAATATTGCAGCTAACAACATACGAAAGTTTCAGAAAATCTGTCTGTTGTTTCCAAGTGAGGGAAGTCTGTTCATCTTATAAAATCAGTTTCGAACTGTAGAGCGTAGAACAAACTCACTTTACATACAGATCAAAGAGAAGTCTTAGTGCGTTTGCACACGGCAACGATAATATCGGTGGAAGCATCGATAATGTCGGCGGTGAAATCGAATTCAATGTACTCAAATCGTAGCTTACACACGCCACCGATATTATCGGCCGATCCTCCGACACGCAGATGCTGTCGGCCAAGCCCCCGATAATGTCTGCGGTATAGCCGACACCGATTTTGTCGGTGGCAATGTTTTCTTATGATTGGATGCACATGCGGCCGATAATGTCGGCCGGCCAGTGGGTTAGACGAAGAGAGTGAGTGACAAGGCGCTGTGTATTTTTGTTTCGTTTCTTGTCTTTGGAATTTTGTTGTTTCCATTTTTTTCTATTATAATTATATAATAATATTATTATTATCTTGTCCTATAAACAACTACGGAACAGCTTATTATTTTTTTACAGTCTCTGTTTTGGAGTAGCTAATTTCCTTTATTAAATAAGTATAAAATGTGGGAAGTTTGAAGAGTACTGGTTTCCCTCTAAATAGCTATTACCAAATAGAATATAGGAAATTTAGATAACCAATTTCTTGATTATTTTCCACTAATTTTTAATTTTTGTTCTTTGTCTCTCTCTCTCTCTCTCACACACACACTCTTTGATGGTATATCTTTAATCTATTAATGCATTTAAATTTCAATACATTCTGGAAATTAATTTAAGCGCAATTTTCAAATTTTGATACACTGTGAACATAAGCATATGGAAAAAATCCTGATTATTATTACTTCCTTTTATTTTCATTAGAATTGTGTGCAGATCACTTTTCCCGGTTCCACTCAATAAGCAATGATTGAATGCAATATTTTTTGGCAAGTCAAAGTAGAATTATTATTTTGAAACGAAACCAACACAATCAAACACTCTTTCCCAAACTTCAAGGACAGGTTACTCACTTGGCATTTTCTTGATTGTGATCTCAACAATAGGGATGTGACTTCATGCTTCACTTGTTACAGATTTTTTCTCTCACTTCCAAAACTATCCCAAATCTCCCATTTTAAAAAATAATGTCTAGAATGGCAATTGAAAACAAAGACCAAAGCTATGTATCCAAGTTTTCTCTCTCCCCTTTGTACCGGGATCGACCCCCTGATAGAGTTCTGCAGTTTAGCTACAGTGACTGGATGAAAAGGTTGTGTATTATTGCATTCTTACCTTTCTAGTTTTCCTTAGATTTTTAGAGACGGCAGGATTTTTTCCATTCGATATTTTAACCGTTATTGAACTTGTGGAATGTAGACTTTGCATATGGGATAAGATAACAGACTCTTTCAAGGACAGAATTGAAAAGCAAAAACCATGGCCAGAAATTTATGCAAGCCTTGTCCAGGATTTTGAGTTCATGGACAAAAAGAAACGAGAAACGACAGGTATGTATGCAACAGCGCAAATCTGTCTTCAACATTGGGGGGGGGACGGGTAAGATCGTTCCCATATTATATATATACATATATAGCGATGTTCAAAATATTTCTGTAGCCGAGAGACAATGCTGTAGAGGATCAGGGGAGCAGAATTGTCTTCAACATTGGGAGGCGCTCAGATTTTAGGCTTATTCTGAGTGGACATTAATTTAATCTCACTTTCCTTTCTAGCGATCGGACACAAATAATCAAATTTCTCTCCCAAAAAACACATTTCAAATCGGACTATTGGGGAGGACAATCTCCTCAGTTCCAAGATTGGAGGGGACATGTCCCCTTCATCCCCCCGGTATTTGCTGCAGTGTATGTATGGAGCAATGTAAAACAGAATTACTAATTCGAATTTTATCATTTAATCTACTATGACATTAATGTTAACTACATGGAAAACAAAATAATATATATACATGTGTTTTCATTGGGAAGGCCGACGGGGGCTGAATTTGAACGTAAACACTATCGGGTTTGTCACTATACATCTGAGCAATCCCGATAAATATGGATTCGACACAAATATTGGTCATTTTCTACTACTTTTACATGTCCCGGTAAGCGCCCCCTGAGCCCCCCTTGGCTCGAATTGTGAAAATATCGCCTCTGGCCTCCAGTCGATACCGCGAAAACTATGAATGTGACACTAAAATCTGCCATTTTCTACTACTTTTACATATTTTGATAAAAGCCCCTATGATCCTCTGGTTCCAATTTTGAAAAAAAAAACACGCCTCTGGCCAGCAGCCGATGGGGGCTGTATTTGGAAGTCAACGCCTGTGTGAGTATCACCATTCATCTCAGCGATAGTGAAAACTATTGATTTGAGACTAATATAGGTCATTTTCCATTATTTTTACATGTCTCGCAATTCTCCACCCCGGTGACTCCCGGCGCGCATACAATGGTGGCTGAATTAGAAAATCATCGCTAATGAAAGTATCACCATTGATCTCAGCGACCGTGAAAACTATGAAATCGACACTAATATCGGTCATTTTCTACTACTTTTACATGTCTCGGTTAACGCCCTCCTGAGACCCCCCTGGTTCGAATTTAGTCAAAAACGCTTTGCCTTGGTCTGGGACCTGAACCAAGGTATCCGTGTCCAAACTTTGGTAACTCTCGGCCAACTTGTCTGGTTCCCAGGCCGGTCCCGGTTGAAAAAAAAACTCTTCATCTTGATCTGTGGCCTAGACCAAGCAACTCGCGACCAAATTTTGAAAACTTTCGTCCACTCGTCTGGTCCACGGGCCACACACAGATAGAGAGACAGACACTCAAGCAAACTCTATATTATTTATATTAGAAAGGTCAGATCCACTGTTATTGTAATAGAGCGATGCTTGAGTGATTCATCGTAGAAATTCAATCTTCAACGAGTGATAATTTCATAGCCTTGTTTTATTATAAGTTTAAACTCTTTAGTCAGTAGAGAAGAGGGCATGATTCATGGGTCAGAGTTGATGACAATGGGTTTCGGTGGGTCTTGGGTCATAGTGTGTGACAGTGGTTCATGGTGGGTGGTGGGACAGAGTGGGTCACGGTGGGTCATGGGTCACGATGGGTGGTGGGTCAGTTGGTCGTGGCTAAAGTTTTCATTGCCCCACACTCTCTCTGAACTACAGTGTTGAAAATTAATCAGTGAAAATCAATTGCAATTGATCAATCAATTGAAAGTAATTGCTGTGGAAATCAAAAATTGCAATTGAATTAATTGCTAATTAATTTCAATTGCAATTGAATGACTGAATTCAATTCCAATTACTTTCCACTGCAATTACTTTCAATCGATTGATTAATTACAATTGATTCTTTTTTATTAATGGCCAACTGCAATTAACAATTAACCATTACTTACTTCCGTTGTCAATTGCAATTAACAATTAAATTTACAGATTAATTGTTAATTGTCAATTCAATTGAAATTTGCCCAACACTGCCACTCTTCTCTTCACTGTCCCGATCCGGCCCTTCAAACTTTTTTTCCTTCTATCGAAGCCAGTACTACCTATTTGGGAAAAGTCTCAATGTAGAGGATTGCTAGTGGTAAAAACGATGCATTCGCCGTTCTGTTGGAAGGGGAGGCTGGTGGAATGTGCCGTAAAATTTTACGTTGCCCCCAAAATCTAGATTCGACACTACTAATATATATATATATATATATATAATTGAGAAACACTATGTTTGTGACTCTAAATCTCCCGAACCGCCCCACTGATCTTAATCAAATTTGAAACATGGATGAGTTTTACGGCTGGGCTGGTTTTAGGCTATTCACTTTGATGGTAGAACTTAGGGGGGGGGGTGTAAAAATAAAAAAAAAAATAATAATTCCTGAACCACTCGACCGACCTTGATCAAATTTTCAACATAGATAAGGCTCAGGCCTGGTATCGTGTTATTTAAATTTGACGAAGCAACGTGGGGGCGGAGAAGGAGGAGATATATATATAAAAATCAATTTATATAAGACTGAAAGCCACTATTTTTGTAACTTAATAACTCTTGAATATCCGACCGATGGCAATCAAATTTTCAAGATATATGAGGTTTGGATCTGGAAACATTTTCGTAATTTCACTTTAACGGTACATCCTAGGGGGGGGGGAGGGGGGACGTATAAATAGAAACTAATAAAACCTAATAACTTTTCAACCACCCAACCAATCTCGATCTAATTTTCAACAAATATGAGGGTCGGGCCTTAAGTGTTTTTTTATCGTTTCACTTTGACGAGCCAACGTAGAGGAGGGAGAGGGGGCAGATATATGTAAGTAAAATAAAAATAAAAATGTCTGGCTCTGTGATTTCATCACTCTTGAACCACCCGACCGATCTAAATCAAATTTTCAATATACATGAGTTTAGGGGCAGGGATTACTTTAGGCTATTCACTTTGACGAAGCAACGTAGGGGAGGGCGAGAGGGAGAGAAATTTAAAAATGATCAAAAATGACCGATATTAATGTTGAATCCATAGTTTTCGGGCCCGATGAGACAAACAGTGACACTTCTGATGCTGTTTCAATCCAAGTTCAGCCCTAATAGTTGGGAAGGGGGAGGGTACAATGGAGGAGAGGGGGATAAACGTTTAAAAATGATCGAAACTGAGTAATATTAGTGTCGAATCAATAGTTTTAGGAGTAGCTGAGATTAACAGTGACAATTCTGATTTCGTGTGCCGCAGCACGGGGAGGGGGAGCTATATATAATAATAATAATAATCGAAAATGACCAATATTCATAGTTTAATCCATCCATAGTTTTCGGGATCATTCTGATGAACTGTGACATTTTCGATCCGGTTTAAATGCAAAATCAGCTCCGCCACTTGCGGGAAGGGGAGGAAGTGATATATAAAATGATCGATAATGGCCACTATCAGTGTCAAATTTATAGTTTTCTGGGTCGCTTAGATGAACAGTGGTACTTTCGATCATGTTTAAATTCAAATTCAACCCCACAACTTGGGGGAAAGGGAGGAAGAGATATTTAGAGATAATGGAAAATGACCGTTAATTAGTGCTGAATCCACATTTGTGGGGGGTCGCTGAGATGAACAGTGACACTTTCGTTGCCATGGCGCGCAACATAGGGGAGGAGGAAATATATATATATAAATGACCGAAAATGACCATTATTGGTGTCGAATCCATGATTTTTGGGGTCGCCGAAATGATCAATAATCTTTCCGATGCTGTTTAAATCGATGCCATTAAAAACGAAAACAGCATATTTCACGGGTACTAAACATTTGAAATACGGAGTTGTGCTTTTAAATTTTCATTTTAACTTAGCAAAGCGGGTAATATATGCTAGTAATACTAATAAAGCTCAGGTACTGTCCTTTCTCTATTTCAAAACTACCTATTTTTTAAATCTCTTTGCTATAATATCTATTACTGGAGCTATCAGTGTATTTTTGTTTTTCGTCCTTATACAACACCAAGGTTATAAAGGAAGGTCTTTTTAATGTGGGTTCGGAACTTGAATCTGATAGGTCGTTCCCAACCATACTATCTCGCCTCCAGAAAAACTGGATTACAGGGCAGAGTCTAAAGCAAGAAATTTCTCTCTGTTTTGCTAAAAAAAAAAAAAACTTTAGTTCGCATACTAGTCATAGCACATGTTTAGAGGTTTTTCAACGAATCTGTATGAGACGAGACCTGCAAATGACACAGAACTGAAAGTTGAGCTTACACCAGGAATCGAATCTGGTATCATCCTAAAACAAAAAAAAATCCTAATGGCTGACTACTTTAATGCTCATAAATCATTCTAATATAAAAATTTTGGGTGAGCCCGGCCCCCTACACTCCCCGTGGATACGAGCCTGTGTGACCCCCCACCCTCGAACACAATTTTCTGGAAGAAAGCCTCTATTCTTCCTTTTGTCTGTCTAGTTTACTGAAAACATGAAAAGCAAACTAGGTCACAGAGCATAGAGTTGGAAATGATGGACATGTTGCATAGCAGATATATTTCGTACCGTTGATGATTTTGGGAGGTTTTCCAGGGACAAAATTCACCTCGGAGTTATATCTCCTATGGTGCTCAATATGACTTGAGTTGATTTTGTCGTCCCTTTCAGCAGCGAGGCTATATAAGACGGGACCTATACTTAGATACTTTATTATTATTATTATTATTATTATTATTATTATTATTATTATTATTATTATTATTATCACATAATATTTTTCGTTAGTCCTCACAGCAATTAATAATTAGCAGCAGGGGTTAAAGTGCGTGGGAACGCGGGGGACCCTATCCCCACCTCCAAAAAACTGTGTACGGCGTCCTCCCACTTCCAAAGCAATTACAATGGGCAAAGATAGGCATGGGGGACGGCGTGACGTCATGCCGCTACCTACCGTACCCCTACCTTTTCAGATGATTCCATCCCATCTAGCCTAATCGCACCTCGCCTAACGATTTATCAGCCACTTATATCTCCAAAATAAGAATGTCTACCATTTTAGGCGAGATGGGAATTCCCATCTTACTTAATCCCATCTCGCCTAAAATGGCGATAGGATGCAAGGAGGGAATTTCTGTACTGAAGAGGGAATTCCTCTAATAGAATTTTAACCAGATATTTGAATCAATATTGGCAATCTCTGTCAATTACAATATAAATATATAATAAGTACTATACAAGAAGAAAACATAGGGGAAAGGCGATTTAGTGAATTCAGTTCACTTTTGGTTTGTTTTGGGAATACTGGAAATTGATTGGCAAAGAGAAGCTAATCAGAAACAGGATAGAAATATAGAGGGTGTTTCAAAACAACAATTACAACGTTTGAGAGCTCATTCCTGACACCATGATAAGACAACCTGGGTGCACAATGTTTCCTTTTGGCGCTATGACCAGCCAAAAACCAGTCGGAAAAATGCCCAAAACAGCCGTAACTCGAGAACAAAATGTCGGATCGAAGTCGGGGGAAAGGAAATGTATATTATTTTTAGGCATGGCTTCCATTAATACACAACCCGATATGGTACAGAGGTAGCACAAAGGTCACCTCAAATAAATTGAAGAATTATGGGGATATTTTATGAAACGTTGACCGAGGCAAGTTAACTACAATTAAATACGATATTTCAACTAACAGGAATCTTAGAACACGGCCAAAGTTACAAGAACATCATTAAGATTATAAAAAAAGCTAAGATGGACACATTTGATTGATCTACTTTGTCTCAGTATAGAATTGGCTATCGAGGAAGAACTGAAATTATTTGAAGTCCATAAAGTTTAAATGATATGCCTTATAGGCTAATGAAGACAGAGAGATCACGCATGGCTATGGGGTAGCGTCTGCGACTTTCGCATAGGAGACCCGGCTCCGATTCGCGGCGGGAGCGCAAGCATTTCGTATCTCACGTTAATCCGTAGCTCCATATCTCATGTAATGTTGCTACCGAAGGGATGCTAAACTGAAATCTGATCCAATAATAGAGGTAATAGATAGAAAATAATTTTTGGGAAATAATTTGTGAAATGAGAATGTAGGAGAAAACAGGATAATTCCGAGAAATCTCACGGGTACGATGGTATCCACTACAAATTTTATAGTCTGGGATCGAACGAGGTCCATCCCACACCAGAAGTAAGCGCTCTATCACCCTGCTCTTACTTTGGAGGAAACACTATGATTCTGACAGATGTATCGATATACTAAATAATGTGTGTGATAAACCAACATACCAGAAGTACAAACGGTCAGAATGTGGGATTCGTGGAGTTTCCTTTGTGCGAAAATGGTAAGTGCGTTTTTCTATGTCAGTTATTCTTAACTGGATGCCCGCGTCTCTTAGGAATTGGGGGAAGACAAGGTGACTCAGTGGTAAACACTTACCTTTGGTACGTGGGGCCTCTGGTTCGATCCTCAGCCAAGAAATTTTGTGGTGGACACCATCGTATCGTGTGTGGGTTTTCTTCGGATACTTCAATTTCCTTCCACATTCTCATTCCATCACATCTTCCATCAACATTCACTTGTCTTAATCATTGTCTCCCTCAGCCTAAAGAGCATAATCGTGGTTCGTTAAAATGAAATACTTCACTTCATTTTACAGGGGTTGCTTACAGTTTGTCGGTGGGTTACCGTTAAGATAATTTTTAATAGGTTGTATTATTGATATCTACTAATATTTGTAAGAAAGAAGGAGTCTATAAGGCTCATAATTTTCGAAAGGCTAAGAACTACAATTGTACGTTGATTGTAAGAAATGCTAAAGGTACGAACTAAATTTGATTTGTGAGTCTTTTAGCATTATTAGTCGTATTATGGACAAGAAATAACTCACATATCTACAAACCAAGAATACTAACAGTGAAATTTGATATTCGACAGTGAAATATAATAATATACAACTTGGATATCAAATTTCGAGGTTAGTTTTCTTGGCTTTAGACATGTTCAACTTACATGTGTTTTCGTGATAGTCCAAACTTTCAACATACGAGTATCAGTCTCCTAGATTTTCGTAAATAACTATGAAGATTATCCTAAATCTAAGAAATAAGTACAGATAACGATCACTAAAGTTTATAATTGACTTTTGAGAGCATGCTAGCCCTAATTGATATATCATGTCACTACCTTTCCATTTCCAAAATTATCACAGATTTCAAAATGACGGATTTCAAGGTGCCGCCAGAGGTTCGTGATCTACTCTGCCCATTCTTCTTCTGTCAATATGTGAAACTATTACCGTAAGCATTGTCTATCTCTCACTATTTTCATGATTCAACAGTTTATTTGATGTATTTCAATAACATAGCATAGCTTTCCTACCCATCAATTTTTACCCCATCCGTTTCTTATGACGTTCAGCCCTTATAATTTTGCAAATATACATATTTCCATATCCTCTATCAGTCGCACTATGTCTCATCCCGCAACTCGATTCATCCATTTGGACCCTTTACTTGTCAGACAATTTTTATTGATGAAGAAACAAGGAAAATAGTTCTACAATGACTGACAAGTAACACTTCCCAAGTGTAACACTCCGATTTTGATAAAATTTGGTAGGTCGATACTACACATAAAATAAACGAATACGTGTATTTTTATTTTCTGCCGTAAAGTTGTTTTAGGGAGCGAAAACCCAGACCCAAAATTTTGAAAGTTGACGCCCGAAAGGTAATAACAAGTGGACCGGAGTGAAATTGTGCACAGATATTGTAGACATAAAATGAGGGAATACGGGTTTCGTATTTTCCTAAAAAAAAAAAAAAAAAAAACGGTTAGTTGGGCCACGGACCCCTCCAAATTTTTGATCACGAAATATCAAAGGTGCTAATAACAGTATACCAGAAGTGCCTAAAGAACATGAAGAATTGCAACGAAAATTTGTGTAGTGAAAATATGGACAAAAAGATCTAATGCGTTTTCTATTTTCTGTTAGGGGCCGCGGTGGCTCAGTGGTAGAGCGTTCACCTCTGGTGCTAGGGGTCTCGGGTTCAAACCCTGCTCCCGCCAAGTGAACTTTGTGGTGGACAAACACCGTGTGCGTGGGTTTTCTCGGGGTTCTCCCTTTTCCTCCCACTTTCTTCATTCCACCATTTCATTCATTACTCATTATCACCGTCTTCTTTAGCCTAACCGGCATAATCGTGGGACGTAAAACTCAAAATTTTCATTTCTATTTTCTGTGGAAAAACGGTAAAGGGGAAGAGGTCCCCACCCAAAATTTTGAAAATTAACGCCCAAAAGGCAAAAACAAGTGAACCGAAGTGAATGCAATTGTGCACAAATATTGTAGAGGTGAGATGAACGAATACGTGTTTCGTATTTTCCTGCAAAGAAAAAACTTTTGGGTGGACCGAGGCGTCTGGTGGCGGAAGAAGTGGACAGAAGCGAAAGAAATTGAGTTCAGATATTGGATATGTAAAATAAGACCTTCCGTGTTTCACAAGTGTATCCATCCGATTTTTGAAATTTGGAAGATCAACAGTAAGCACAAACAGTATATGTACTATTTTATAATATTTCAGGAGGCAGCTTTAACGCTTACAATGTTTTCGTGATCAAATGTTTGGAGGGCTCCGTGCCCCACCCAACCGTATTTTTCCAGGAAAATACGAAATCCATATTCCCTTATTTTGTGTGTAAAATATCTGTGCACAATTTCATTCCCTTTGGTTCACTTCTTGTCTTTCGGGCGTAATCTTTCAAAATTTTGGGTGATAGCTTTTGCCCTCTAAAACCGTTTTCCACAGAAAATAAAAACCCGCATTCATTTATTTTTTGTGTATTGTCAGCACATAAAGTTTCGCAGCAATTCTCCATGTCCTTTACACACATTTGACCTAGTGTTCCTAACACTTTTCATATTTCATGATCAAAGGTTTGGAGAGGTCCGTGCACCACCCAATCGTTTTTTCCATGAAAATACGAAACCCGTACCCTCAATTTACGTCTGCGATATCTGTTCACAATTCCATTCAGTTCGGCTAACTTCTATTTGCCTTTCGGGCGTCAACTTTCAAAATTTTCGGTGCGAGCTTTTGCCCCCTAAAACCGTTTTTCTGCAAAAAATTAAAAACTCGTATTCGTCTATTTTTCGCGTATTGTCCATACACAAACTTTCGCTGCAATTCGTCATGTCCTTTACACACATCTGACATACTGATACTAGCACTTTTGATATTTCTTGTACAAATGTTTGGAGGGTTCCGTGCCCCACTCAACCGTTTCTTCCACGAAAATACGAAACCCGTATTCTTTAATTAGATGTCTGCAATATCTTTTCGCAATTTCATTCACTTCGGGCTGCTTCTTCTTGCCTTTCGGGCATAACATTTCAACATTTTGGGGGGGGGGGAGCTTTTGCCCCCAAAAATCGTTTTTTTCCACTGAATATAAAAACCCGTATTCATTTATTTTAGCGTGTTGTCCATACATAAGGTTTCGTTGTAATTCTTCATGTCCTTTACACATATCTGACATACTGTTACTATCACTTTTGATATTTCCTGGTCAAAGGTTTCGAGGGGTCCGTGCACCACCTAACCGTCTTTTCCAGGTAAATACGAAACCCGCATAAGCACATATTATGTCTACAATATGTGCTAAATTTCATTCACTTTGGTTCACTTCTTATCTTTCGGGCGTAAATTTTCAAAAGTTTGAGGTGTGTACTTTTGCCTCCTGAAACCGCTTTTCCGTTGAAAGTTAAATAAAAACAATATTCCTTTGTTTTTTGCGTATGGTCCATACACGAAGTTACGTTGCAATTCTTGATGTCGTTACACACATCTGACATACTGTTACTAGAACTTTTGATATTTCGTGATCAAATGTTTGGGGGGTCCGTGCCCCACCTAACCGTCTTTTTCAGGTAAATACGAAACCCGTATACTCACATTTTATGCCTACAATATCTGTGCAAAATTTCATTCATTTTGATTCACTTCTTCTTATCTTTCGGGCGTCAACTTTCAAAAGTTTGGGGTGGATACCTTTGCCCCCTGATGCCGCTTTCCCGTAGAAAGTAAAAACAAAACGGTATTCCTTTCTTTTGTGCGTATTGTCTATACCTGAAGTTTCGTTGCAATTTTTTATGTCGTCTACACACATTTGACATAGTGTTACTAGCACCTTTCATATTTCGTGATCAAAGGTTTGGAGGGGTCCGTACCCCACAGAACCCTTTTTTTTTTTTTAGGTAAATACGAAACCCGCATGAGCACATTTTATGTCTACAATATGTGAAAATTTCATTCACTTTGGTTCACTTCTTATCTTTCGGGCGTAAATTTTCAAAAGTTTGGGATGTTACTTTTGCCTCCTCAAACCGCTTTTACGTAGAAAGTTTAAAAAAAACAATATTCCTTTGTTTTGTGCGTATGGTCCATACACGAAGTTATGTTGCAATTCTTGATGTCGTTACACACATCTGACATACTGTTACTAGAACTTTTGATATTTCGTGATCAAATGTTTGGGGAGTCCGTGCCCCACCTAACCGTCTTTTTCAGGTAAATACGAAACCCGTATACTCACATTTTATGCCTACAACATCTGTGCAAACTTTCATTCATTTTGATTCACTTCTTCTTATCTTTCGGGCGTCAACTTTCAAAAGCTTGGGGTGGGTTCTGTTGCCCCTGAAAGAATTTTTCCGCAGAAAATAAAAAAAAGTATTCCTTTTTTTCGCGTATTGTCTATACGTAAAGTTTCGTTGCAATTTTTCATGTTCTTTTCTAACATTTGACATACTGTTACTAGCACTTTTCATATTTCGTGATCAAAGGTTTGGAAGGGTATGTGCCCCATACAACATTTTTATCAGGAAAATACGAAACCCGTATCCTCATTTTACGTCTGCAATCTCTGTTCACAATTTAATTCACTTCGGTTCACATCTTCTTGATTTTCGTGCGTCAGCTTTAAAAATTTTGCGTGGGGACTTTCGCCCCGTAAAATCGTTCTTCCACAGAACATAAAAACCCGTATTTGTTTATTTTTTGCCTATTATCCATATAGAAAGCTACCTTGCAATTCTTCATGTCGTTTCACACATCTGACATACTTTTACCAGAACTTTTGATATTTCGTGATCAAATGATTGGAGGGGTCCGTGCCCCACCTAACCGTCTTTTTCAGGTAAATACGAAACCCGTATACCAATATTTTATGTCTACAATATGTGTGCAAAATTTCTTTCACTTCGGTTCACTTCTTTTTATCTTTCAGACGTCAACTTTCAAAAGTTTGGGGTGGGTACTTTTGCCTCCTCAAACAGCTTTTCCGTAGAAAGTTAAAAAAAAAACAAACAACAATATTCCTTTTCTTTTTGCGTATAATCCATACACACAGTTATGTTGCAATTCTTGATGTCGTTACACACATCTGACATACTGTTACTGGAACTTTTGATATATCGTGATCAAAGGTTTGGAGGGGTCCGTACCCCACACAATTTTTTTTTTCAGGAAAATACCAAGCAAGTATCCTCATTTTACGTCTGCAATCTGTTCAGAATTTCATTCACTTAGGTTCACTTCTTCTTGCCTTTCGTGCGTTAGCTTTCAAAATGTTGCGTGGGGACGTTTGCCCCCTAAAATCGTTTTTCCACAGAACATAAAAACCTGTATTCGTTTATTTCTTGCGTATTGTCCATACACAAAGTTTCCTTGCAATTCTTCATGTCCTTTACACATATTTGACATACAGTTACTATCACTTTTGATATTTCATGATCAAATGTTTGGAGGGTCCGTGCCCCACCTAACCGTCTTTTGCACGTAAATACGAAGCCCGTATACTCACATTTTATGCCTACAATATCTGTGCAAAATTTCATTCATTTTGATTCACTTCTTCTCATCTTTCGAGCCTAAGCTTTCAAAAGTTTGGGGTGAGTTCTTTTGCCCCTGAAACCGTTTTTCCGCAGAAAATAAAAAACCGTATTCTTTGCTTTTGCGTACTGAAGTTTCGTTGCAATTCTTCATGTCTTTTACACACATTTGACATAGTGTTACTAGCACTTTTCATATTCCGTGATCAACTGTTTGGAGGGGTCCATGCCCCACAAAGAAAATAAAAAAATTGCGAAGCATTTGCTCCACTGGTTTCGGAGTTATGGCTAATTTTCTGAGAGACGGCAAATTCACCTTTAAGGGGGGCTGGGGGAAAGCACAAGGGGGAGAACCGGAACTTTTGGGAAATTACATGTCTCATCATAATCTATCAACAGGAAAAAATTCAGCTCTCCGGGAATTACTTCCGACATCTAGCTTATTTTTACCTCCATTGACTGGGCTATTAGTTTTAAGTTAAATCAGTAAGGTTTTTTGTCTACTGAAATCTTTGCTCTGGGGCATATAGGCGGTGTTGTTTCTTAAGCGACGATATTAATCCAGGTGGCGTATGGTTGAGGGCCATATCAATTCGACAATAATAATTTTATGAAGCCTTTGCTTTGTAAGTAATTTAGAACCAAGGATCTTATAAAATAGAGGATGTGCCCTTACAACAAAATCTTAAAGCCATACTTCACAGTTTCGCCACCCCTACTCTGCCCACTCCGCTCAATTGGATCGCGGTTTTGAGCCAACAATGATAGCGGAAACAAAAGTAGCCAATTAGACGATGGTAGAAACGAGAGTTGCCAATCAGACGTGCCGATGATCGTTTGCTTTTTGGCTTCACCGATTTAATAGGATGAAGATACATATGGGAAGATCCTCTATTTATAACATTCTTGTTTAGAACTATGTAATTTGTTATTCTAAGCATGCAGGAAGTACCTTTTCTATTCCTTTTTGAAATTCAAGTGGTTTGTGTTTCCTGCATCCCTAATGTTATGATTCCTTGTCTTCCTGATAGATTTCGTAATGTTCGTTATTTCGTCGACAGCGTCACAAACTGTCGTATCTCAGTTTTCTAAACTTTTCAGGAGAGCGATTTTTAGGTTTTCACACAACTTTGAACAGCCATAACTCAAAATCTATTTTACCGAAAGGAGAGAAAATTTACCAAGTTATAGCTTAAAGCATAAGAAATCAGTGGACAAAGTTTTATGGAATTTGCCTGTAAAAGCTTGTGGAAAATTTGGCGGGAAAAAGATACGACAGTTTGTGACGATGGTAATCCTCTCTTGTATGAAAGATACGACTCATATTTTTTATACTGAGAACTACATTAATAGATGAACAATCGGGATATATTGCACTTTTATTGAAAAACTTCGTGTTTATTACACAAAATAATTTAACAAATGCTTCCTGAGATTCTTGAGGATAAAACGAAATTCCTGAGAACACACAAGAAACACAATATTAAGAGCATACTAACCATAACATAAAATAATTCTATCAAGTTGTCGTTGCCAGAATATAAAATCTTGCGAAGTAATTTGCAAATTGCATGCTTTGATATTCCACTTGAGAAGGATGGCTAATGTGGTAAGTTTCTGTAAAATTGAACATGTTCAGGGTTTCGAATGATTGGACTTGGGCCCGGACACAATGAAAACGAGTCCTCGTAGGCGGGGGAGACCCGGGTTCGATTCCCGGCGGAAGCTCATGTGGTTCGGATTCCACGTTGATCAGTAGGTCCACGTCTTATATAGCCTCGCTGCTGAAAGGACGTTAAAAATCAATCAATCAAAACGAGTCCTCGTACTTCTCTTTAGCGATAATTTTTGACAAGTATGCAAAGTAGGAACTTCTATCTGGTGGATTCAATTTGCGTTCTTTTCAGGGAATTAGTTATGTAAGTGTCCTCAAAATGACTTGTCTTAAACTGAATGCAGTTTGGATAGTCTTTGTTCACTTTCACTTCGCGCATTTCCGTCCGATTGATTGGATCTCCATTTTCGTCACGTCTAACTGACAGAATACAAAGACATTGGGACAGAGATCTCATACATCGCTTCTGTCAATACAATGAACGGTACATGGGTTCTTTTTCCTTGCCAGTTTAACAATCGGTTCAAGTTGCGAGGGTACAAAATTACTGCCACAGTGCTTATAGCACTGTGGACTGAATCTCCCTCATTTTGTCCATGCCTATAATAGATTCAAAGAATCGGAGAGAAATTTCTCTGATGTTCTTACGTGTTTGCACCGCATACCCCATCATAGCAACCAACCTGAACTCCTACTAGGTCCATTCTGTATTTCTCCAATTCATTCATTACGGATTTTAACGCGCCTCTCTATAAAGAATTCTAATATTCCATGTTCCAAATATCATATCCATTTTCTTTCGCTGATGTCGTGCCAAGTTATCAGTCTTGATCCGAGGCTTCTGTGATTGTTTATGAAAAAGTGTATTTTTTTCTATTACAGGATGAGTTTGCTAGGCTCACCCAAACCCGTAAGCTGGAGGGCCACACCTTATCTGCCCGCGACTGCTTATTCAGTATCTTCGCAGCTAACCTCTATATCTAAAGGCCTTCTCCTCGATCCGCAACCTGGGGCCGCGGTGGCTCAGTGGTAGAGCGTTCACCTCTGGTTCATGGGGTCGCGGGTTCCAACCCTGCTCCCGCCAAGTGAACTTTGTGGTGGACAAATAGCGTGTGGGATTCCTCGGGGTTCTCCCGTTTCCTCCCACTTTCTTCATTCCATCATTTCATTCATTTCTCATAATCACCGTCTCCTTTAACCTAACCGGCATAACCGTGGGACGTAAAACTCAAAAATGTCATGTTATGTCGATCCGCAACCTGAGGACGCCCCATGCCGTGTAAATATATATGTATACAGCCCCGCATGATCAAGTATAACATTCTAGCTTATAAGTTTATTTGCTTCGGCTGTTCCGAGCTTAAGATATTTAAGTAAAAATACATTAGGAACAAATGAGAAAAAAACTAAGTCTAATCTAAGGAACTAATGATAGATGACAATAAGAAATGATATAAAAAGCAATGAGTTTATCAGTACGGGACTGTATACCTACTTTTGGGCCACTTTGTATATATAAACAAATTGCTTTGAATATAGGCGTATCTGTCCAGTTGCGGAAGATCTGTTGCTCACAAACTGTCGTATCTCAAGATACGACTGTTTGTGAAAATGGTTTATATGCTTCATCTCAAGATACGACACAGTGACGTCATCACCACCGTCAAAACAACGCACATTACAGATGTGTCCGTTTGGGAAATTGTAGAAGTCAGTGTATGCAACTACATAGTAAAATATCTCAATTTTTAATTTTTTTGAGATACGACACTTTGTGACGTTGTCGACGATTTATATGTTGCTTTCGTGTATTCCCAATTTGAACTAAAATAAATATGACATTTCTTTTATTGCAGACAAAATATGAATGCAACTATTAATTTTGGAAGATACGCCAATTGTAACACGCTCGCTGAATCTGTAGTTAAAAGTCAGTAGGCTATAATTTGTTTAAGGATGACTAGCAACAGGGACGTAGCCAAGGGGGGTCGAGGGGTCTACCCCCACCGAAACTTTGAAAAGTTGTTAAAATAAAGCCTAAAATCACGTTTTCAGCCACACATTTTCCGGGAAAGGTCCCCGGGACCCCCCGAAAGACTCTGGCCCCTCACCGAAATGAAATCCTGGCTGCAGCCCTGACTAGCAACTACAACCTATGGCGAGGGAAAAGGAAGAAAAATGCAGATATAACGAAATAGTTCAATGGATTCTAAAAATCCCTCTATTTCCACCACTAAACTTCATGCTATACTTTTCCATTCTAACCTGAAAGTTTCAGTCCGGTAACGAGAAGGCAAGGAATCCCCTAAAATATAATTGAAAGTAGTAAAATCTCAGTACGAAAAATAAAAATGGTCGCCTCGCTTTGCTCTCATGAAATTTAATTAACAATATTTATTACAAGAAGGAAAATATCCTGTTGATTCCAATACAACATGTAAAGCAATTAAACTTCAAATTTCCCTATATCATAGTTATATGCTCTAAATTTCTATTACTATTGCACGAGTGCTTAATGTGCCTTTCATTGCAGATTCATGAGCTGAGAAAAATTCGAGGTCACAGCTTAGAAGCAATAACTATAAACATATTGAAAAGGACAATTACAAATGCAGTTGCTGAGCAGTTCAGTTGGTACGGTGCAAAACGAAAGAGAGCTTTCAGCCAACTATCACTATCTGACATATTAACAGGTAAGCAAATCTCGTTGCTATTCGTTAAACTCATTTTCGAAGTTCTTACTATATGTGTACATACATAAGTGAAAGAAGGGAAACATTCCGTTTAGCTAATTTTCAGAAAATAGAAACACACTTCCTGCTTATATTTTTTTTCTTTAAATGTGTCCTATTGTGCCATCGAATAATTGTCAAAACTGTGTGTTTGTAGTTTATTTCTTAAAAGCATGGACTACAGCAGTTACTTTAAAAGACGATGGAAAACTTCATTTTGGCAAAAAGTGGAATATCTCCTCTCTTCGAATGACACGTTAAATGGAAGGGTTCAGTGCAAGAGAGAGCTGAACATATACGCTTGCGAAAAGTTGAATATTATTACCAGTAGCTTGTCATCTTTAATTTCAAAATTGTTCTGAAACTACAGCCATGTTACAGAAATGTCGTTTATGTTGCACCAGTTGTGTAATTGAACACACTGTTCGGGAAACTAAAATTAGTTCAGTTTCAGAAATCCCTCTATATCACTTGACAGCTGAAGAAGCCTACCTGATGAACGTAGAACTGTTCAGTGAATGATTCTGCGTGTTGATTTTTTTTAAACGTTAGGTTTCTTGGTAATTCATGTAACTATTTCTCTGATGCTCAACGAGACTAACTAAACTACTCCAAACAATAGTATGTAAAAATCATAATCATATGTAATCATTAAAAAAAAAAATGGAGTGCCGTGAATGGGACATTAGCTAACGTTGAACAACTTCATTAAGCATTAACACACCTCTCGCAACTTTAGTGTTTGCGGAAAGAACGAATAATAATTATTTGCGGCTAAGACTGTACGGTTGGTGTTTTTTAAAAAAAATACTCATTCCAGAGTATGTTCTCCAAACGCACTGTATGCGGTGTCGGATTGTCATTGTGGGCACTGTATCATTTTTCCAAGTGATCTCTGCATCAAGCATGAATGGCGTGTGCCGCGGGAAAGGAATGGGGATAGGTAACAGCCGTCAGGACCTTGAATAGCCATCCTGGCATTCTCCAGAATGCGAGTCTAGTGCTCTACCAAACGAACTGCGACCACTTGTAACTAAATTAGTGTTTCTTTTTATATTCCTTTGAATTTTTCAATGCTTTTTCACACAGATTTGTCTTCAGTGCTTCTTGAGAGATTAATTTGACTCATCCGTCCGTCCGTCTGTCTCTCAACAGGTATCACAGCAAAAACGTTAAGAGCTATCGACAAGCGATTTTCGGAAACCAATTCAACATCTCCTTAATAGGTTCCGTCTTCATGGACATTCTTCTATTTGAACCGGAAGTGGTTGAAATTGACCACTTTCGGTTTCAGCAGTAATGGTCATAACTCAAAAACGGTGATAGCTAGCTTCAAACAGCTTTCGGGAATCGATTAAGGGGCTCAAGGAAATAAACCATCGTCATCCCTATATTTCTTTTAAAACCGAAAGTGGTTCAAATTTAATACTATTTCTGGTTTCAATATTGATTTTTACAAAGCGGAAACTATTTATTAGAGATATCAAGAAGCGGGTTTCGGGAATTGATTCAGCGCCCCGACGGCGGGGAAATCCCATCACCCTCGATAGCCTTTTATTTAAACCGGAGGTGGTGGAAATCGACTACTTCCGGTTTGAACATTAACGATCATACATCAAAAACAGTAATAGCTAACGTCAAGCGGTTTCTGGGAATGGAGTCAGAGTCTCAGGGAAATTTACCATTCTACCCCTACCTATTTATTAAAACCGGAAGTGGTACAGTTCTACTTTTCCGATTTCTATATTGATTTCCATATATGAAAAACGATAAGATATATTTGGAAATGACTTTATATGGTTCCAGGCCCGTGCTGGGTCACTAACGAGGGCGGTGGACAAGTGTCTACCAAAAGGGCTCCCATACAAACGTGAATATATATATATATATATATATATATATATATATATATATATATACACTGTAACTTAATTAATATACTAAACATCGGGAGGTGATTCCTGACACCGGAGATAAAACGAAAATATAGAAAGTATAGACCAACCTGGGTGTAGAAATGCCTCTGAGCTATGAACACCCGAAAAATTTCGAGAAAATGCAACAGCAGCCATACTAGAGAACAAAATGTCGGATCGAAATCGCGCAAAAGGGAATGTCCATTATTTTCAGTCGTAGATTCTATTAGTGTACAATCGGATGTAATGCAGTGGCGGTGCAAGAGTGACTCCCAAAGAAACTGGAGTATTCCTTAGACTATTTTATCAAACGTTGAATGAGGAAAACGAACAACAATCAAGTATACCTACAAGATTTCAACAATCAAAAGTAATAGTACATCGTTCAAATTAGAACACAGAATTCGAAAGAAAGAGAGATACACATGTGTGATTGATCTGTTTTGTCTCAGCACAGAATAAACTCTCGGAAAAAAGAATTTAAATGAAAAGAATACTTTAACGTATCATAATTATATCTTATGGACTAATGGTAACGGATGATAAATGAACGGCTTTCTGTCCAAGTTATGAGTGTGTAAAAATGGAAAAAATAAGTTTGAACCAGATTAGGTTTATAACGACAGTCAGGAAGCAAAGATCATGTATGATGAACGAGAGTTCAAGTAATCCTTGACATGATAACAGTGATTTTCACAAATTATGTGAATGCAATTTGGGCGAAAGTAAGCTGCATTAAAAGGTTTCCTCCTCGTAATACGTAATTCCGTGGAAAATTATAATTCCGAGCACAGAAGCAATGAAACTCGACGAAACACAACCTGTTGCGCGTGCTGCACAATTATACAAAGAAATACAGAACTACCGATTTATTCTGTTTCATACAAAGAGGATAACTGTGAAACACTCAGAAGTACCTTGTACAGTATTTGTGCAATGCAGTATGTGTGCACGAAATAGCTGTGAAGAATAAAGTCCTAGTATTACAGAATAAAGTCCTAGTAGAATAAAGTCCACACACACCTGAAATTTCGAAGGTGATTACCGCAGCTATGTTAACTCGAGCAACAAATTCTTCAGCTGCTGCATAAAAAAGGCGTTTCAAACGCCCCAAATAAGAAATCAAGGGGCGTGAAGTAGGGTGAAAGAGGTGGTCATAACACAGGTCAATCTCTCCCAATCCAACTATCTGAGACTGTTTCATTTAAGTAGGTCTGCATATACAGTGAAACCTGTCAACTTGGCCACCTTTCTAAGCTGGCCACCTGCTTATCTTGGCCTAGTTCGTCTTGAACCTGCATTTTCCCATAAGACATTCGTTACTTACTACTCTATAAGTTGGCCACCTGTCTATCTTGGAAGTTGGCCACACTGAAGCAATGTTTACCCTATGATGATAATGGTAAATTTACCTGCGTATCTTGGCCACGAAAAATACAGTTTTGTTATTTTTCTTAACTCTTTTGAATTCCCATATGAGAGGCAGATGTTCTGTATTTGTGACTGGATACAAAGAAACATAGATTCGCACGATTTCTTCTTGGAGGTCAATGGCCAGAACACTACCCTCATAAAAGGGTGGTGAAGGAAGATGTGAATAAGAAAAAGCACGTACAGGAATTCAGGGAATGGTTGTACGTACGTATTTGTTTACCCTGTCTGTTTTGGTAAAACCATTAGCTATATCGGCTCCTTTCATCAATGGAAAGCTTTAGTAATTCCGGAAAATTCTCAAGGTTAAAGCTCAATTGTCATTTATTGGCACCTGACTGCATGTCAAAAGGTAGCGGTTGCTCCGAGGGAAAACTTTTAGCTCATTAACAAGAGGTAGTTAACTACAATATTAGAATGTGCATATCTGCCAAAAAGAATAAAGCAAATATGTCTAGAATGAACCACCATTCAGTAACAACTGAAAAGAAGTCATATAAATTGCATATGAATTTCTCGATTTATAACTTAGCTTTTCTTTTTTTCAATCTGAATAACTCAGTGTTCTATAATATCAATTTCAATAAACTGCGTACATACACTTCTATTTCATGGTTGTTTGTGTTATTGTGTTTTCAATCCGAATAATCATACTATCAAGAGCGCCGATCCTGGGGGGACCGGGACCCCCAAAGCATATGTGGCCCCTATTTTATTTCTGAGTATACAATATTTGGTATAAGTTGAGAGCAATTTGTCTTAAAATCTTTATATATATACCTTCTGCATCTGAATGCCCCCCCCCCCCCAAATTTACAGAGAAATCGGCGCTCTTGCATACTATAGTAATATTTTCTAGTACTGTATATTTTTATGATTACTCTATATACATTATTTATAAGTAGCTGTCGTGCCACTGCTTATTAAAATTTTACAATCAAGTAATACTAGAAATCCCATTCTAAAAATACACAAATCACACTTATTTTCTGTAAGTTGGCCACCTGTCTAAGTTGGCCACTTTTCGATGGAACCGATGGTAGCCAACATAGACAGGTTTCACTGTACATTCAAAATATGCAGGTGCACTGTTATGCTGGAATCACATCTGCTGTCTTATGTTCAAGGGCACATGTTCTAACAATTTTGGGAGAACATTACGTAAAAATAAATTATGCGTACTCCCACACAGGCAGGCCGGTAATAAATACCACAAAATTATCCATCATACTGCTCCGCGCGCTCACACTAAATCTCTCTGTTGATAGTTCACTAAAGTTGCATGTGGGTTTTTACGCCCTACACATGGCTACTGCTATTTTCAGGACGGTCTGATCATTCCCAGTAGGCTGTCTTCAAACTCAACGACTCCGACTTCACGTATGGGAAATTGAAGAGACCCTATCTCCCGAAGGCGAATATGGAGGCGTGGAAAAAATACAGGGAAAGTTACTCTCCTATGAGGGCGACGGTTAGGATATAAACGCCTTGCCTCTGGAATATTTCCCCTTGCCTTTCCATATATAAGGTGCATATCTGCCAGCTCGTGGACAGGGTAATCTTCCATTTGCAGGCATATATAGATTAACAAAATTAATTTCACTTAAACACCAACGTCTACAGTTTTACACGACCATGAATACCTGGACACAACACTCTACCGTTGTACGCAACACTTCCACATGTAACATCAGAGCATCGGACTCTGTATATCACAAGTTGCGTCAGATGTCTATTATAACACAGCCACGCTAATTTAAGCCATTCCACATCAAAACTGCAATACAGCCTTCTGCGAAACACTCGCAAGTGGCACAGAAAGGACGATAATTGTATAAGTGCTGCTACGTCTAAGCAGAAGTGCCACATTCTCTTTCCTCCGTGTTGGATTTCATCCACCTCCAAAGTAGATAGAGAACGTCGAAAAATATTTTCCACTATTTGTTGCATGTGTTTAGGAACAATTTTCTTCTAAAAAAAATTGTTCCGCCAGTGACAAAATCAAAACGTAAATGGGCTACACTATGACACTATTTTGGTATATTCACAATGGGAATGTAGTTTTTGGTAGCACAGGATTAAGGGGCGTTTTCCCAACTCCAAGAGAGGGGAAAAGCCCCTCGAAAGTATCCCTGGAAGAAGATTTACCTAACGGATAAATTAAGTATACTGTTCCAGCGCATTTCCTTGTATCATTATGCAACGTGTACAACATCTCATGTTTCGTTCATTTTTGTTGCTTCTGTGCACAGAAGTATCATATTCCAGGGAATTACATATTACGAGGAGGCAATCCTTTAATGCAGCTTACTTTCGCCCAATATGTATCTGGAGAATCCCTTATACACTCGTTGATCACATACGATCTTTGGATGTTATGTTTCTTTATATGCCGCCTGACTGTCCTATGCATAGTAATTTTAAACCTAATCTGGGTCTAAGTTATTTTTTCCATTTTCACACACTCGTAACTTGGACAGAAAGTCGTTCATTTATCATCCGTTATCAATAGCCTACAAGATATAACTGTGATACGTTAAAGACTTCTTTTTCGTTTATATTATTCTCCCGAGAGTCTGTACTGAGACGAAATAGATCAATCACACATGTGTATCTCTCTTTCTTTCGAATTCCATGTGTTCTCATTTGAACGATGTACTATTACTTTTGATATACTCAGGTTGGTGTATACTTTTCGTTTTATATCCGTGTCAGGAGTCAACTCCTGAAGTTTATGTTAATTAAGTTACACCCTGTATATATACGGACTCCATTTTATGTATTAAAACCCAAAATTTATTTAATAACATAAATAGCTAAACTGTGAAAACTTCTTTACTAGTGAAACGTTTTTTTAGTTCTTGTAAGATTTTTTTGTCAAACAAACTGAAGCTAAATATATACTAATAAATCAATATAACTATATTTTAGAAATACAATAGGCATTGATTATTCCAAGACTGCTATAAAACACACAGGAATAATCACATGACAAGGGCGCCTTACGTAAAGGGCGCACTGTATCCTTCACGGGTTCTTTACCAACAGTATGCATTCATTGTACAGAACTGTGCCATACAGAAAAATAAAACCGTTTATCTTTGATGTGGTTTCGCAAGGGCGCCTTTGCAAAGGGTACACTGTACCCTTCATGAGTTCTTTACCAAAATTAACAATATGTATTCATGGTACAGAACTGTGTCATACAGAAAAATAAATGAAACCGTTTATCTTTCATATGTTTTCGCAAAGGCGTCTAATGTAAAGATCGCACTGTACTTACCATGATCAATAATAACACATACGTAAAAGGCGCACAGGTTCTTTATCAATAATAACTCGGAGGGCTCACCGGGACGCCAGCACGGGCCTGTATGGTTCTACGAATAAGTTTTATCTCTGATATTATTCCTCTATTGCAATGAAAAGTTAAATACCTCGTATTTCTGGTTTAATATTGCATTTGCATAGTTTGGAAGTCTGCTGTAGTTTGACACTGTAAAACTATACTCCCTTGTTTAAATAGAAATGCGACTCATACAACAATGTGTTACAAATTCTGTAATTAAGCTGCTACACTCACAAAGCAATGAAACATCCAATGAACGTATGTCATTTTCAACCAGTTATTTCTTAGTTCTAGCTGCTATCTTCCTTGGCCTTTACATTTTTCTTCAGGGCATTAGTATTGTAAAACAATTAGCTTTCACGAGCTGATGCATGATACATATGCGAACATTTTAAATATTTCTGGAAGTGTAATATATAATAACAATACATAGAGTCCCTACCCACCATGTACCGCAAACTCCAAGTAATCACTTATTATTTTCTTCCAATATTTCGGAGTTTTCTCACTCCTTACTCGTGGTCCTAAGAATTCCTAAGTTGCTAATTTGGCCTTTGCCCACCTGCGACTATTAGTGTTTGTAATATATAATAGTTCATCGTTAATCACTCTCTGTTATTTATTGGAACATTGATTATTATTATTTTCAGAAACTGTGCGGCAACACAAGAGAGACGCTACAAATGATGATATAGCGAAGATTATTGGGAATTGGCTTCGTTATGCCAAACAGGAAAACAATGGAAACACTGAAGAACTCAACTGCAGTTTCACAGAAATGAAACATAAAAAAAGACTGAAAATCGATTCATATCTTCAAACATTCTTTCGACACATGTATAAGATAGACGCACCGGATTTCGACAGATTAAGGACCTTTCTCAAAATTAATCACCTATTGTGGCCATAATATTGGTCGGTGTTGGCCCATTTTTTTCCCTTGAACTATACAGTCTCTATTAATAGCCTGCTAAAAGTCACTTCAAGGCTCAAATGTTAATGTTAGAAATTTTTATGAAACTGGAACTCGCCAATGGAACCCGGAATTCGACAGTTGCGGTTTCTGAATTCGACACCTTCAATTATATCCATGTAAAACATTAAGTTGGCATTATTAGTAATAGTAATCTCTTCTCAGCTTCAAATATTGTTTTATTATTATTATGCAGAAATTATCAGACGGGCAAAAGAAAACTTAAATTTTCTGAACTCAGTAGTTACTTCGATGGTCCTCAATTCGACATGCTGGAACCTGATTTCGACATCCCATGTCGAACTGAGGTTACAACTATCGGGGAATTATGCAACAAATAGCTTTATGAAAGACTTTGAACATACTTGTACGTTTAGATATTCAGTCAAAATTATATTTGCACTACTGAGCATAAATTCGACAACCTTGTCGAAATACGGTTCACGTTACAAATAAAGGCTCATGTTTTCCACAACCCTTTCAGGGAGTCAGTTCATGTTACATTTCAACCTTTGTCCTCACAGAAGAAAACAAAACGCACTGATTGAAACTCCTTTACAACATTAAAGTACTGTACCATTATTTGCTTGAAGCAAACATATAGTGCATCCAGTAAGAGAACGTCTCTGACAGCTCGCAGTGACATTGCCACTACTCGCGTGTCAAGGTTTTTTTCGGTGCAATGTAGTAGCAATTTAATTAATGGTATAAGACAGAGTGATGGTGGTTGGTAACACTGGTATCAAAGTAGGGGCTGCAATGTCCCACCGCATGTGATAAGAAACGTCAGAGACCATCTCTTATTGGCCGTGCTACCCACCCAACACAAGTACATACTGATCATGTGTAAAGAATGTTCCTCGAGGTACATTGGAATGTACATGATAGGTACGTGAATAGAGCAATCATGTGAAATACACATGTAAGGAATAAGGTTACTTCCGCCCAAAAGTACGTGCATGACGCATACCGAGGAATGCATCTATTATGTGTATATCACGTACCGTGTATGTACTTGACACATTTACTTGGCATTGGCATGTGCCAGGAATGTACTAGGCATGTCAGTAATGTTCCTTAGGGCAGTGCTATGCAACTGGGGGTGCGAGTACTTAAATACTAAAACCTTAACGCTTCATTTTTACGTTCGAATTTAGAAGCTTGTACTTTTAAAAAAAGCCAAGCAACTAACTCTGAAAATATATGCCCTCCTCCGGCATCTGTGTGGCAATTTAACTATCCATTAAAATACTGCAGTAACATTTACGAGCGACCGAGCTCTAACCTATAATCTTAGCATTCAAACCTTTGATTTACGGTTATTTGTGATTTCACGTTTATAACAAAGACAAATATTTTTAAAAGAGTGTAGTTTAAATAAATTACTGAAATAAATATTTTTCACAAAGTTTATCCTTTTAAATTATTGTTCAAAGGCCTTTGCCTTTAGTAAGCCTTCTCCGAAATACATGCAAATGAATTGTGCTGCCATCTTTGGAGCTCTTTTAAAATACACATATATGTTTCTCGACAATGAGATCTCAGAAACTACAGGCTCTAGAAAGATGACGTTTTCACTGATCGATTGCAAATTTCATGTAGATTGTCCAGTTCTAATTGAATATTTAAAAAACATGGGCACTATTTCTTTAGTACATTTTTACGGGTACATTGGAAGTGTTGAAATTTCAAAAAAATAAAATAAAACATCACATCCTAATCATTACACATTCCAACACCACACTGTTGTATATAGCGGTTGTATATGTCTCCGGCATTTGTTTCATAGCCAAATAATAATGGAAAAGGAAGGATAACCATTTCTCCAGTCTAAGATGAACTTTTTTGGGGAGTGTTTTTCCCAATAAGCACCATATATAGAACTGACAATATATTAATTTTGTATGTAATGTATTTGCTTATTACATACTGCATGCAAGAAGAAAGAAAACACTGGTCGTACATGAATTAGAAACTCCAACCGGAAGTAGGCTCAAATCTTGCAAACGGTGCGAGATATTCAGAAAAATAATCGAAAAATCCCCCTTTATGATACCCCTTGGCTATTTTTAAATCAATACGTCTTTAACTTGTGTCTGTAAAGAGACATGTACAGATGTTGTAAGGAATGATAAGGCGATATATGCTCATATGCGAATAATGCGCTGTGTAGAGAGCGCAGGTTCAGCTAGTTTCTTGCAAAAATTCTTCAATCGAAGATTTATAATCGCCACTGATTTTCAATTTTGTCGATATTATCTTCAAATTCCACAGAAGGTGAAAGAAGAAGCTAAATCAGGAAAAGATGTTTCACCGGTTGCCACTGAAAAGCGACATTTCCTGAAGGATGTCTATATTATCAGGCTGAATTTCTTTAAGGAGTTAGTTTATACTTAAACTTACGTCTTCCCGAAAATTTTATTTAACGTCTAGTTTTAACGTACAGGTTTTGAACTAATTCTCTGCTGTGTAACGTCACAATATAACCATCAATGCTAATTTTATGAGGACAATTCTGACAGTGGGGTTTAGAATGTTACAACCTAGAGAACGCATCAAACGTCAGAAAATTGCAAAATGACACACGCAATATATTACAATGTGGCTAAACTCAGAAAGTGGCTATAGAAGTGAAAAGCATATGGGTAAAAAGCCACTATTGGCTCTTTGGAAATTATGTGACTAACGACGTTCTCAAAATGGCCAGATCTCGTCACAAAGTGGCTAAATTGGCAACCCTAGTCGCAATACGAAGCAACTTACGCACAACCATGCCATGGTACATGGGGTATGTGCCATTCACATTCCTCACATTCCAGTGAAGCATGTAAAAGTACCTTTCAAGTGTCAGAAATTCCTCGAAAGGCACGTACCTAGCGACACGTGCTATGCATATGAAATGTACATTTTTCAAGTACCAGGTACGTAAACGGTACATATGGAACTTAAATGGCACGTTCCTAGAATGTACCTGGTTGGGTGGGTATAACTTTAATGAAAGACTTACGAAAATAACTTGCCGTCTTACGATTTCCTTATATTGTGTGTTTTTTCTCGAAGAGTGTGTCACACACAATACAATGTACTTCTTTTCTCTATGCGTATGACTCATCTACTGTAACCCTGCTTTCGACACGAGAAAAGACACTCCCATAATGTTGCCACTTCTATGCACGATTGCAGGGATGGCATCTTACGCTTATTTCACAACATTTAAGCACAGGTATGTCGAATTCGGGTACCTGTCGAATACAGGTGCGTTTACCTTATATATATATTTTTTTATTTTGTTAGTTTTGTGTGTATTTCTGTAAATAGCTTTAACTTCTTATACATGGATTTAACATCCTAATTATAATTGAAGTTCATAGTTTCCTCACATCAAATCGGTGCTATTAAATTTCTAAAATGAGTGTTCATAAGTTAGAATTCTCATGTTTTAAGAACACTCTTTGTAAAGAAGACAAATAAGGACGGTAGCAAAATGTTACTGAAGAAAACCGTAGCGATGGTTAAAATAATCTAAACGAAATTGCAGTTTGTGGGACACAAGCAGGTCAGTATACTATTTGAGACTTTAGAATTATTGAATAGCGTCCATACAAAGTATTACTTTATCTTTAGAAAGAAAAAAGTTAAATTAAGTCGTTCGATATGCCTGTACAACTTGTGTATACAGAAATCAAAATATGTTTTTTTTTTTTTTAAGTTAAGTCTTCCTATTTTTTGTAATAAATAGAAAAAATCAACAAATTCCGTTTGTAGTAGTATTGCAGTGTTAGTATGATTAGTAATCTTAATATGGAATACATGACCGTAAATATAACGCATTACTTTTACGCGCTACAGGAAGTGCATTCGACTGCAATAATTTTCACAATCCTTTACCCTTTAGTCAATACCTAAAAATTCGTTATTCCAACAAAATATAATTGAAACTGAATGTAATCTGCGTGATACTGTGCAAAATTATTGCAGTCGAATTGACCTAACGGCCAAGTTGTCATATAATGTATGCTGTACCTTCCATACAGTTCCTGCTTAGATGCTACTAATTCGAACATACATAGATATGTAAATTATGACTGTGTAATATTCCTTTCCATTGCTCTAATAATTTCAATATGTGACAAAAATAACGCAAAATGTTATTTATTTACAGGATTGTCTGAAGTCACTAGGGGGGGGGGGTCTCAAAGATGTTGCAGTGCTACTACAGGTCTATGGGCGCAAATGTATAATATCCGTGCATGTATGTTTAGGTCTTTTATGATGCTCTTACGAAATTCAAACTGCTATAGTGTGTTCACAACCATCACCCGCCATTTTTGAAACTCGCAATATTGGATTCAGGTCTTTTGAGTCTTGTACAGCGGGGGACACTTCTAAATGGTACACCTTAGCCGTAAATCTCCATATGGCTGTACCATTTAGAAGTGTCCCCCGCTGTACAATCCTATCTTTCGAATAATATACTTTGTCTCATTTTTTAAATCAGAATACCTGAATCCATTTAGGCGACTTTATGACGATCGTTATGATTACATTAATACACGCAGTTAGAGTCTCGTGACAGCGTCGCGAGAGATGTAAACATACATGCACGGGTATTATTTTCAGTTCTATAGACCTGTAGTAATAGTGCAACATATTTGGGACATCCCAATAGTGATATTTCATGGATGTCGCATAGGATATCCCAGGGACATCGCATGAGATATCCTAGCAATGAAACCAAAATAGGCAGTTTGGACATCCCAGGGACATCGCACCGGGATATCCTGGGGATGTAACTAAAATAGGCGTTTTGGAGGTGACAGAGATGTCGCATGAGACACCACAGGGACATCGTATTGGACATCCCAGGGATGTAGCCGGAAGCGGACATTTGGAGGTCGCAGAGATGTCGCATGCGATATTGCAGGGACATCGCACCGGGATATCCCTGGGATGTAACCAAAGCGGACATTTGGAGGTCGCACAGAGGTCCCATTTACATCGCGTGCACATTTCGAATATCTCTGGGACATCACAATGTCCCACATGTTACGTTTCATGGATGTCCATGGGATGTTTCAATGCTGTGTGGGTAATTACACTGTAAAGAACATTGGTATAGTATAATTGATTTTATGTGCAAGAAAGTTTCAAACTAATCACTTTATATGACTATGAAATAAGCACTGGATGTGCGCCTAACACCAAAGCACATACAGGATCAACGAGATATGGCTAATTCCGGAATCCGGAGAGTAAAATCGGAAAAATTTTAGAATTTGGTTAAGTCTGGATTTCCGGATTTTGGGGAAAATTCCGACTTCGAAAAAATTCCGTAATTCGGAAAAATTCCTGATTTCGGAAAAATCCGATTTTCGAAACATTCCGGAATTTTCTAAATTCCGGATTTATTTCGAATTCCGAATATTTTCTAAATTACGGAATTCTTCCAAAATTCGGGTGTGAAGTTTCCGATTCCGGAAAATTTTTGGCTATCCCTAGGATAAGCTGACGAACTGATGCATATCCTAGTAGCATGCGACATTCCGGGGATGTCCTACCTTAGCCCATTCACATCGCAAGACTCTCTGCGATATCTTCAGTGTCAGGTCCGCAACCAGCCACAGATGTTTGGGGGGGGGGCAAGTCATTAAAAATTCTGTTACAAATAGGTAAATTGTGTTTCTGTGTTAATAATAGCATTTTGTGTTATGATCTGGAGGGGCCACGAAAAGTTTAGGGGGGCCTGGCTCCCCCTAACCCCTCTGGTTGCGGGCCTGCTCAGTGTACGTCATAAATTCTCTCACGAGAGTATCGTTGTAGTATTATTAGCAATCACTGTACTAGTTGTAGCAGCATCAAGCAAATATATTTGTTAAAAATCAGAAAATTATTATGTCTTGTGTGACATAGCATAGACATATATGTTAGATTGAAAATTAGTATCGCTACATCAGCCGTCATTTGTTTCTCAAAAGTACCGGCATCCCCTGCGCACTGTACTTGCAAGGGGAGCCAATTTTTGGCGCTGTAAACACTAAGTAGAAAAAATAGCGAAGGCGCGCATACGGTAGGGAATACATCAAACACCGTTTTGGCATACAACTCGAGTGCTAACATATCTGTGTAGTGCTATAAGTGTGAAATCTTGTAATTTAGTGTTTCAATTATCAATACTAGTGCCAAGTGAAAAATCTTCAAACAGTGTAGATAGTGTTTAACCACCCCGCCTAATGGCGGAGGTGTCGGGAGGTGATCCCCTTCCCCCATCATTATCAACTGTTCCACTCGAACATACCTTAAATGAAGTGCACATGGGAGAATCCATTCCGGTGGCCAAAGAAGTCTCAGTAAACTCAACACCGCCCATATATTTATATTTACCACATCATGCCCCCCCCCCCCCATACGTTGTGCATGTGGTACCGGAGGCTAATCAGGAGAACAACATAACAGCAAGGAAACACCCTCAAGTACTAGGGTAAATACTGTTTCAAAACAAAGTGGCAGGAGTCAAAACATTTACTCCCACCGGCAAGAATTTAATAAAAATCTAATTTTGTACGGGACACCAGGCCAATGAGTTCCTCAATCATGACCTACTCAAACTCCATGGTTGGTCGGCCTTCGTGCCCTATTATACAACTAGCTCTATCGGAATTATTCACGGTGTTTACCAAGAATTTACTGAAGGCGAAATATTAGAACACCTCGAGTGTCGCGCCAGCGTATTACATGTCCGAAGGATCAATAAACGGATAGAGTCCGAAATACGTTCTACCCAATCAGTGGTCTTAACTTTCGATACGCAACGCCTCCCGGATTTCTGTTCTTTATATCACTCGGGTGATATCATACTATATACACGTACATTCCAGCAGTTAAACAATGTAAAAATGGCTGCCACCGTCTAGGCCATCTCCAGAGGCGATGCCGATCGAAGCAGAAGCTATGCGATCGATGTGGAGCCCTACACGATACCCAAGGTTGCACAAACGCATTCAAATGTATCATTTGTGGAAGAGGACACTCGGCCACTGATTTACAATGCCCAGAAAGGAAGCGACATAAAAATAAATCAACTTATGGCAACGGAAAAGATAACCTATAATGAAGCTCAGAAACGAATACCTACTACAAAATTACTCACAAACCAGAGCCACGCTAACCTCAATCATAATCTCACCCCTAGCAATATACCGTCTCCCGCACCTTTCCCCTTCCAGGGACTTCCCACGTCAGCACCAATTACCAAACCCAGATCTCCCCGCTCTGTCACAAAACCTATCACACCACATATCGCATCTCCTAGAACGGGAGGAGGGATGCCAGACTATAGTATATTAAAAAACGTAGAGCCCCACGCGCAGACGAAGAGACGGGCTCGTTTGTCACGCTGCAATACCCCACTAATACAGGATTTCCCAATAGTAAACAACGAAGAACCTAGGAAGGTTCAGGGGATCCCCAGAAAGATCCATCGTCTATTTATAGACGCAGGACGACACTACAACAGCGGATGACTAACACGTCAGACAACAAGGAAGACTCACTGGAAAACTTCCTTCAGAATCTTTTACACAGTATAGAAAAATACGCTGTTATTAATTACGGACACCAGCCCGAAACGCACCATACAGAAGACTCCGCGTTATACCAACAATTACACACATACTTCCGTTCATTAGCGAATGGCCACTAAATCAGTGTTCAAATTATTGCAATGCAACTGTCGACAACTGAAGGGCAAAGAACCTTTCTTATGGCAAGTATGCAGATTCTTCACTCCTTCTATTCTTCTCTTACAAGAAACGTGGTCTACTAACATCTCCAACAAAGCTGCCGGAATACAGACTGTATACGCAAAATAGATTAGATGGATACGGAGGAATAGCAGTTGGATTTCACAACTCCTCATCCTTTAACGAAATACAACAACTGGATTTTCAACGTCCACAGCTGATGTATCCGATCCAAGTGCAGGACTTCAAATTCAAACAGATTACAATTCTCAATGTATACGCCCCTCCAGACAGAGCAATTCCAACGACCCTATGGAAATATTTGTTTACTCAGTGTAATAGCCTTTGTATCATAGCGGGCGATCCTAATACCAAAAGTACCCTATGGGGGTCAAAGAAAACCAACAGGGCCGCTGATCTGCTGATGGAGGCACTAGAAGACCAATCTTTCCTGATAGCCAACGATGGCACACCAACTCGTATGCCCAATATCAACTCTCCACCTTCTGCACCTGAATTAACTCTCCTTAGAGTGGATGCTTAGTTATACCATACTTGGATGGTCTATGGTTTCACAGGGGGCAGCGATCATTTTCCCATCATAACCACTTTGGCGAATATAGAAGGGATCTCTTCACAAACGCAACCGGGATACGCCTCAACATCTTTCATACCGCTTAACCGAAACTATGATACATTACCAGGAATATTTAAAACAGGCTATGCCTCACATACCTACAGCCAATGGAAGCTCCATTCTTCCAATTCTGACGGAGCATATTACAACTGGGGTGCAACAGGCGGGGAAAGAACGGGACATCAGAAGGGATAGCACCAAACGTTATACATATCCGTGGTGGGACACACAATGTCAGAAATTGCTCAACAAAAGCAGAGCGGTATAGAAACAATACTTCCAGGATAGAACTCCTGAATCATACTATAGGCCGAGACAGGCCCAGGCGCAATTCAAACAACAGATACAGAGGAACCGCAGAACACACTGGCAGAAATTCTCTAACAGCGTAAAAGAAGGAACTAGCGCCACATCAATTTGGAAGTACGTTAAGAACACTCTAGCAAAACGTCACACACATCCTGGATTTCAATATACTCCCTCTTGGTTGGAAGAATTCCACATACAATTAACAGCACCGTCAGCCTTGTCTTCGAGAATTGACACCTTATCTCACCTTTCTTCTTCCGCACCTTCGACAGCCATCTCTAACATCTACCAAGAGGAACTAGAAGAAGCGATACCACGAGGACGACACACCGGCCCAGGCGCCGACAAAATCTCAAATCACCATGCCAGGATCTTCCTGCACAAATTTATCCGATATTACTACAAGATTTCCAATACATATGGTCCACCGGCCATATACCCCAGACTTGGAAGCAACACCTAGTAGTACCGATCTTGAAACATAACTAACCGATCGGACACGCCAATAGTTACCGGCCAATAACTTTGCTTCCATGCATCAGCAAAGTGTTGGAAAAAATCATACTACGAAAAATGGAATGGCATAGTGAATACTATAACACATTCCCCGCCACAATCATTGGAGCGCGGAAAGGTAAAGCTACCTTAGACGCCCTAGCTACATTTCTCCTAGAAATTTGGCAAGTATACCAACACCGCCAATACGTAGTAGCTATCAAATTGGATTTTGATAGAGGATATGACCATATAGACCTCGATAGACTGGTATAACACCTTACTAAAGTTCACATGCCGTCAATATTTATCAGGTACATACACAATTGGTTAGTAAACCACAGGATTCGCATTAAATATCAAGGGAAACTCACGGCAGCACGTACCACTTCTCAGGGACTCCCTCAAGGATCCTGTCTCAGTCCACTGCTCTTCAACCTTTATATGTTAGAATTTCATAACGCACTGAGGCAACACCTTCGAATTTTCAGCTATTTTGATGATCATCTGTTATATGCTCGCGGTTCCTCCTTAACAGAAGTGCAAAGCCGATTACAAGTCGCTCTGAACTTTGTACAACAATGGAACTTAACGAACGGCATGCATGTAAATTGGGCCAAAACAACCTATACCACCTTTACAAGGAAAATACAGCTAGGTCACATTAACCTGCAGATTGACAATCTCAAATTGACGCAACAGTCGCAGTTTACTTATTTGGGACTCATCTTTGACCAGCGATTAAACTGGAAGTTACAACTAACATCGCTACACGAGAAGATACGACCGTATATCAACATCATACGAAGTGTCAGTAATAAAAAATGGGGGACGGACATAGGTCCATTACTTCACATTTCTCAACAATGTGTGGACGCCATTTTTCTCTACGGAGGTTGTCTGCTCGCACCTACGCCTGTGAGACTTTGCCAAATTCCACTGCGGCTTCAAGCTACCACATTCAGTACAATTTTTTCTTTACCACAAACCGCTCCTACTAATGCATTATTAGAGGCTGCAGGTAAAATCCCATTCGCAGTTCAAATGGAGTACTTCGCCTCGAGATTCATCATGAGAAGAATAGGAACAACTACATCAACAGTGATTCCGAAACTCGAACTCCTCTACACGCACAACAAACAGCGAGCATTACCGTGTCGGCAGAGACTTCGATGGTTATATCATGCATATGCAAACCTGAGACGCTGGAAACAAGCAATATACCGGAATCCTCGTCTACCCTGCTATAACCTTCAATATCGAACTACATTGCAATGAGCTACACTGGAATTACCGATTTCGACTAACAAACGAACGAACTTAATGTGCCCCCAGAGCGTGGTCCCCACATGGGAATCTTGCATGGCAGCAAACCATCCTCACCGCATCCTAATATATACAGATGCTTCCAAAAGAACGCAAGCAGGAGTGGAATACACAGGGGCGAGTATATACATACCACATTCACTGCAAGTTGAAAGACAACGACTACCAAATCAGATGTCAATTTTCCACGCTGAACTATGGGCTATACTTATCCCTAACAGCATTGAAAGTTGAAATAATATTTTTTGAATATTGTGAAACACCGCACATATTGAATTGCTAATATTTATAGAATGTTGAAAATCGGCCTATTTTTGACCGCCCATTGATTGTTTATTGAATATTGAAATTGTGTTACTATGAATATTCTATGAATATTTATTAACCCAAAATTCAATTTTGTTCACAAGTTGAATAAATATTCATAGAATATTGAAATTATCTTATCATGAATATTCTATGAATATTTAATCACCCAAGAAAAAATTTTGTTCACAAGTTAAATAAATATTTATATAATATTGAAATTATGTTACTATGAAATGTTCTATGAATATTTATTAAGCCAAAAGAAATATTGTTCAATAAATAATATAAGTTTAATAAATATTCACGTAATATTTTTGATAAGTTGAAGAAATATTTGCAAATATTATTTTTTTAATTATGTTTCACTCTTCATTAAATATTAATTAAATGTTGAAATTATATCATTATGAAATATTCTATGAATATTTATTAAGACAAAAAGAAATATTTTACATAAGTTTATTAAATATTTATGTAATATAATTGAAAAATATTTGCAAATATTTATTTTCATTGTTTTGAGCACTTATTAAATATTCACTGAATGTTGAAATTTTATTAGTATTAAATATTCTGTGAATATTTATTAAGCGTAAAAAATATAGTATCCAAAAGACAAATAATTGTTTTATATAATATTGCTGACTGAAGTGTTTTATGGATATTTATTGCATAAAAATATATAGTTTACAAATTTACAAGTAACAATTACTTTCATCAGCATCCCTCTGATTGTATATTACTATAATCTCTCATTTCAGAAACAATGTGTTTAACAATAAGTTTAGTAAAGTAAATATTTAGCTCCACAGAGCATTTGAACCACATTTTTCACATCACTAACACTAATCCTTATTAATTATTCTTCTCGATTTTTCTTTTTATATGTTAATTTCAAAGTGTTTGTTGGTACGTATAAAATCACTTTAATCATTAACAGGATTTTCTTCATTAGTAGGTTGTGCCTCTGCTGTTTCTTTCTCCGTTAGCCTAAATACAAAATTAGAAGAAAATTAAATTCATTAAATAAACTTTATTATGCTGAAACTAAGCTGTAAAAAAATGTACTTATTTTTTCCTATTCCAACATTTGGGATGTCATTGTATCTATTATCCTATCTCAAAAAAATTAGTATCGTCAGAGTCTAAAGGTTTGCTTTTATACTCATATTTTTTTCTTAAAGGCAATAACACAATGTATAGGGAAGGAGCAATAAGACAATGTGATCCGAAATCGTTTCACATGAATGACTGTGCATACTCTAATTGTACACCATAGTACACAAACAGTACACAAATTGTACACAACAGCCAAATAAGAATACGATTATATTCCGTTCTTCATAACCTTCGTGCACAAAGACAAAGAAAAGTCCTGAGTTATGATCCTTTTCATATACATTCCAAAAGGAATTAAATCTTCAAATTCCGGATTTATGGAAACTTATCTTATGGTTCATAAATACTGACGTTGGAAATACATTTTAGCGAAAAAGATTGATTTCACACTTTGTGTTGAACAATTATAGGGAACGTCTGAAGATATAATTTTATTTATCTTGAAGTGCTTTAGGTTTTGAGAAAACAAGAAGATAAAGTCTTTCAAAACATCTCCACAAGTTTTAGGGAAACGCACGGAAGAGCTAAAATCATTCGGCTGACAGGTAATCTAACCCACTGCTGCATTGATTAGTATTGCTGATTTGTTCGTTGATCAGTGAGTTTGCGAGTATTTGGTTTCATCCGTCTCTCAGCTGAATCAACTACTCCGCTGCGGTGAAACGGACGTAATCATCATATGGAATTTCCGTTTAAGAAAATTCCTTGCCGATAGTACGACAAGCCGGTAATTTACAATCTTCTTCACAACGTTCAGTTAACACCACAAAATCTGTGTATTAGCCGGGAACAGAAGCTGGGATTGCGAACACTAGCAATACAGAAAATGGGAGGCTACAACAATGCTAATAGTACGTGAAAATAATTTTTCCACACATATATTGTGTTGCGGTTTAGTAAATGTCTCTGCACATTTTCAATTATTAATCTATAACACTCATCTCTTGTCTTGAAATTTATGGAATATTCAATTTTCAAGTAAACTTAACAATTTTCTTACTAGAAAAATCTTTTGCCAAAAGCTATAAAATCCCTAACATATGCATACGTTCTTATTTGTATAAACAAATAGTAATGAATGCGACCCTCGTTTGTACCCAGTTCGCACTAGTGAACTGTGTGGTGGACAAAGATCATGTGCGAGGGTTTTCTCGGTGTTCTCTCGTTGCCTCCCACCTTTCATTCCTCCATTTCGTTCATTATCACCGTCTCCCTAAACCTCGTTCTATACATAAACACCTCTATGACGACTTCATTTTCTGTTTCAACTTGTCAGCTTCTCGTCTATGTTTGTAAACAAGAAGAGTACAAATAAATTCATTATGTACAGGCAGCAAGGCTCAGTGGTAGAGCGTTCACCTGTAGTGTACAGGGTCCCTGGTTTGATCAAATCTCACGCCAAGTGAGCTTTGTGGTGGACAAACACCGTATGCGTGGGTTTTTCTCGGGGTTCTCCCGTTCTCCCCCACTTTCTTCATTCATTTCCCATCATCACCGTCTTCAGTATTCGGCGCATAACTGTGGGACGTTAAACACTACTTATTGGAATGATGTTTGAAGTGAGAATCGTACGACCGGGTCCACATGTCGTCAAGATGAAGGAACTTCGTGGATATTGCTTCCGGAATGTTCCCGAGATTCTGAATACATTAGATTTCTCCGCCAGAACCATGAACAGAACAGGCGCTGCTACATGGATACTTTGAAATCCACATTGCTGGTAACGAGTTGTTTAGAACACTCGCGACTATAGAAGTGTATGTTTTGTTTTAGTAGTAATTGAATTGTTCTATTAAATGTCTCACCATGTAACTACCTATAATCAAAATTTTTCCCCTCTGCATACTAATTTACACAACAAAATATATACTTACATGCTGTTTTTCCTTCGGCTTTGTTCTCCTCGAAAAGGAGCTTGAGATAACCACCTTCCAACTACATCAATTATAAATGCCTCCGTCACCCCATCTATCCTCTTTTCCATGACAGAAGCTGTTCAGTGAACAAAATAAATTTTAAATTTAGAACCTCAAAAATACATTTTTTTAAAAAATAATGTACTAAAAGTAACACACTTACTAGTTTAAACACAAATACCACTAAAGGGAAGAAGACACCCGCTTTGTCTAATGGCTAGCACGCTTACCTTCTGTTCGCGTGGTCCTGGGTTCGATTCCCGGTGGGGGTACAGTTGAACGAAAAAAAAAGTGGTTCGGATTCCACTACAATCAGTAGGTCCCAGTCTCCTTAACCACCAAGGCATAACCAAGGAACGTTAAACTACAGAAAAAAAAACTAAAGCAAAGAATATAAATTATAATACATATTAGGAACTACGAAGATATTCTAGTGAAAGGCTTGTATATGTAAAGTACAAATACATCAATATTAAATATGAATTAATTTGATATAAATTTTACATTTGTGAAATGGACATAATATACGTTTGATGCCTTTTCCTACATAGTTACTGTTAACATTTTACAAGTAAAATAAATTTATTATTGCTGCAGTACAGTTTTTCATACTTTCTTACATGGTTACTACAAGTAAAATAAATTTAAATTTGGAGCAATAATTTAACTAGTACAGCTTTTTGCAATGATCTTGTTTATAATTACCAGGTTTCGCGACATTCTAAACTAGAGATGATAATTGACAGAGGGTATTCTTTTATTCGAATCATTAAAATATTCAGGTAGAGTATCGATGCATTACTTGACCATAGGCGTAACTAGAGGGGGCCAGGGGGCCTGGCCATCCTCAAACTAAAGCTGACCCTCTGATTCTTTTTACTGGACGAGAATAATGTAATAAATTTACCTAAATTTACGCATAACCATTTTAGTGGTGTTTGCATTTGACCCACTTAGTGACTATATTTCGTCCACCCATCGATTTTTTTAAAAATATGATCTAATGCCTGGATGTAATAAAATCCCTGAACCCCTGTGATAGTGGGTAATATAGAAACCTCTCAACTTGCGCTATACGTTTCTTTAATTGAATAGCTTCATTAATGTAAACTATTTTTGTACTGTTTCAAGTAATTAACATTATTGACGTAATAAGTTCTTCTTTATATACATGAAAAGCCAGTATTATGGAATATTAATGTTTGAATAGTTAAGATTCTCAGAGCAAACTCCTGTATTAAGGTATTGTAAAAAACAACAGAAAGAAGAAGCGGTATCCTTAAGGTTCTAATCTTAAGCGATTGTTGAACTTCTACGTACAAGGACAAGCATATATTACCCACTCCAAAGTGACTATTCGACATCTTCCGTTACTTTTATTTTAATCGCTGCTATTCAACCCTGATAGGCTCCTTTCCAAACAATGTTATTGGTTCCGTTTCTTTAAAACGACGAACTTGGTCGTTTTCGACCAATAGCGATTTTGGCTGAATATACGGTTTGGTCTTTTTCGACCAAAAAAATTACTCAGACCAATAACTAATGTAGCACTGGCTATCCTGCATCAAACCTTCCGCTGCTAGCATTTGTGTGTTCTAAAACGATCAAAGGAACACGTGACAGAAAAATGGTTCACCAGTTGTAACCCAAACAAACCAAAAAATTGGTTACTTTTCCTCCCTTTATTTTTTTTTCATTTCTTCACGTTGACTTTTGTGACCGCTTGCTTATCAATTATTTCTGCTGACACGAGGAGATTATTTCTCTTGTGAGAAACTCAGCTTACACTTCGAGGTGTTTATTACCAATGATGTTGATGAGATAAGGGAAAAAGTATGTGTGTGAATGCGTTTGTGTGTGTGTGTGAGTGTTTCTGTCCAGACAGTCCACACTCTATCCCTTTGGGTGTTTCATGGTACATTGCGTTATAACTCTCCTATTTGAGCTTTTTCGTCCGGGTTATTTTTGTTTTTCAAGTCCAGAGGCATTGTAGAAGACCTTACGTATGGTTTCACACCTTCCTGCATCGAGACATAGGAGGTGATGACGTCATAATTCTCAAATATATATTTTCTTTTATTAAGCCTATGTTCATTATTTTTTGGCGGGCTTATTTTTGCACGTAGAAGATTGAAATTTTGCACAAACATTCACTCCACCGAGTAGTATTTAACAGATTTTTTTTTAGATTTCTGCGTTAAAACAGGGGGGGATCCAGAGAGGCAAAATGTTGAAAAAAGGGATATTTTTATCAAAAAATCCTTTTCTTCGGGATTTTCCCGTCTTAAATACATGATGGAGACATGTGAATGGTACCGCCTGAAAGGCAGTTCTATTCTAAAGAAAATGATGTGCAAACCATGATTCTAGGGTAATTAGCGATGTCTCAGGGAATTTTCAAAAATATCCCTCTGTATACGGGAATATGGTACATTGTCGGTATATATATATTTTTGGCAGGCTTACTTTTGCACCTAGAAGATTGAAATTGTGCATAAACATTCAGTCCACCTAGTAGTATTTATCAGATTTTTTTTCAGATATCTGCGTTAAAACAGGGGGGTCCAGAGGGGCTAAAAGTTGAAAAAAGAGATATTTAGACCCAAAAAATCCCTTTCTTCGGGATTTTCCCGCCTTAGATACATGATGGAGACACGTGAGTCATACCGTCTGAAAGGCAGTTCTATTCTGAAAAGAATGATGGGCGAAACATGCCCCTAGGGTAATTAGGGATGTGTCAGGGAATTTTTATCAAAATATACTTCTGTATAGGGGAATATGGGACATTGTCGGTATATATAATTTTTTGCGGGCCTATTTTTGCACCTAGAAGATTGAAATTGTGCACAAACATTCAGTCCACCGAGTAGTATTTAACATAATTTTTTTTTCAGATTTCTGCGTTAAAACAGGGGGGAGCCAGAAGGGCTAAAAGTTTAAAAAAGGGATATTTACACCAAAAAAATATTTTTTTCGGGATTTTCCCGCCTTAGATACATGATGGAGACACGTGAATGGTACCGCCTGAAAGGCAGTTCTATTCTGAAGAGAATGATTGGCGGATTATAGTTCTAGGGTAAATAGAGATGTCTCAGGAAATTTTTTACCTGAGATCATGGTGTTTTGCGGTAATTTGGGGCATTGTGGGAATTCTTGATAAAATTTCTCCCGCCCTTTGTATTCAAGATATAAACTTGAAATTTCGCACACACATTCAGTATACCAAGTACTATTTATCAGATTTTTTCGAGAAATCTACGTTCACACAGGGCCGTTTCAGAGGGGCCCAAAGTGTGGAAAAAAAAATCCCTCCCCCGAAATTTTCCCTTTAACATCATTTTCCCCTCTCCTGGTATATGGTACGAGCATGCAAGTGGTACCATTTGAAAGCCAGCTTCATTCTGAAGAGAATGAGGTTTGAACCATGATCCTAGGATAAATAGGGGTGAAGATATGGACTTGTTTGTAAACTCTTACGAAAACGCTTTAAATGGCGCCGTATAAAAGGGGCTGCGGCATTTAAATCCCTTCGTCGTCTAAAGGCTACATTAAAATTAGTTCTGGCGAGGGTGTGAACCCTTGATGAGCATAGATCGTTACATTTGCAGAGCGAGCGTGGAAATACTGACAAGAACAACATTTTAACTCGTGTTATTGTATTTAATCCAGAGGTATGAGTAGCAAAGAGAAAACCGTGAAAGTTATTGAGGGTGTGAAACTTAATCCACAAAATTTTCTCAGTTAATTTATAATCACTGTATGCGTATTTAAACAAGCTCGAGTACTTTGCTAAGGGGCCGCAGTGGCTAAGTGGTAGAGCATTTGCCTCTAGTACGTGGACCCTGAGTCGATCCCAACTCGCGCCAAGTGAGCCTTGTAATTAATAAACAAACACCCTGTGCGTAGGTTTTCTTAAGATTCTACCGTTTCCTCTCACTTTCTTCATTCCACGAGTTCCTTCAATTCTCATTATCATCATCACCATCACACTTAGCCTTGGTGCATAAACCTGGGACGCTAAATTAGATCCATTTTTCCCCATGATTTTTGGATTCGAAATTTAGAAAAAATGATACCTTATACATAAAGTAATTGAACCAAGTTTTATTCATCCGGTAACCTTTAACTTGAACTCAACATTGTACGAAGGTCTTTTTGCAGCCATATCTTGGAAAACGTAACCTGATGTGTTAAAAAAAAAAAGCACAATGAGCACCACCACACGTTCGCTCAGAAACACCAAAAGCACGTATTATTAACTACTTTACTAGTATCTTGTTACGTGTTGGGCTAACAATGAGCACAAAGGCAAGAAGCTAGAAACTTGAAAGACATGTTGCGCGAAAACAACAAAGTGGAAAATGCAAGGAAAAAGACACTATTGTGTGACACGACCACTTTTTGGATCCAAAAGTTCAGAAAAAAAGTGCGACTTATACGTGAGAAAGTACAGTATTTCATTTAATTTCGAGTATTTGCTGGTGTTGTGTTTGCTACTAAAATTAAAGGTCCAAAGATCCAACTACTGACCATGATTTCTTTATGGAATCTTTACGGATTCTATTCTATTATTATTATTATTATTATTATTATTATTATTGTGAAGGTGGACGTGAGGGCAGGGGAAGCGGAACTTAAGGTATTATAAAACCATTATATGAAGGCCTTCCTAAAAGGTTCTTCCAATTTTCAGAAGTAAGGAGTCATGCCCCCCTCTGGGAAAAACATTCTGGTTACGCCACTTGACACATTTTTGGCTAACTGATCTCTCATCTGTTGTAAATGTATTTTGAAACTTATGAGACATCTACAAAATTGATGTTCTCAGAAGCCTGGGTCTTCTTTTAAACGACTAAGATTTGTATTTTTATGTGCAATATAATTCCACAAGTTATATTACAAATATATTTGTCACTGACTGCTGGTCCATTGAAGCAGTATAACAAAATCCCTTCGCAAATTAAATGGAATGAGAGAAATGAAGTTAGATTGCATTCTCTAAAGCTGTGTTTTTCGCAAAGTAAAAGCAAAAGTAATTAATACTTACAAATTAAAAGTTTACTCAGATTGGGATAAGTCCTCGTGAGAGATTTCTTTCCTTTCCTTCCGACCTAACTGAAGTTAGAAGCTATTTGGTCTGTGAGGAGTTTTCGACATATCCCTCGGATAATGTTTGGAGCCTTATTTCCTCCTATTTCCATTAACTCCTGTCTTTGTAGGAAACAGAATGAAGCTTTTGAAATAGAACTTACTACTACTAATCAGTTAACATTTAACAATGTGCAAATACTAGCGACTAACGAAGTATCTATCTGTCAGTATTCACTTAAGCTTCGTTCCTAAACGTAGCTTACGTTGTCCTTCGTCGAATAGCTATATAGCAGCCCACAGCAGGTCACAAAAAATTGGGGATAGGAAAAGTTAGGGGTGCAAAATGACTATGTTTACTGAAGGTCTATCTATATTTTCCTATAGTAAAGGTCCCTATGTTAAGGGGCCACACGATATTTTGAGGGCAGTATCCCTAGCCCCTTTGATTGTGGGCTTGCTACATATTTTGTAACAGTGTGAAATATAGAATACAACATCCAAACAAGAGACTCAAGGCAATGTAATAACTACTATCACTGATGAAATTTCAACTTTTAAGGATCCCTCTTTAAAAAAATCACTTTCTGCATCAAAAACATTATTTTCACCTCATCTTCAGTTCTCAGAGATGGCAAAAATTTACTTTGGGTCGCACAGTGACATCAACACCTAGTTCTTCGGCTGTCAAGGGTATTTATTTATTTATTTTTTATTATTTTTTGTCTAAATTGTGATAAAGGTAGAAATCAACTACCTCTGGGGGGCTGCTAACCTCTTTCGCTCGCTCAGCTATATTTCGTGAAATAAATAATGAGTCCTTACATGTGCAATCTAAAGTAAAGAGTTGTCTAATCAATTTTTCCAGTAAAATTTATGAGTGATTTGGGGTAATAACATTTAACCTTATTGAAGTAAAATTTATAATCTTGCAAAAAAAAAAAAAAAAAAAAAAAAAAGAACCTGTTAGATAATTCAAGATATTGTTGATCGGAAGAAGGCGGTGGTATTATTTGCACTAATAAACATCAACACAACTTAAATTTTACTATTTTACTTAATTTTTAAGTTAAAATTCTTTGAACAGAAAACACCAGGTCGTAAGCTTCCAAGTTTTATTATTTATGACTTACATGACTGGAATCTGCTACCCCTTAATTTAAATTGCATCCCAATTCTCTCACGATGCAGGATTATCATGGATATCTAAAATTAAACTGGAAATCGAATCCGAAATTACGAAGGTAAGCATGTTAGCCATTTGGCTCCCAACGTAATTCATAATTTTCATTGATGCTTACTAAATATATATGTAGAAAATATTCCAAAAAGAGATTTCTCAGAAAGCTTATAGGCGAAACAGTAGAAATGTTGACACACCGAACTAGTATATTTGCTAAGCTCAACAAGGGTTTTATTCTGTACTTGGTATAAGGAACGCACAGTATTATGATCCTGGCTAGCGTAATCAAGCCCTGTACATTTTTCTCACAGATCGAATACCGTTTAAGGGTAAGAAGGTATTTCTATATTATTTTTCAATGCAAATCTTATTCATTTCTGCAATTAGTTGAAGAAAAAGCACTGCCATGAAAAAAGTATAAAACTAATATGAACACCATTAGTTATTGTTGAAATGTTATTTAGTTTAACCAGTCTTGGGAAGTAACGTAACGCAAGTAACGCGTTACTTTTTAAGTAACGTTTCCTAGTAACGCGTTACATTTTTTCCAAAGTAACTGTAACGATAACGCGTTACAAATTTTTAAGTAACGTACCGAGTTTGCGTTACTTTTTTCGCGTTACATTTCGGATGAGTAACTACAATATATGTTTATTTTTTCGAAACAAATGTTTCTTTCTTGTAAGTGAATTTCTCAGAATGGAGCAATGGAACATGAACGATGTCAGTGACCGACGATTCCTACACTGTTCGCCTTTTCCCGTTTCGCCTTATGACCTCTAGCAATGAAATTTGCATGTAAAACCTATTATCACTTTTCATCTTAATGTAAGGCGGAACGGGGAATCTCGATGTGCATTTTCCCGTTTCGACTTACGAACTTTATGTTGGTGGGCTTGCAAATACATTCATAGATACAATTTGATTTGTTTATTTATATAACGAAATATAGTGCCATTTGCTGTTTTTGGAATATGAGGACAGTCTCAGGGAAATCACGTGTATTGATTGCAAGCACCTGAAAGATTTTGTCTTAGATTTTGACAGCTCCAAATGAATACATTCAGTGAATGAACTACGAGTGCAATGGTACTGGTAGTCTATTTTACTTTGATCGGTGTTGTTTTTATAGAAATGGAGAACGAAAATATTTTATCGTTCGAACATTTGAAAGAATACTTTTTCTTAAAAGCTGAAGATGATGGTGAACAGAATTTAAAAGTAAAGTGGTGCCCCGGCGGGAAATATTTATCAACAACTAGAGTGCCATAATTAACGACATTCAGTAAGGGGTTAATATGAATAAACCGTGTTCTGAGGAGCAAGCCTACTTTATTGATGTAATGTTGATGGTATGTAATATTAGAGTTCTTTTAGATCAGTTTGCGTATCCTAAAGCCCCTAAAGCCGAACAACTAGCTTTAAAAAGCATGTATCGATTTTAGGGTTATTGGCAAGTTTTGATTCACCCCCAGTTCATGTGTTCTCATCTTGTCATTTGTAGTGTAATGTTTCTCTATATTCTGTATTTTTAATTTTACATAGCAACATTGTTATTATTATATAATTAGTTTAGCAGAATAATAATAAGCAACCATTTTTCTAACGATTAGGGTTGGGCACGAGTCAAGCTAAAACTCGACTTGAATCCAGGTCGAGTTTCGAGTCCAGTCAAAAGTAATATTCTCGAGTCGAGTTCCGAGCCGATTCACTGTTTTTGGCGTCTAGTTTTGAAATCACGGCCTGATTACACTGGAAAGCGAAAGCCATGAGAAATGTAAGCTAAGCAGTAATATGGAATACTTTTAGTGTTGCTCACGAGAGGGGACACTGCTCGTATCTCGTCTCGTCTCGATAGCGAGACTAAAGCTGAGTTCTCGGGTCGAGCTCAAAGATGTCTGTTTCTAGTCGAATCGAGTTTGAAATAAAACTTGCTCGAACTCACTCGCGCCCATTCCTACGAGTAACGCAGTATGGCATTTTAGTCAATGTTACATTACATTAAAATGTTCATATAGCTGTCAAGTAAAAATTTGTCCTTGCATTTACATAAATCGATTCAGAACGTGCAATAATAATAATAATAATAATAATAATAATAATAATAATAATAATAATAATAATAATAATAATAATAATAATAATAATAGCGGTAGTAATAGTAGTACAGAAAACTGAAGTAATAAGATTTTTTCTCATATTCAAAGTTTCGGACCTAAAAGTAACGCGTTACTTTCGAAGTAAAGTATCAGTTACTTTTTTGAGGCAAGTAACGCGTTACATTTTAAGATAAAGTAAAGTAACTTGTAACGCGTTACATTTTTACAAGTAACTTACCCAACACTGAGTTTAACCATCGGTGATCATCATGAGAGTATCTCATATCGACCTACTAACACATAATGGATTATGCATTGCTGCCGGTAGTCCAACACAAATCTCTCTCATAAGTGAGAACTAACCATTTAGGCCACAAATACACGCAGGTGTTTGGTCGAGTGACGAATTCTCCCGTTTTTAGTATATGTTCTTATGAGTATTTGAATTCTTTCTACTGTACTAATTTTCGTAAATCAAAGAACCATTAAACGTATGAATTACCATAATCTCCATCAAATTCGAATCTTCGGCCAACTCCGCTTCCAAATCATTCATATCCTCAACACTGTCGAGTGGCAGCTTATTGAACGATTGTGAGACTAAGGAACAAACACTATTTTCTTTGGATTGTGTTTCCTGTGCTCCATTTTGGAAAACCTCTTGCTGCATAACTGTCAAGTTAATTAAGACTTTATTTGATTCTTTCTGATTCTCCAGAAGCTTTTGTTGTAAATCTACAAAAAGAAAATTAGAATAGGGTTACAATGAAAAAGCAATAAATGTATACCCCAAATATTGTAAGTTGAAATATGTAACTATTTTGACACGTTTTTTATCCCCCTTTTGCCAAAGCCATCAACATTGGGACACCTAAATATATATAAAATATAATTATGAAGAAAACTAATGGCATTTAACCCCTCTCGTTGTGTCTCTCCTACATCTGCCACATTTCCCACACCTTTCCACCCTAAAAGTAACGAGGTGTCGAAGCCATCGGATGTAACCGGCTGAAATTGACTATTGCCAAGGGATTGGGCTGCCATCGGTAAATAATTCCCCCTCCCCCTCCTCCTTAGTAGGATTATGAATATTGAAACATAGCGTCTAGCTTTTCTCCTCATTCTTTCATCACTCGCTCACTGTCCCAGGGAGGGATCGAAATGTTCTTATTTATGTTTTGTAATTTGTGATATTTAAAACTTTTTTTTTATTTATTTTTTCGTAAAATATGGTTCAGGAGTGCGGTCAATGAAACTTCACAGCTAATTTAACTTAACCTCCTCAGATATTACCCTAAGAAGATGCAAATTAGTTTATAATTATTGTTTATATTGAAATTCTAGAGAGACTAAAGAGCAGGAAAAATGTACCATCCACGGAACTACAAAAAATATACAGAAACTCTAGAAGTTAGAGAGTTCTATGACACAAGTGCCAGATCTGATAATTGGGACCATTTTGTCTGTGTCACAGCCTTAGTCCCCTGAAACAAAAAAAGTTAGTTAATGTTGGGTTTAGCGTCCCACGCTTATGCCATGTAGGGTAAAGGAGACGTGGACAACTGATTATAGTGGAATCCGAACCACTTTTTTCGTTCAACACCACCCTCACCAGGAATCGAGTCCGGGACCACGCGCACCAAAGAAAAACGTGACAGCCACTAGACCAAGTGGTGGTCGAAAAAAAAATCATAACTTCGTTGGGTAAGTGATAAAGCAAAAACATTTTCTTGTTAAATAGTAATAAATGTGACAAAGCAACATTTTCTTCTTGTCAAATGTGATAAAACAACATTCTCAACATTGAATTTCTCAGAAAATTTCAGATGAGAACAAGCAGGAGCATAGGCAGGTCCTGGGTGTCCGGATCTTTGAAATCCTGACTTCTCTGCAAATTTAGTTTAATTTTAGGGGTAATTTTACAAATTCTAATATTCTTTAGCCTCAAATGGTATTTGGATCCCCTCGAAAAGCTTTGGATCCCCCCCCAGCCCTAAATAAATTCTTGCGTACGTGTCTGACAACAAGGTATCACAACATATCGTTTTTTTTTGTTTTTTTTTTTTTTAACTAAGGAGCATGATACGTTTCTTACCGATAACATGATCAAGCTTGCGGGTGAGGTCCGTGCAAGGTTGGCACTTCACATCAGCCTCCTCTCTTCGAGTACTATCTTTTTGTTGAGGCCTTGGAGGTGTTTGATTTTGATGGGCTCCGAACTGCTGCTACCCGTATTGTAAAATTCACTGTTTGACTCTGCAGTCTTCTTTGCTTTCTTGGGTGATGGCGCTTCATACTCGCATATATCTAGAAGTGGCCTCCTTTCGCGATAGCCTTTGCCTCGTTCTTCAGATTCAGAATCTGCCAATAAGTTTGAAGAACTATACCCATCTTCATACCTTTTGCACATTTTCACTGCTCTGTTTAGATCGTCTGCAATTTTAAAATTTTAATTAAAGTAGAACATGATGAAATGTTAATGTTGTTGTTCGAGGTCTCCATAAGTGCACTAAAACAAGTGTAATTCAATATGATTAAACATATACATCAACTATTTAGAGATTTTTTTGTCCTACATTCCTAATCCTCTCTCAAATTAGAATCTTACACCAACATTAAGTGACACCCCTTTCCATGTTTATTCTTCATGACGTTGAGAAAGCAAACATCCCTTTCTTTGAGTTTTCTTTTAAGCTAGTTAATATTCAAGAACTGAAGTGAAATTAAAGCATTGCCAAAAATATATAGTATAAGCATAACAATACACGGCAAATTTGTGCATCTGGAAATGAAATGATAACTTGGCAGATAGGATGATTTTCACAGTTCTACAGAGAAATCGAATGTTAGTGTCTTCAAGAGGACCATGAGTAAGGAAAAGAAAATGTCAAAATCGGTGAGCATGTCGAAGTAGCACTTTGGTGCTTTCTTAGAAAAAAAAAAAGGGGGGGGTTGTGGTTTTTCCTTTTAAAAACAAACTGTTGCTATAGTAACGAAGTAATTTGTGAGCTTTTATTTCAACTTTCATAAACTTTTATATGAATCGGCTATATTCTTATAGATCCAAATTAAGTCGATTGATTGATGTATTAATATTTATGAGGTCGTCAATGGCGAGACTATTTGTTCCCGTCTGGATATGGTGATTAGCCTTCACATTAAAATAAATTGTAGCTCAAAAGTAAGTTCGACAAAATAAGAATAAAAGTATATATATTTAAGTTAAAACGGAAGTCGCAAAGAAGCTTAAAAACTAACAAAATATATGACAAGAAAACAAAACAGTAACAGTAACACGCAAAATATAAAATAAAAATGCAATAATTCTATCACATTCAACCTACTCAATGATTGACAGTTTCCCTATGAAACCCACACTTATCTTCTAATAATTATCGCCAGAGCCACAGCTCGAGTGGGTGAGTTTTAAGGGGGTGGTCGAAAAGAACGGGTGGGACAGAAGAAGAGTTCGGGAAATCAATATTACTATAATTCTGAAAATTCAAATTTGTTACCCTAAAACTTTAATGATTGCGGGAACAAAAACATTTCCAGAGTCTGGCCGCTGGCTTCCTAGCGGAAGAATAGAAGAATACAAAAAAAGTGCGAATAAACAGCGAGAATGTTCTGTTTGTATGTTAGCGATGGATGTAATACTTTTTTTCTTACAAGGAATTGTGTAATAAAGAGGATAGAATTATAGTTTCTTCAGCCTCATGGTATGATCAACTGTGCAAAGTTAACTGTTCAAATTTTGGGAACGAAGAAAAAATTCAAAACAGGCAAACGCAATGTGAAACGTTTTTTGTAAAAAAGAAATTAGGGTGCAGTTTCGCTATGCAGATCCACAGATTGTACAAGCTACGTAACAATTTAAGGAAGTCTTTAATTTGCAAATTTTTTGTTGAGAGCAGGTCCCAACGAACCCCTGCGGGGCTTCTAACCCGATCTTACGGCTGCAATGAGATTGCGCACACTTTTCCAGTTTTATCCAGGGGTGGATAACTTAACTTAACTGTAACGTAACGAAAATAGTTCTCTGTAACAAAATTATTGGTTATTTAATGCAGGTAGGTACAAGTTATACCACCAATTTTTGTTACGACACCGTAACGTTATTCGAGCATGTAACGTTATTGTACCGTAACTAATTGAAGGAACAAATCTGTTTCGGGTATTCCTTTCACGCTTGGTGGGAGAAAATCAACAACTGGTACCAGCTGAATGAGATTCTTTCCTCTGCGGGTATCTAATGGAACGAAAATGTGTGGAACAGAAGCTATTTCGTTACAAATACTATTTGCCACATGAGTAACACAGTTGACCAGACAGGTTTGGTAAAGGTATTGTGTTCATCAGTTACAGATCTTATCAGATCTTTGGAGAGTTCCTCGGACATGGTATCTATTGTATTGTTCTTCAGAGGGTCACATTGAATTTCGTTCTTCAGGTGGTGAAGCAGAATGAATATTTCACTTTCATATGTTGTTATTGCAAATATGAAGTAGAGACAGGGAGAAAAAAAGAGATCGATTTCTGTGAATATCATAGGAGGAAGTCAGTCACATACAAGGAAAAAGGCAGGTGGAAGGGGATGGCAGGGTCAGGGGGAAGCACAGAGTGAGACAAAAGTAGCAAAGGGGAGGGAAAATAGACAATCTCTTTCATTCTTCATCTTGCTTTGTTTTCATAGCGCTCTTAGCTAGGATTAATTTATGTTAGAACTGTTCCATGAATGGTGGGCGCAAGCCTGTGAAAATCATATTATTATTATTATTAAAACAAAGCCCACAAAATAGCTAGGAAATTGTGTGATGCATGGCCACGTCATTGGCTATCAATCTGCATTATTTTTGGAATATTTCACCGTTGTTTGCTGATTCTTAATCCAGGCACATCCCCAATTTGTTCACTATATTGAATCAAACTATATTATTATTATTATTATTATTATTATTATTATTATTATTATTATTATTATTATTATTATTATGTCTAGCGAGCATAGCCTAATGGGTAGCGTTCTTCTTTCGCAAAAGGGAGATCCTGGGTTCAAAGCATGTGGCCTGCTACCCTGACCGGTTTTATAAGCTTTTTTCGTTGTTCCACAAAGTGAATGTCGGGAGGTTATCTTTAAGGGGATGTTATACCTTTTGCCACTGGTTTCTCAGTCTCCATAAGATAACATGTAAACTTTATTTCATGAATATCTAACGAAATATGGTACGTAACAACTTAAAATTTTTCATACGTATACAGAAAAGCAATAGAAATGAAATGATTGTTTCAATTTCACGCTTAATGACGTAGATCAAGAGTAATGAACTTTTTAAAGTAACATTGTAATGGACTATATATTGAAGGTTGTGTTTTCCAATGTGATCTTCGCGAACAGATGTCCTGTTGACAGGCAGGTATTTCCCTCCCCCTCTGAAGTCCTTTTCCAATGGGTGTGGTAGAACGCCGCGGGGTGCCACCCTCATCCCATTTCTTTCCTCCGTTTCTGCAGAGCGGATAGATTTTCTGTAAATGTTACAAAGAAAGAATATTTGCTTCCAAGACAATTTGAAATAGTCTTCTGAATGGGTAGCACTTTTTGACAATTTTCTTTCTCTGGCAGTTTTTTTTTTTTTTTTTTTTTTTTTACAAAAATAAGATAAAATTGAAATATGTTTAAAGGTGCAAAGGTGCACGTGCACCCCCTTCCTTGTAAATATACACTACCTAAAGAGAGAAGCTAGGAGTGAAAATAGCAACACTTTCCGAAATTTTCCTCTGTCATGTTTCGATTTGGGCTTAAATCAAAGGGAAGTTTTGCAAAATCGATAGTTTAAGTCAATTTTCTAAAAGTTCAACAAAAGGATTCACCGAGAACAGATACTTAGGATATCCAGGGCATTTCCTCATTCACACCACAGGTGCCTAAAGGCATTTAAAAAAATCCAATTCAATTCAAATGTAGGCCTACTGGTAGTTATTGGTGCACCCCTCAGAAGATCCTTTCTACCAAATCTTGTGTGTTGGTCCCCCTTGATGAGTTTCTCGCTACGCCACTGATGTCTGATATGTATTTGATTTATAAACTAAATTGCTTGCAAGCAAATGAAATGTCCTTCCTGCTTCCCTGGGGGCCAGTATATGTGTAACTTTGGTGAATGTAGCTCCGAGTTCGATCCTTGTTGGGAAGTGAGCTCGAGCTTCAACCACATTGGTCAGTGCAAGACTGTTGTAAAATAAACATATATGGTGACTACCGGCAGTGAACTCCTTCATGCCTAAGCGCTTAGCGTACGCGCCTTTCGCCTGGAAGACCAGGGTTCGATTCCCGGCGTGAGCACATGTGGTTTCGATTCCAGTAGGTCCCGTCTCATAAAGCCTCGCTGCTGAAAAGGACGTTAAACTCCAAATCAACTCAACTATCGGCAGTGTCATCACAAGAAGTAAAAATCTTATCAATAAGCTTACATTAAAAACTTCACTCTCTGATCATTTCTCTTTTTCCTCTTTTTAAATACAGAGCAATCAAAGTAATGCTATTCTCAAAGGACATGTACCTGAGGGCTTAAGGCAGCGTTTCCCAACCTTTTTCAACTTGCGGCACACTACAGGTGTAACTTGAATTCTCGCGGCACACCCATATATATATATATATATATATATATATATATATATATATATATATATATATATATATATATATATATATATATAATTACCGTGGTATTTTAATGTGATTACTAATTTCCTTCTTACAGAGAAGAAAGCTCGATCACTGATTTTCCCCCGTGCTAAATCATTATACTTATTTTTCATTCTAATTTTAAAATAGAAAACAATAGCAATGAAATATAGGACTCGGGTTTTTAAAAATCCACTTTCTCTTTCGAAAACTGTATCTAACCTCTAACTAAAAGGGAAGATCACAAAATAACGAACAAATAAACAAATCTCCTATACTTTTAAAACACAAATGTAGGTAATTTGTATGCATGCTTGCTTTGTTGAATTTATTGAATGATATGTTAAAATTTCAAGTTACGAAATAGTCTGCAACAATAAAGAAGTAATAATGGTCATGACAATGATAAATACGTTTTTCAACATTAAAAATGTACAGAAAAGTAACACAGTATGAAATTTAAAATTGTAGATTTAAGGCCAACATACACTAGCGTATTTTCAGCGCGCATTTTCGGTCCGTAAAATGATGTCGTAAATTTCGGTCCGTAAGTTGGCCCATACACCTAGCGTAAAAATAGGCGTGTAAAAGAAGAAGAAAAAGAAGCGGTCAGTTTTCGCTCTTCCTTTTGCCTGTTGTTTCAGCACGCGGTCGTTTTCCAGTTTGCTCAAGTTGTTTGAACAGGACAGATCTATGTTTTAAATGCAGGTCGTATAAACATTATGCTATAAGGAAACGAATAAAAAGAAAGAACAAAACAATAGAAACATTTGGACTAGCAAGTGATATTCAATGTAGGAGTACTTTTTATTTCTTTTCATAGTATCGGAATGTGAAAATTCCCATAGAATGTTTTAACAAAGTTAAATCAGACAGATTTAAAAAGAAAGAAAGAAAGAAAGAAAGAACGAAAGAAAAACAAAAGCTAAATCCATGATTTTGCGAAAGTAGTAATTCAATTTAATAAATTTCTCACTAAATTTGTTAGATTTCTCGAATAAATAAATAAATAAATAAATCTACCCTCTGTGGCGTAACATATCTCATGGAACCAGGGCCTACCATCCAGCTTGTGCCACTCATGCCTTTAGGGCAGGGTGCGAATCCCGGGGCGGAATTTCCTCGTACTTTGTTTTAATCCCTTCCAAAAGCAACAAATTGAAACATTGGTCCCTCACAAAGCAATCAACTATCTCCTGTTAGGAGCTATTTTATCCCCCTTCAAATATACACAACCTAATTCGCACTATCCTGCTTACTTCCTCGTATATGACTCTTCTCGGTGACCTTATCTAAATTACTTTTAAGTGGAAGATCAAATTTGCTTAAGAAAGGAATAATATCCAAAAAGTTTCCATGATCTATAGCTGTGTCTTTCAGTTTATAGGCTGCTACATTTCCTTTGTAAATGAGCCCTCTTTTACCAATGAGTTTCTGACTTTGACAACTCGATACATTGCCTGTCTGTTCTTCTCAACCTTGTACTGTCGTTGTTTTACCTGTTCATGAGGAAGTAGTTTCTTAACATGAAGTAGTACGTTTTGTCGCGGATTAAATATCCGAAATGTTTTAATTAGTCCATGAGAGGTTGTAATTTATATAAGTGGTACGTTTTGTCGTGAAATAAATATCAGAAATGCTTTAATTAATCCATGATAGGTTGTCATTTATGACAGGTCGTCAAAAGTGGTACGTTTTGTCGCGAAAATTCAAGTGGTACGTTTTGTCGCTGGTACGTTTTGTCGGGACACCAATTCGCACACTGCATGCTCAGCACATCTGCTGCTCTTGTAGAATCTAGTCCTTAATGAAAGGGTCAACAAAAAGAAGGAATGTCAACTGTCTCCAAGTAAAAACAAACCAAGTTTTAATTTCGAAGTGTGACTTGACAAGCTATTTAAAAGTTACAAAGAATATCTAGAATAATTAAAATTTTATATTTAGAAAACGAATTAACACTTAATCTGGGATATAACATAACCAAATGAAAACAATATCAATTGTATTGTTGTACTTTACTAATATGAAATGCGGCAACTAATTCACTCTCCTGTTTTCTTTCACAATCTTTGAAGCATAGCATTTGTTCTAACAGTGACGATATTAATGCACCATGCCACATTACATTGGATAGTACATTTGCTCATAATAAGAAGTTTTTGGAAGTTAAAATATCTTTTTAAGATAAAAAATACTTTACCTTAAATACAACTAATTTTTAAATATATAAGTGCTTGTGTTATCCCTTATCCATTTAGCAACTGTAGAATAGATTGCTTTATATTTAGAATAATTCTAATCAGAGTCGTAGCTAAGTTGGGGGGCCAGCGGGTCGGTTGCCCCGGGCGCTGATAGCAAGAGGGTGCCGAAGAAGCAAGAAGAAAGGAAAGTATTGGAAATGAAAATAGATTTGTTAAAAATTTTCTTGCTCGCTACGCCCGCAATCCAAATGTTTCAATAAGAGTTAGAACAAGTTTTTACTTATTACTTTAAAAAAAAAAAAAACTATTATATATGATTTCTTAATGACGATGTGACATGCATGCTGCCAAGTAATGACTTACAGTGTAAACAAGAGCGTTTTCAAAATCAGAAACGGTCACAGTCTTAAATACGTATGTATTCGGCATTTTGATGATGATGAGTTTGGTTAGTTAATCACGTTTTTCTAACCAATCATTTTAATCGTGACGGTGAGAATAAAGGTTTGAAAAATGAAAGGAGTGAAGAGACACACAAGTTGTTGTTTCAGCAGGAATATTAAAAATGATGATAAACAAGGAGAATATTAACGTTCTTGAATTTGAAACAGTTGTAGAATAGGGGCTTAATGGGTCAGAACTTTACTCCACGAATTTCGTCTTTTTCAAAGACTGATCGCTACCAGTGTTTTTTTTTTTTTTCATTGACATATGAAATGCTTCCAATTTAAAGAAATTTATTGGGATCATTTCTCCATTAACTACTTGTATCGCCAGGATTCTTTTTTGTGCTTGCGTATCTAGTTGTGTGATATTTTTTTATTTATCTACATACATACAAAATACACACACACATTATATATATATATATATATATATATATATATATATATATATATATATATATATATATATATATATATATATATATATATATATATATATATGTGTGTGTGTGTGTGTGTGTGTGTGTATTTTAATATTTTTATTAATAAAAGTAACCTTAAATTCAGAATTTTCAGTCATTAAAAGTATCCGGACACCCGGCTGAAAACGACTTAGAAGTTCGTGGCGTTCTCCATCGGTACTGCTGGAATTCAATATGGTGTTGGCCCACCCTTAGCCTTGATAACAGCTTCCAATCTTGCAGGCATACTTTCAATCAGGTGCTGGAAGGTTTCTTGGGGAATGGCAGCCCATTCTTCACGGAGTACTGAACTGAGGAGAGGTATCGATGTAGGTTGGTGAGGCCTGGCACAGTCGGCGTTCCAAAACATCCCAAAGGTGTTCTATAGGATTCAAGTCATGACTCTGTGCAGGCCAGTCTATCACAGGGATGATGTGGTTGTGTAACCACTCCGCCACAGGCCATGCAGTATGAACAGATGCTCGATCGTGTTGAAAGATGCAATCGCCATCCCCGAATTGCTCTTCAACAGTGGGAAGCAAGAAGGTGCTTAAAACATCAACGTAGGCGTGCGCTGTGAGAGTGCCACACAAAACAACAAGGGATGCAAGCCCCCTCCAAGAAAAACACTACCACACAATATCATCACCTCCGAATTTTACTGTTGGCACTAAACGTGTTGACAGATGACGTTTACCGGGCATTCGCCATACCCACACCCTGCCATCGGATGGCCACATTGCGTACCGTGATTCATCACTCCACACAACGTTTTTCCACTGTTCAATCATCCAATGTTTACGCTCCTTACACCAAGCGAGGTATTTACCTGCGTGATGTGTGGCTTATGAGCAGCCACTCGACCATGAAATCCAAGTTTTCTCACCTCACGCCTAACTGTCATAGTACTTGGAGTGGATCCTGATGCAGTTTGGAATTCCTGTGTGTATGGTCTGGATAGATGTCTGTCTATTACACTTTACGACTCTCTTCAACAGTCGACGGTCTCTGTCAGTCAACAGACGAGGTCGGCCTGTACGCTTTTGTGCTGTACGTGTCCCTTCACGTTTCTACTTGACTATCACATCAGACACAGTGGACCTAGGGATGTTTAGGAGTGTGGAAATCTCGCGTACAGACTTCTGACCAGAGATGTTCACCCTCGCGAGGGTGGCCCTCTCGAGGGCATCCTCACCCTCAAGTTCCCTCGCCCACAGTGACGCGAGGGTGAGGACAAGTTTTGGCCGCGAGGGCGAGGGTGCGCGAGGGCGAGGACAAGTTTCGGCAGCGAGGGTGAGGATGCGCGAGAGCGAGGACAAGCCTCGACGAAGAGGGCGAGGGTGAACGAGGATGAGGGCCAAGTGTTACTGCGGGAGCGAGGATGCACGATGGCTAGAGACAACTTCCTTCAGGAGAACGAGGGCACGCGAGGGAGGAGGAAAAGCTTCCTTAAAGCAACTGTTTTGGAGTTTGCTGTTTGACCTCTTTTGGAGAGAGACAAAATTTAAAATATCATCTGCCATGTCCCCTAGATGAAAAGTTAGTGTCATAGCAAGGTTATACATTAATCGTATTTTTCCTTTCAATTAATTGCAGTAGACAATTTCTCGTGTGTACGTACATAATTATTAAAAATAATAATGCAAATAAGAATAATATTTGATTTTTCCCATGAAAGTTTCCGGGTAGAAATAGCGTTACATTAAGAACTAAGTGTGCCTCATTGTTGCCCTCCCTGTGTTGGAGACGTTTGAGATAAAGAAGTGTCTACTACACTGTCATGTTTAAAGAGTGTTGGTAGACAGACAGACAGTCACTCACGTCATTCAGCAGCAAGAGCGCTGATATCTGAACAAACATAATCAATGAGAGAACCATCAGAATGCAGTAGATCAGATGGAGAAAGACTTGATGGAATGACTTTGGTTCATAGATGGCCATTTTGCTCTGGACTCTCTCGGACTCGGGCTCATTTTTTTCAACTGGGCTCTCGCTCATTTATTCCTTTGGGAATCGTGCTCGGGCTCACTTCCCTCAGTTGGACTCGCGCTGACTTATTTCATTGGCGCTCGGGGTAGCGCTTAATTATTGAACCCGAGAACGGTTGAGCGCGAATGCCGAGCTAGCAAGCGTTGGGCTCGTGAGTTTGGATGCCCATGAAATGGGCTGATTAATAGCATACATCCTCCTCCAATGTCCAACACTGATGAAGTTGTTACAATTAATCGGAATTTTTAACTTTTCATAGTTTTGTGACAGCCCAAACTATTATCTGAATCGATATTTGTTAAAATAATGTCAGTCACTATTGTATCGATTTTCATTATTACTGCTTTTATAATCTACGTGGGTAGAGCTATCATTTAGTTACAAAATAAATAATATGTTTTTTCTTGTCCTTAAATAGAAATATCTGACACGTTAATACTGACATTTTGTTAAAAGAGCTGCTTTAACAAAATAAATTTAATAAGTTCCACAAGACATAAGTTGTTTATGCAGCCGAAATTTGCAACTGTTGACTGATTGCCGTTTAGCGTCCTCTTTCGTCGGCGAGGCTATATGAGAAGTGGACCTATAGGTTTAACGCGGAATTCGATCCACTGTCGTTCAATGTTCTCCCACTCGGAATTGTCCCCAGGACCCCATTCACCAAAGGTTCGCGTGCAAGCCAGTGAGATAGGGTTTGTATGTTGTGTTGTTTAATGATTTTTATTAGGAATAAAATACGTTACAGGATGATATACTGATTGTAAATATTATAGTGCAAGTATTGAACGATTGTGTGGTAAAAGGAGAAATATAAATTTGGACAAATTTAAAAAAAAGGCCTGAAGAAAACTTAGGAAAAGCCACTTCAGCAAAACGAGCAGGATTTTGTTGGGGGCAAACAGTTTAATCATATTATTATTAATTTCGCACAAATGTGCTACACATCATAACATGGGCGGCGATTAGGGGGCAAAGGGGGACAGTTACCCCTCCTCACTCTTTTGAATTGACCCATTAATGTCGCTATATAGTTTCATTTGGAAATATAAAGTTTTTGTATGTATTAAGGTTCATAGAATGAAAATGAGTGTTTTGAAGTATTTTATTTGTTTGCTGACGGAGTTTCAAAATTAAGCTCTTTAGATCTTTCCCTTTGAATTTTTTCAAATTCCTCAGTTACGCTACATACATTAGGGATGGCCAACGTGTTGACTGTCAAATTCTGACAGATAGTCCGCGGCAGTCACCGCAACTCATCAAACCTTGATTTCACCTTCACCCTCATGAGAGCTGCCCTTGTGTGGCTGAATACTTATGCTTGCATCGTAGTTCAAGGAACATTTTGAAGTAAAGGCATTGGATACTGTTGATAAATGATGTAAACGTCACTATCGACCGAGATCTCCATTGTAACAGTTGTTCCATTTTAGGTGTTCCACAGTAAATTATACAATGATATGTTTAGTTTCCTTTCTTTAGGACGTATGTTAAGCAAGGGCGGATTCAGGACGGACTTCTGGTGGGGGTGGTGGGTTGTAATACTGTTACTTAGAGCTACTTTTAAGAGCTCCAAACTCTGGGATGCGTTTTATTTGTATATATAAAATAAAGAAGTTTCCTCTTCTGGGGGGAGCGATCGCCCCCACTGGATCCGCTACTGACGATAAGGAAATAATTCAAAAAATAGGTTGAATAATTGATGCTCTGGTCCTCACGAAGGAGGCCCTCTCGAGGCCTCCTCACTCTCAATTACCCTCGCCCTCAATGATATGAGAGCGAGGGTGCGCGAAGGCGAGGAAAAGTTTTGAGCACGAAGGCGAGGGCGAGCGAGGATAATGGACAACTCCTATCGCGAGGGCGAGGGTGCGCGAGGGCGAAGACAAGCTTCGATGGCGAGGGTGAGGGTCCGCGAGGGCGAGAAAAAGCTTCGACGAAAAGGGCGAGGGTGTGCGAGGGCGAGGAGAAGCTTCGCAAGCGAGGGTGGAGGGTGCGCGAGGGCGAGGACAAGCTTCGATGGCGAGGGTGAGGGTGCGCGAGGGCGAGGAAAAGCGCGCGAGGGCGATGAACAATTCCATTCGTGAGGGCGAGGGCCAACTGCTACTGCGAGGGCGAGGGTGAGTGAGGTCGAAGTAAAATGAACATCTATGCTTCTGACACAAGTGACACCCAATCACCTGACACGTTCGAAGTCCGTGAGTTCCGCGGAGTGCTCCATTCTCCTTTCTCACGATGTCTAATGACTACTAAGGTCACTGATAATGAGTACCTGGCAGTAGGTAGCAGCTCAATGTACCTAATATGAAAAACGTATGTTTTTTGGGTGTCCGGATACTTTTGATCACAGTGTATGCAGTAGCCAAACTACATTTTGGATTTCAAGTACGAACATTAAACATATTCTTTACCTCCATCGATCAATATTAAGAAATTCGCAAATACTCTCTCTTCAGAGTTTCCGTTACATTTCACAAAATATTTTTGACCGTAAAACGATCAAAATTAAAATCTTCTTTATGTGGTCACATACAGAATAAAATTACAAAAGTTTACAATTATTACTGGAAATTGATGCTGTTACCCATTTCGAACATTTTTAAATCACATAGTTTCTAACGTATTAAAATTTCATTTCTTATATATAGTATGAAACGTAAAAAGTTGCAAATTTTTATAACTTTTCTCAAAGTGGATTTGTGTACAGCAAAGGCAGTTTTGTAACTTTAACAGAAAGTCCAAAATAAGCCTCTTGAAAACACCTTTTATTTGTAAAAGAATAGAGAATGATCACTTTCGGTTGTTGCAATAGTCTGTGCAAGCAGCATGATAAAAATTCAACATAGCATAACAAGAACAGCTGTTTCTCTTATTTGTAAATAAATAAATAAATGAATAAATAAATAAATAAAGGAAAGAAGGAAGCTTGATAAGGTGAGTATAGGGGCGCCGAATTCTACTTCGCCCCTGGCGCCGAAATCTCTAGCTACGGCTCTGTTTTTCATCCACCTCCTAAACATTTGTATTGTTTACTAACACTTATTGATTCGACTGTGATATTCCTCATTATTGTAATACATATATATAATTTTTCGAACTTTTAATATTCTCTTTCACCGGACGCAAATTCTTATTAATTAATACACTGAGAAAAGTCCGTTATCCGGACAGCGGTATATTGTACAATTATACGGAATCATTATGTTTACTACAGAAACCTGCACGGAGCATACGTTATCCATATGCTACAGACTTTCCCCGCTTAGATGTTACATCATGCCGTTGCAGGATGTATGACATCTAACAGTCTTCCATATATCACATACGTATACGTATGTTACATACGCCAGTTGTATGCTACATGCGTATATCTGTATGTGAGATCCTGACCACCTATATACAGTTCTTCGTTCGTACAGAAAGTACGTTTATTCGAAACATGTATGCCGAAAGTATGTATAAAATGTAATTTTTTCAGTTATACATTTGCTGTACGTTAAGTTCTAAAACTACATGATTTACACATGTAACCTACGTTTTTAAGTACGCCACATATATTTTTTCTGAGTATATAATTTCACAATACGCCCTATGTCCGCCTCTCATGTTAGTGTATAAGATATAAGAAATTTACAGCATTCAATGTAAGGTCTACTGAAAAGCTTTTGACACAGTAAGCAGACACTTATGATCGATGTAAACCAACTTTTAAATTAAAAAATGATTGATTCAAATGACTGGGCCAAACCACATGTCCAAATTAAATATAACAAATTTGGTGCTTTTTTAAAAATAATTTAGTTAATTGTAAACAAATTAATTTAAGTTGTTGGCCAATGTAATGACTATTAGTGAATATTCTACGTTTGAACGCATCGTTGGATGATTAACAGTTAATGAAAATATAATGAAACTAATTGTAAATCTGAAGTGAAGTGATTCAAATAAAAGCGTATAGATCTAATTAAATACTACTAAAATTATTCCTCAATAAAGTCTTTAAATTCACTTAAATTAGGAATATTACTAACAAATGTGCTGTCCATCGGCGATTAGGGGCGTGAAGGTAATTGCTGACCCCACTTTTTTGGCTTTACACTATAACCTAATTACATGCCCTCTTACTATTAGTAGTGTTTTGTCCCCCTTTTTAGTGTTCATACCCAATTGCCGTCACTGGTACTTTCCATTGCAAGTGAATAGATCTGTGTTTTTGCCCAACTACAATTGATTACGGAAAGTAAGAAATTTAACGCTTGATTAGAATTATTATAGTTATTTAGTATACTAAATATTAAATTTGTCTTAAAAAAAAAGGTTTGCACGTGTATGTTATATGGGAACATAAGAAACTGCAAATAATAAAATGTGGAATTGTTACAAATGATTATAGCTGTTTCATGAATTTGGCGTAGCTATGATATTTGGCATATTATCACGAAGCTTGACCATAATATAGACCTTAATTTATTTAATTTCGAACTTAGTCAAATTCGGTCCAAACATTAGCTATTCACAACACTCTATTCTCCAATTCAGCTCAGATTAGGTTATTTTCAAACAAAGTTAAACTATTCTGAACGACTGGTTTGTTTAAATTTACATGTTGGTACAAACATCCAACTGCTTATTAAAATTAACTGAGCTACCCAATCTTAGTTCAGATTTCTTTTTCAAATGAAGTTTAAACTGTTAACTCATTAAAGACTAACTAACTAACTAACTAACTCTATGGCCTATGGAACCCGGAGGTTCAGTGCCGCGTTCACAAAAGCTCTCCACTGACTTCTATCCTTAGCTAATTGCATCCAGTTTCTACTTTGTATTCCTATCTCTGCGAGATCCATCTTAATATTGTCCTCCCATCTGCGCCTAGGTCTTCCTAATGGTCGTTTTCCGATTGGTCTTCCAGTCAAGACTTTGAAAGCGTTTCTACTTTCTTCCATTCTAGCTACATGACCTGCCCACCTAAGCCTCCTAGACTTGACGACCCTAACAATGTTGGGTAAACCGTATAAACTAGGTAGTTCCTCGTTATGAAGCTTCCGCCATTCCCCATTCTCGTTCCTCTTGGGTCCGAATATTCTTCTCAGGATCCTGTTCTCAAATACTTTCAGTCCATGTTCTTCCCTCAGAGTAAGCGACCATGTTTCACAACCATACAGAACAACAGGCATGATTATCGTTTTATATATTTTAAGCTTCAAATTCCTCGACAGAATTCGCGACGACAAGAGATTTTGAACCGAATAGTAACACGAATTCCCTGCTTTTAGTCGACATTTAATTTCTTCGTGAATATGATTTTCGTCTCATTAAAGACACTGAACCAAATCCATTCGTTCGTTTAAATGTATTATTATTATTATTATTATTATTATTATTATTATTATTACATTTGTTTCACAACTTATGAACCAATGATTTGAAGCAATCTATGTCGGAAGAATTTTCATTTACTGGTTGAGAAAATAAACAGATTTGTTTTATTTTAAATTTTCATTTTTCTCAGTGTAAAGATCCATCGAATTGTATGTTTTTAATACTCATAATTCTAGTATTCATTGAATAAGACATATTTCACTATAAGAAAGCGTAGTTATAAGGAATTAAGCAGAAAGTAAAAAGAAAAATGTAAACAAACTTCTATGTTATACAAAACTGAAAACAATTAAATATCAATTAATTTCGAAGCTCTAGTAGTAAAAATGACACTAAAATAACACTATTAAGTAAGAAGTTGTGTCAATTATTATATAAACTCTCCTGACACTGATGGACATGCTACTTATAAACATAATAAAACGATTAAGTTGAGTTGATTTTGAATTTAACGTCCCTTTCAGCAGCGAGGCTATATGAGACGAGACCTACTGATTAACGTGGAATCCGAACCACATGAGCTCCCACCGGGAAGCGAACCTGGATCTCCCACGCCATGAGAAGTGAGATCCAAACTGCGTGAGCTTCTGCCGAGAATCGAACAGGATGCCCTGCGCCGGAGAAGCTTACGCTGACCATATAGCCACGGAGGAGCTCTCATTTGCGAATTCTAATTAGAAAGTATTGGATTTAAATACCTTTTTCTCTGTGCACTCAAAATTAATTATAAATTTTAATTAGAAAATATTGTATCGTTTCGTGCAATAGGAAATATTAGTTTAGCCGAAATCGTATTTGGTATGGAAAGACTGAAACTAGATTGGAATGATGATTTCTGGTGAGTCTACCAGCAAACCTCAGCAACGATTTGCGAGGATAACACAAGAACAGGTTTTCTCTTCTGAAAACAATAAGACCAGACCAGGGAGAAGGCCGTGGAAAGAGCAAGAGACCACCTGCTGCTCGAAAACCCTTTTATCTGAGCCGTTTTTACGCGCCGTATTTACGCTCGAAGTTAAAAGCAGCCAGACTTTTCAAGCGTATAAAAATTCGGTACGTAAACGTACGCCAGGTCCCATACACTAACGTATTGACAGCTGCTAACAAGACTAGCGCATGAAATTTTATGGCTACGACTGAAAAATACGTCAGTGTATGGCTGGTGTTATAGTAGAGGTTCATAGTAATGTGAAATATAAATATACATTTTCCCCTGTCTTGCAATTTGGTTCGTATAGAATTAATAATTTGTTTCGATTTTTTCGCGGCACACCAGCGGCCCATTCGCGGCACACCGGTTGGGAAACGCTGGCCTAAGGTGTTTACTGAATCTTAAGTATGAGGAAAAAGAAAACAGACTGAAAAACGTGGAATTTATTTACTAGTATAATGGAGATTCTTTTAAAGCCAACCTTAGACTCCCTGTCGCCAAGGATGTTTAAACGTTACTCAAGCGTAACTCCAAGACCATCAGAATTGAAGAAGATGAAATAGAGGTACAAAAGGTAACCGATAAAGAAAAGAGAAACATAGAAATGGTACTCATCATAACAAAAATATGTCTACTTACACAAAAATGTTCTGCAGAATTTCAATACGTTTCATATCGCTAAAATCAAGGAACAAAACCCTTTGGGTTCGAGAGAGAACTGGTATTCAGTGGAACCAGTTTTATCTTAACGATCTCAAGCAGGTACGACATACGTGGGTATTTCGAGTAACGCTAATCCCTTGGTGACCGTAACTACAATACCAAAATGCAGAATGTTCCATTGAGTAACGTTACTCAGCGTAACATAATTCAGAGCGTACCATTTTAAAAGTTACACTGACCAATAACGTTATTAACTAGGTGCAGAAATGGGTTACAAAATAGTAACCGTAACAGATAACAAATTGTAAATATTGCACATTTCGTTAAGTTATCCACCCTTGGTTTTATCAGTTTTATCTGATAAGTCATTGACAAGCTGTCATTA